>NC_080572.1:221534322-221844878 GCF_030247185.1 Malaya genurostris
TCAGTGATTGCGAAAGCTTTCTGCATGAGAAACATGACAAATATATGAAATCGTGTGGCTCAGACAAATAGTGGATCATTAATTATGCTGAATATTATATTAGAAATTACCTGCTATGAAGTCCACCGACGTCCTTTTAACACGATTTGATTCTGAACTGATGTTTTGTTTTTTAACATCAAGGGTTTTCAAGGTATTTCACTATCCTCAATACATTCAGTTATTCTGAGAATTCATTAAGTGGTGCTGATAAGATTAATATTATTTTATCGTTATCACGGCGGGTATGGCTTTGTAAACCTCATTTTCTCCAGAATCGATATAAGGTCTTCAGATAAAATGTAAATGACTCGGCCGCACACAAAAGACAACGAATTTGGTTTGGTCAGACATTGAATCCGATTTAATATCGGTTCAGAGGCAAACAAATGAATTTTTATACTTTTACGTATACGTATTAAGTATATTACGTATTGAGACGAACAAATTTTGTTTCCATTCTCCACTTGGTTCAATGCAATTTTATATCTTATTTGATAACAGTTACTCCGAACTACAACCCAACCTCGGAGAGCCGACGGTCATACCATTCGACTAAATTCGTCGCGATCGCAAAACGACTGGTATGTATGTGTCACGTACCCAGAGGGGGGGGGGGTCCGAGGGGCCATGGCCCCTCCTGAAATCAAAAACAGGTATATAATTATTTAGAAGATCTCATACATGTGTTACAGAAATAACAAGACAGTAAACGTAAAGACATGTAATGCAATAACAGTTCCAGTGGAAACGTTTAAAGTATCTGTTAAAAACACCCGTAAAAGACACACCGAAAATTATGTACATAAGCAATCTTCAGTAACATTATGTTTTATCTTTTGGGCCGTCCCGAAACGAAACTCTTGGGTACGGGGGCCTGGTGTGTATGAATGTAACATCGATAAGCCAATTTCCACACACGTAGATTCACGTGGTGTGATGACGTTTTTCTCTTGTAACCGACACGGTGTCATCAATTTATCTTGCCTTTTAAACTTTTTTTATATATAAAACCTTTTCTAATCCACCTAGTGGTGTAATTATACCTTTCTCATCATCACAACATCACTAGAAGGTTCTGTCGCCTTTTTTTAAACTTGAATAAAATCAAAAACTCTCTTTGAGTATAAACTATCATAACCTTTTCAATTTGTAAACATTTATGTCAAGTTAATATTGATTTAAATGTGGCAACTCTGCATGCTACACAAAATTGAGCAAAGCACGCTATATACTAGGCGGTGCACAGTGGTTCAAAAGCGCAATTTCACGCAATATTAATTGATAACTCATAGAAACGTGGTTTTTGAGGGGCAGTATTTTCAGCAAAGTTGCTCAGAATGATAGACGTCATCTTTTGGCAAATTTTGTTTGTGTGATTAATACCCCTGAAAGTGAGATGAAAATATTATTTTGGTTCAACATAGGGGGTAAATTACTTCGACAAAGTTATGCAGAAAGTTATTTCAAACAAATTTGCTGAACGTAATATTCTCGTAACTTGAGTATAATTCATGGTGTAATGTATTTTCTGAAAAGTCTGTCTAAAACCAGTTTTTGTAAGAAAACATACATATTTTCAATTTATATGAGTGTTTCATGTTCTACAAAGTTTTTTATCATTAAAAACTACACAACTTTCTCAAACATACTATGCTGCTATCATTTCAGTTTAATGAAATAAATCCATATTTCATGGATTTTAAACAAGGCGTTTAAGAGTTATGCAATGTTTTTTGCGTTTTTTGAAGGTATTTTTAAGACTAATTTAAATAAGTTAAACAAATTACACCCTTCCAATTTTCTCTTACATTTTTACTTATATCATGACCTTTCAAGAACCGCATAGGATACATTTTTATCGATCTGGCATCGAATGAATATTAATATTTGAAAGTTGACTAGTTTTTGATAAAAAAACAATCATAACTTTTTACTGGCAGCTCATATGAAAAAGCTTTGTTCAGCAAAATTGTGCGCAATAATTAGTTCAACAACTCTTGTGAAAATAACTTTTCCATAGAACGTTTCACAAAGAAGTTTGAACAAAAAAAAGTGATTTATTAGGAGCCACCCTACTTTTACTCGGGAAAATTTATGTAACTCGATCAAATGAAAAGCTAGAGAGGTGCTTTTTCTCAGCAAAGTTGCTCAAAATAAAACATTTTTGAGTTCAATTAAGAGAGTTAGATTTCAGATTTCAATCTAAATAAGGACCACCCTAGTAATTTTTTTCATCAAAAGGAGCGCCATTTGATTACAAACAACTTTTGTAAAGACACCAACTACAAAAAACTAAAATTTAATAGTGAAAATATTTTTGTCACGCTAATTTCCCGTTTCGGACCATAGTGCACTTCTATGTGGATTATGCGCATTTTCATTAATTTCATTCGTTTCAACAGACTTCGCTGTCGATTCTTTGCGTACATAATCATTGCATGGCTAGTGTTACGATCCTACTGACACTTTGAATCCTTCCAGGTCGGGGCTCGAACATATGACAACTGGCTTGTAAGACCAACGCCGTATGCATTGAACCGCCATGTTGAAAATGAGCTCAAATTTCGTGTCAATGTTAACTAATTTTCGACACCAATTTATTCAGATTGATTTGAGTAGTTCCAAAAGCATGCTTCAGCGATTTTGTCACATTTTCGGAAACATTTCTCAAACCAAGACCGTATCAACAATAATACATTTGAACGTGGGTGTAGGTGAAACGCGACGTTCCATTTATGTGCATCAATAAAGATGTAAATTTTTCTTAGTGTGTAGTTTCCAAACAAGCATAACCTTGTTGAAGTTGGTTCAGCCTTCTGCGAGAAAATTGTGCGGAGAAAAAGTTCGTTATGTTTGATATGTCACTTATACCATTATATCGCCGGAAAGAGAAATAACAGCCATTTGATCTTCGAACTTGATCAATGGCCTAATAGTAGGTTTCGAACGAGCCCAAAGCGATCAATACACCTTCAGTTTTTCCGACAGTTCAGATGAACCTTGGACGGAATAAGAAACTGGACGAATTTTTTAACTGAGCGTGTGCGTCGTCAGGCTAGTTTTGCGTTTTATCTTCGTGTCAGTTTTATCAGTTTTTTTGTCATGGAGACCCATTATTCTGATTAAAAGAAAAGTGACGGACTGAACGATTAACTTAAGAACTGAACAGTTAATCGGATGAAACTGAGCTCGAGAGCTTCAGTAAAAAAAACCGGACGTTTGACCGGATGAACCATCAGTCACTTCAGTTAATTGTTCAGTCACACACGAAAAACTGTCCGGAAACTGAACGTGTATGGGCCGCTTCAGAATCGGTTCCGTCATCTCTGAGGAAACTTACACATAGACACATACAGATATTTTTCGATCTCCTAGAGCTGAGTCGAATTGTACATAACAATTTCTATAGAGAAAGGCAAAAATAACTCTTGTTACAAAAAGAGTCCCATATTTTTCAAGATTGATTCTAATGTAAAAAAGAACAACGAATAGAATAGTGGGATTTAAGAATTGTATTATAGTTTTTCAATATTCCATTTTTTTTATCAAAAGCTGAGACATTTTGAAATAGAAATATATATATTGCAAGAGTTTTGCATTCCATTTTATGGTCGAAAAAAATCGAATTAGAATTATTATTTTTCTTTTTTTTTCTTTTTTGAGAGAAACCAAGGTTTGTGCACCAACTAGTATAACATACAGAATGAAACAGTTAAAGACTGTCCCAGTTAAAGTGTTAGATATTCAAATTTTATTTCATATACTGATAATATTAGACTACAACAGCAGAATATTAGTCTCAACATTTGCTACTTAGCCATTGTAGACTAGCTGGCGCACCTTCTTGCGAACGTTCTTCATTAAATTCCCTACAGACTACTTGGTGACAAGTTTTGACACTTTTTTCCAATATTTTTCGAACTGTTGAATGGTTTCGGCTGCCGAGACATGTTTTCTAAGATGTGCCTTCGTTAATGCCCAAAATTCCTCAATTGGTCGAAGTTGTAGGCAATTTGGTGGATTCATGTCTTTTGGGACAAAAATGACATTTTTGGTAGTATACCATTCTACCGTTGATTTCGAGTAGTGGCAAGAAGCAAGATCTCGCCAGAAGACAACAGGATCCTTGTAGCTTCGAATCATGGGTAGAAGTCGTTTTTGTAAACATTCCTTGATATATATTTTGCTGTTCATTGAGGCAGTTATAATGAAGGGTTTCGAAATCTTACCGCAGCTACAAATTGCTTGCCAAACCATAGCTTTCTTACCAAATTTTTCGACTTCAATCGATGTCTCGGACTGGTTTAACACTTGTCCTTCTCGCACCGTATAATATTGTGTTCCCGACAAGGATTAGTAATCGAGTTTCACGTAGGTTTCATCGTCCATGATTATGCAGTTCAAATTTCCAGCAAGAATCGTATTGTACAGCTTTCGAACCCTCGGCCTGATCGATGATTCTTGTTTCGGACTACGTTTTGGTTGTTTCTGCTTCTTATAGGTTCGAAGATTCAAACGTTCTTTAGCACGAAGAACATTTGACTTCGAAGTGCCCACTTTTTTTACCACATCCCGAACTGAAACCTCCTTCGTTTGCTGGAACGCCTTCAGTATACGTTTATCCAACTGATGGTTAGAAGGACCTTTTTTCGACTCGTTTTCGGTTTATCCTCAAAGGTGTTATCCTCACCGAACTTCCTGATTGCATTTCGCACGGCTTTTTCACTTACTCATTCCATTTTGTATCCGAAAAATTTAAGTAATTTTTGGTAGGACCATAAAACCTATCATTTGACCCTAAGATTGGGAATAACGGGTTTGAGTCCAGTTTAGAATTTTTTTCACGGTTTTTGTTTCGCCGAGAGTGAAAGTTTGGGAAAATCGGTCAAACCATCGCTGAGAAAAGTGAGTGAGATCGATTTTGTAATATATGACCACTATTTCCAGTACTACTACTGGAAACGGGATAGCCGAAATCGGTTTGTTTAGTTGCCTACTGATAATGGCTACTGATTTGTTTAGTTTTGAGAACAGTTTAGAAAATTTTTCACGTATTTTGTTTCGCTAAGTGTACAATATTGAACACACTTTACCCCATAAATCCAGAACCGGAAGTCGGATCCGGATAAAATTCAGGAATTCTGTATGGGACCGTAAGACCTTTCATTTGTCATATGTCAACACACACACACAAACACCCACCCACCCACACACACACACACACACACACACACACACACACACACACACACACACACACACACACGTCGAAACGCAGTCCAAAGTATGAAGTATCAATCAGGATTAGATCTCGGAACTTGTACGATGCGATGATTGTTGGAAACTGGAGCTGTATAATCATGGACGAAGAGACCTATGTGAACTTCGATTACAAATCTTTGCCGGTCTTGAAATTATATGGTGTGACAAGAATAAGTATTAAATCAGTCTAAGACATATGCCGTTTTTCATTGAAAAACACTGGTGGCGTGGATTGCTCTGATTTTGCACTTTCGAGCCGAAATGCAATATTCTGACCATGTTTCATTGCCATTTCTGCTCGAAAGTGCAGACGCCACCAGTGTTTTTCAATGAAAAAAGGCAATAGATTCAGGTCGGAAAATTTCGTAAGAAAGTTATGGTCTGGCAAGCTAATTGTGGCTGCGGTAAAATTTCGTAGCTTTTCATCACAACTGCTTTGATAAACAGCAAATTATACATCAAAGAATGTTTACAAGAATTCTTCCCATCATTCCAAATCACAAGGTTCCTTGCTGTCTTCTGGCTGTATCTTGATAACGCAAATTCAACGGTAAAATTCATATCTATAAAAATGGCTTTGATGTGCAATGACCCTTTTTACGAATCAATTCCCAAACAACGTAATCTTTTTCTACGAATCAAATCTCGAACAACGTAAACCTTTTCTAAGAACCTAACTCGTAAAAAGAGGTTTTAGCACACAATGACAAAGTGACAAAGATTTCCATGGAAACTACTACAATATGGGTATCACTGGAACAGGTTTAAATTGATTCCGGAAAATGATGTTTGCGGTATTTTCGAAATCCAAGATGGCGACATCCGGTTTTTAGATATTTCTTGAAAACCTTTACAATATGGGTATTTTCGGAACAGAAATGATTAGTAGATGTCAGAAAACGATGTTTGAAGTGGTTCTAAAATACAAGATAGCGACTTCCGATAAATTGATATTCCCTGAAAACCACTACAATTTGAGTATTTTCGGAACGGGTTACTCTTAGTAGATGCTCAAGACAGATGTTTGAGATGGCTCTGAGAACCAAGATGGCGACTTTGGATTAATCCTTGAATGCTATTACAATATGGGTATTTTCGGATCCGATTTGATAATTAGATACCGGAAAATGATGCTTAGGTGCGTTTCAAAAAATAATATAATATCGATATACCTTGAAGACCATTACGAAATGATTATATACCATTTTAAAAGTAGTTGTGTTTCAGAAAACGTTTTTTACAATTGATTTTTTACTTTAGATGGAGACCACCAGTTCATAATGTTTGAATTTCGGAACAACCACAAAGTAACGAGTCTAAAAGGCTTGTTCGAGTGCCTTGCACAATGATTTTATATTGTTATAGTCGTATTGTATGCAGTGTTGGGGAAATCATGATCAGAAAAAGTTCATTGCAGTATCACTCGTGAAAAAATCAGCTCGAGAGATCTTCTAAAAAAAACTCAGTGACTGAAAAAATCACTTCCGAGATTCTCGTTCATGAAACCAGCATCCACAAAACTCAGAATCCCGAAGTTTTCTAAGTGATTTTTTAAGTTAGCGAAAATCTCTACTGAAAAAAATCGCAACTGAGAAATAATGACTGCAATATTTTCGATGCACGTGGGGTGGTCAATATGAACAACATTTTTTTTCCACATTCCAAATAGTTATTATAGCGACGGAAGGCTGTTTTAATTCCAGCTGACTGATTACAATGCACTACTTAGATTAAACTAAAAAAAACGCTATTTAGCAGGAATTTGATTCGTAGAAGTAACAGGAGCGCAGCATTGTCTTCAGCATGACTGCCTGCGCCCGGTGCGTTTGAATTGGCGAAGCGATGAATCGCGCTCCTGTTACTTCTGCATACGATATTCAAGTTAAATTGGGTAATATTTTTTATCAGCAGCATAACATGTTCTGTGATTGTTTTTACTATCATTATAACTAGTCTTAATCACAGCACTTGCTGCTGAATTCTGATGATATTTCACCACCACGATATTGCTTAGTAAATCTCGAATACATCATCACTATTTTTCCACTTATTAACCATTCTACGCGCTCTGAATCTTTTCAGAAAAGTTCAGTTTTTGTTCATTGGCGAATTTACTCATCATGTATTCTGCAATGGTTTCCCAATAATCTTCTGTTCTAGAATCATATCAGATATATTCAATGTGCGAACTTTTTTCTCAAATATCATCGAGCAGAATGTTCGATGATTTTTTTTTGTCCGAAAATCACTTCTGAAAAAATTGATTTTTTCCCAACACTGATTGTATGATTTCACTTTTTTATTGAACAACTGAAAATCTTAATCTAATATTTAAAGCAACCTCAAACATAAATCTTTTGCTTCAAGTCAATGACCGTGTTCTTGAAATATTTTTATTTTTAGTGTTACACAAATCTTGTCAGTTTTTTTAGTGTACGTGATAAAAAAAATAAAACAGTACTGTCACTCTCATCACGACATTTTATCGCTTCCAGATTTTCAGCAAGTGTTCATCAAATCCGTTCCAAAAATACCCGGTTCGTAAGGAATATTGATGAACCGAAAGTCGCCATCTTGGATTTTGAAACGACCCGAAACTTAGATTCAAATAAAAAGTTTTCTGGTCTTGAATTCGACTTCCGACGGGTAAAATGTGCAAAAAAATGAAAATATGTGTTCTAACTTTTCTCATAGATGGCGCGTCCGATTTTAACAAACTATAGGGTATAGGGTAAAGGGTAAAGTGTGTTAAAAATTTCATACCATCACTGAAAATTGACCTCATATCTTCTCCAATTGATAGTTTTTATCAGTAGACGGCCAAACAAACCGATTTCGATTATTCTTTCAAGAATCGAAGAAAATTAAAATTTTTATATGACAGTATGATTGATATGAGAATTCGGAAATTTCATGTATTCAAGATCGAAAATTTTCAAACTTTAACCACTGAGCAGCACCCCTTACCCATGTCCGATTTAGATCAAATTTTGCATTAGGACTTTTTTCGAGGTGCTTAAACTTTTTTAACTAGAGCTTTACGAAATTAGAGGTGATCCCAAAATATTGGCACCCTTATATATAACGCCACCATCGTATCTCCGGAACCAAAAGTCACAACCATTTGATCTTCGAACTTGATCAATGGCCCGACAGTAGCATTCAAACGAGTTTGTTTAAATCGGTTCAGCCATCACTGAGAAAATTTAGCGGTAAAAATTTTTTCGAAAAGTGCACACACACAGACACTTTCCGATCTCGTCGAACTGAGTCGAATGGTATATGAAACTATGGGTCTCTGAGGCTCCGTTCGAAAGCCGGTTTTTCCAGCAATCTTTCTATAGAGAAAGGCAAAAACTTGAAACGCATTTTTCTCGAAAGCAGGTTTTGAAAATCCGTGTCCATCGTCATTCAAAAACTACTGCATCAATTTTTTATGAATTTTGCACACACTTTCTACATATAAAAACCAGATCCAACGTTTTCCTTTTTGTTGTTTATTACTTTGGGAAGGTTGTACAGCTATAAAATAGCGGATTTTTCCTTGAAAAATCGCAGTTTTCACTTTGAACAACCACCAGAAATTCAAAAAATAAAATGCAAATGAAAGAAAATAAACAATTTTGAAACTACTCTCCCGCTGATGGCATTGACTGGACATGGATTTCGTTCTCATAGTTTGCAAGCAAACCTGAGAGTGACAGTAATTTCGCGTCATTTTTGTTTATTTTGAGTCAATGAAAATGAAAATGATATAAACTGCTGACCAGGGCTTGCAAATTGAAGCAACGAAAATGAACAAAATGGTTTCACCATCTGTGCTATTCACACACATTCGTATGTCAGGTAGAAGGAGAGCTGCTTGGTTCGTTCATTAGTTCATGAATATGCCCGCTTGCTGAGACCTATGCTTCATGAGGTTAGCATTTGATGAATGGTTCTCATATTTTAGATGCCTATGAGGAAACTAGATTCATAACTTTTAGTTCCGATGAATATTAATTTAAAGAACATTGCTTTTAGTGTTTCTAGGATATATACACAGTGTAAACTGCCAAGAAATAAATTGATCGTTTTGAAAATGGGCTCAAATGCAAAATTTCTGCTATAAAATGTTGAAAGTATGTTTGAAATGTGATCAAATTTGGTCTTGGAATGCGAACATTACATTAAAAATGATTTCTGTAAACCTACACTTTAAAAATAAACCGTAAACATTGCCTATATGACTTTGCTTCGCGTCTTGTAGCACGCCATGAGGCAAGGTCTTCTTTCTCGTACAATACTAACGAGAGCGAACCCTTCATTTCATTACATTGTTATGGATTGCTTAGTTCATGTATTAACTGAGACTGAGAGCACAGACAATTTACTTGGCAAGGGGAATTGGTCTACTCAGTAGCATATACTCTCACGCATCCAGTTTCTCTCTAATATAGGTCTCTCATTCAGTTATGTCAAGCAAAGTGTTCACAGCAGATGTTTTTTGTTGCTTCGTTCGTTTGAGGATTCACAATACAAGCCCTACTGCTGACGCACTGATGAGCTGAATGCGAAACGTAAAAAATAAAAACTGGTCATATGCACTTTAGCACAAAACGGTACACATGAGATATCAAACCCCTAAATGACTACAATCTGTTGGCGGCCAGTATGCCTTCAATTTTTTTTTTTTTTTTTTTTTTTTATTTTTTTTTTTTTTTTTTTTTAAATAACTATTTATTGGAATATGAGTTAAAATTAAATTATTAAGATTTAAATTGGGTGTTCAGCCACAAGTGGTGACTTTTCAGCCCTGTTATATATATATGATTTGGTTATTACCATGAAGACATCATTTGCTTCCGCAATTCTGAGATTTTTGTGTAGGGAAAATTCTAAACCTACTTGTATTGTGTAATGGGGAAAAGGAACTTATATACTAACTTACTAACTAATACAGAGAGCGAATCGATTCAATTGAAGATTGCATCGATTTTTGTCGGAATTTGCTTATAATATTATGTGACATTACATCTAATGGTTCTATATTTGTGAGTCTGTGTAACTCATTTGTACTAAACCAGGGAGGACGCTTCAGAATCATTTTCAGAATTTTATTCTGAATCCTTTGAAGCGTTTTCATCCTGGTGGAACAACAGCTTGACCAAATTGGTACCGCATAAAGCATGGCTGGTCTGAAAATTTGTTTATAAATTAACAATTTGTTTTTTAGACAGAGCTTAGAATTTCTGTTTATAAGAGGATATAAACATTTAATATATTTATTACACTTTGCCTGGATTCCTTCAATGTGATCCTTGAAAGTGAGTTTTTTGTCATACGTTAAACCTAAGTATTTAGCTTGATCAGACCATGTCAATTCCAAGCCATTCAATTTGAGAATGTGATTATTGTTTGGTTTAAGAAAAGAAGCTCTTGGCTTGTGAGGAAAGATAATTAATTGCGTTTTTGCTGCATTTGGTTTAATTTTCCATTTTGACAGATAATCACTGAAAATATTTAAACTTCTTTGTAGGCGACTGCAGATCACTCTTAGATTTCTACCTGTGGCTAACAGACTTGTGTCGTCACAGAATAGCGATTTCTGACAACCAACGGGTAGATTTGGAAGATCAGAAGTGAAAATATTATACAAGATTGGAGCTACACTCGAACCCTGCGGAACACCGGCTCGTACGGGTAGCAATTCAGATTTACAATTCTGATAGCTAACCTGAAGAGTACGATCAGTTAAATAATTTTGAATCATTTTGATCAAATAAATAGGAAACTGGAAATCAGACATTTTTGCTATTAAACCTTTGTGCCAAACACTGTCGAATGCTTTTTCTATGTCTAGAAGAGCAACTCCAGTGGATAACCCAGAAGATTTATTTGATTTTATCATGTTCGTTACTCTGACAAGTTGATGAGTAGTTGAATGTTCATGACGAAATCCAAACTGCTCTGGTAAAAAAATTGAATTCTCATTTATATGAGTCATCATTCTTAACAAGATAATTTTTTCAAAAAGTTTACTGATAGAAGAAAGTAAGCTAATTGGGCGATAACTTGATGTTTCTGCTGGGTTTTTATCAGGTTTTAGGATAGGAATTACTTTAGCGTTTTTCCATCTTTTTGGGAAGTAAGCTAATGAAAAACACTTGTTGAAAATTTTAACCAGGAGTCTCAAGGCAACATCGGGAAGATTTTTAATAAGAATATTAAAAATTCCATCATTACCAGGAGCCTTCATGTTTTTAAGTTTTCTAATAATTGATTTAATTTCATCAAAATTCGTCTCAATAATGTCATCGTGTGATAACACTTGGGTTGAAATATGATCATATTTCAGTGAGACTTCATTTTCAATAGGACTCACAACGTTCAAATTAAAATTGTGGACACTCTCGAACTGCTGAGCAAGTTTTTGAGCTTTTTCGCCATTTGTAAGAAGTATTTGATTTCCTTCCTTGAGAGCAGGAATAGGTTTCTGAGGTTTCTTAAGAACCTTAGAAAGTTTCCAGAAAGGTTTAGAATATGGTTTAATTTGTTCAACTTCTTTAGCGAAATTTTCATTTCGCAAAAGAGTAAATCTATGTTTAATTTCTTTTTGTAAATCCTTAACTATGTTTTTCATAGCAGGATCACGAGAACGTTGATATTGTCGTCGACGAACATTCTTCAACCGAATGAGCAGTTGAAGATTGTCATCGATGATAGGAGAATTTAATTTAGTTTGAGCTTTGGGAACTGAAAGATTTCTAGCTTCGATAATATAATGATTCAAATTATCAATTGCTGTGTCGATATCCGCAGAATTTTCTAAAATAGTTTCATGATCCACTTGATTTTCAATGTGAGATCTGTAATCCAACCAATTTGCTCTATGATAGTTGAAAATAGAACTAATTGGATTAATTATAGCTTCGTTGGAAAGTCTGAATGTTACAGGAAGATGATCTGAGTCAAAATCAGCATGAGTAATCGGTTCACTACAAATGTGACTTTGATCTGTTAGAACCAGATCAATTGTAGACGGGTTTTTCACGGAAGAGAAACAAGTAGGATTACTGGGATGAAGAACTGTAAAGTAACCAGCTGAGAGTTGATTATGAAGTATTTTACCATTACTGTTATTTTGCCTACAATTCCACTGGACATGCTTAGCATTTAAGTCCCCTATTACGAAAAATTTCGATCGATATCTTGTAAGTTTTTGCAAATCGCCTTTAAAGAAATTTAATTGTTCGCCGGTGCATTGGAATGGCAAATATGCTCCAGCGATGAAATAAATTCCATGAATGGTTTCAACTTCGATTCCCAAGCTTTCAATAACTTTAGTATTGAAAGAAGGTAAAATTCGATGTTTAATTTGCCGTTGGACAAAAATGGCAACTCCACCACCAATTCCAGTAAACCTGTCAAATCGATGAACCACATAATGTGGATTACTTTTCAATTTTACATTTGGTTTAAGAAAAGTTTCTGTCACAATGGCAATATGAATTTTGTGAACTTTGAGAAAATTATAAAATTCATCTTCACTCGATTTCAAAGATCGAGCATTCCAATTTAAAATATTCAAATAATTATTTAACATCACTGTTAAATTTTAAATTCATTATAATATTATTTGCAAATTTCCATCCGATTTGAAATGCTTCAAAAAGTGATGAAGTCGAATTCATTTGGATGATCATTTGAAAAAGTTGATCTTGTAGGTAGATCATTTTATTTTCAGTTATATCGCCTAAATCGACTTCATTTAAAGAAGCGAATGGCATTGAAGGAATATTTGTAGGTAGACTGCCATTAGAAGAAAATGATTTGGCCGGTCTACCTATTAATAAATTGTTTTCGTTAGAAGAAGAACTGCAAGGCGGTCCTGTGTTTTGATTATTTACATTAGAAGAAATAGGAGATAGATTTCTACCTAATATACCAGCATAACTGACATTAGAAGAAGATGATGACGAGGTCGATCTACCTGTCAATAAATTGTTTTCGTTAGAAGACGAATTGGCAGGTGCTTTAGAAGAATTTTCAGGTATGTTCTGTAAATTTAAGGTCGTTGATTTGACTTGTTGTCTAAGCGAACGAGCGTTTAAAATTTTTTCCCTGACAGGACATTTCAAATAATTGGATTTATGATTTCCATTGCAATTTGAACATGAAAATTTATCAGTGGTTTCATTCATTGGACAAGCGTCTTTCGAATGCGATTTACCACAATTCAAACACCGTATATCCATATGACAATTTTTGGTTCCATGACCGAAGCCTTGGCAACGACGACATTGCGTTAAGTTTGCAATACGATTATGCCGTTTATAATGTTCCCAATGAATTTTAATGTGGGAAATGAAACGTACTTTTTCTAAAGTTTTCAAATTGTTTACATCACTTCGATTGAAGTGTATTAGGTAAAGTTCATGGGAAATTCCAGAGCGTGGTTTAGAAGTACCATTCGCTCTTTTTTTCATAAGTATTACTTGGGAAGGGGCAAAACCAAGCAATTCTTTTAGTTCATTTTTAATTTCATCAATACTTTGATCATTTGATAATCCTTTCAAGACAGCCTTGAAGGGTCTGTCTGATTTTATATCATATGAATAAAATTTATGAAGTTTTTCGGACAAATATCGAATAAGACGTTCGTAATCTTCCAATCCATCCACCAAGACTCGACATTCTCCTCTTCGTCCGATTTGAAATGAGACTTTTACTTCCGGGAGAAAAGTAGAAAGCTCAGTACGGAATGCTTTGAAGTCGGAAATCATCACCGTCACTGGTGGCATAGATTGATGTTTCTTCCCAGAACGACAAGCGTCCATTTTGGGAATTTTTGAAGAATTTTCTTCTATGTCGCTACAATCGGATTCAGGAAGAATCTCGTAAATATTGTTAGACGGCATAGGATCAACGGAAGGGAAATCCGTCCGTTGTCTTTTATTTTTACATTCAGATTCTATAAGATCATGAATGTTATTAGAAAAATGTTGAATAACGGATTGTGATTTATTCCGTATTGAATTATTTTTAGCCTTAGGCTTGTTGCCTTTCCGGTTGGACGCAGGCATTTTTGAAATTAATGAAATTTTAAATTAAATTAACTAGGCTAAATTAGTCTTCGATTAGACTCCTAGCTAGCCTTAAAAAAGGCTGATTAATTTCTTAGTCACTCTAATATCACTCTTTGTATCACTTAGTCACTCTAATATCACTCTTTGTATCACTTAGTCACTTAGTTAGTGATTCAGGTAGCCTTGAAAAAGACTGAAGCCTTGAATCAATGAAACTCTAGGTAGCCAGAAAAAAAATTCCAGGAGCCAAGAGCTATACGCGTGCGGTGCGAACTACTGTTCAACACCGACTGAATGCCTTCAATTTGTTTTGCTCTTTCGGCACGTCACCGCGTTCGGTGCCAATAAGTGATTTGTAAGTAGCAAAAGCTCTACGTCTGCTCAGCGATTTATGTTGAACCGTTAGGTGGCGTTAGCAGTTCAACATAAGCTGCTGACGCACTGATGAGCTAAATGCGTAACGTAAAAAATAAAGACTTTATAAGCTCTGTTGAGAACAACAAATAATGCGTTTCTTCAAAAAGGGGGCGTTTTATGCTATCTTCCTTTACAAACTTGCGAGTATACATATGAATATACAATCGTTTATGTACACTCACGAGGAATAGAATTGTAAAGCAGTATAGAAGAAAAACAACATTAATATTAACAACTATTCACCGCTTTCGAAACCGTGTTCTATCATTTTATTTTCGTCGAACAACGGACCAGGACCAGCGCACTCTTTCGATCACATGAAAATTTAATAAAGCGTTATTGATTTATCCTGATTTCTTCCCCAGCGGAATGAAATCCATTTTTCCAGTGTTTGCAGCCTGAAGTGTTAACGCTACTGAGTTAGTATCGTTTCAGCAGTCACACCGAGTAGATTAGCAGCTCACAAGACCGAAATTGCTTGGAAACGGATTTGATACGCAAGCCACCTGCGTTCTTTTTCTCTAATCCGACAGTTAAACGATCAACCAATCGGAGCTTCTATATTATTGACAGAATTATTTGCTTGTTATAACAGTACAGTTGAATTGTAGAAGTTTTCATAGGGGTAATTGTATGCTTGTTCGAAGAAAAAAATAAAACTGAGAAAAGCAATTTCGGAAAGTTATTCTTAACAAAATTGTTATTTTATATGATATAAAAAAACTTACCAGCAAATCCAGCATGTATGGCTAGTAATGCGGCAAAAGCGAGCATCTTAAACTGCGATGCCCTTCAGTCCTGCTCTCTCAACAAGCTCTGATGCATTTGATCCTGTCTGCTCTAGCTCGAATCAGTCATCTGTCGTTCCAGTACTAAAAATATCTAGTGCTATGTCCAGGTCGACAATATTTATCACCGTTTTCGTTAACACTGAGAAGATTCACTGTACGTAAAAAAAAACAACACCGATTTCACTTTTCAACGACTCATCTGAAAAATTCCGAAGCCGCCCAAAAGTTTCATTTCTATATGCAATGCTTTTCACAGATTTACGGACACATTTTTTGTATGTGAAGCATTTTCAACCATCAATCGCTAAACCGTCACATAAAGGCTTTAGCAAAATTTTGGCATTGTACCTTTGATCCTTTCTACTGGTTCCAATATTGCCTGCTTGAAAAACAGAGGTAAAGAATTTCCATCGAATTTAAGAGAATTTCCTTCCATTTTTTTCTACCCATCACGACTCGCGAGCATCACCATAACTCACAAAACAGTTTATTCCTTCCCACCTGGCAATGGACTACTTCAATGGAATCGCACTTTTTTTGCTCTTTCCTTAACCAAAGCCGTTTGAAGTAAGGATTGTCACACTCCTAATCCAATATCTACACTATCCCGTTCGCTCGTTTACCAGATGATATCCTGTGACGCTTTTTCACACGCTGCTCAAATGATTGGCACAGTTTGGCATACTTTGTCAGACTCATTGCATGGATTTGGTTGGATGAATTGCGTTCCGCTGCTAACTTTCTGCCCCAAGGAATCTGAAACGGTAGAAAGATATAATGTGATTTTACTCGACTTGAAATTGAATCTTGAAAAGAAACTTGGGAGGAAAATTCTTCTAAAGTTCAGATCTAACGTCTTCACCAAAATAATTTTCTCAATGAATTGTTTTGTTTCAGAATGTAATGTGATGGTAGATGGGAAAATACGTTTATCCTATTTCAATCATACAAAACTGACGTTGACTTTTTTGTTACTTGGCATAGTGATGCAAAGGTTAAATTTTGTGTATTACAAGACAGTTGCCTCCTGTTCATTCATATATTTTGAGGGATTATTAGTATCAATAGAGTCTGACACAGTCACGTACCCAGGAGAGGAGCCCGTGACCATAGCTCTTCCCGAAATCTGAAACAGAAACGAAAAAACAGTTTGAGAAGTATTATGGGGCTGTTGATCCTGTAGATTACATCGTGAGATAGAGGTTCTGAGAGTTACGTGATGGTCAAAACGAAGCAGAACAGAGTCCAAATCATACACAATGGAGGATGGAACCGGGATAAAAAAGATAACAATAATAATAATACATAAAACAGTAGTTTAGTTTTTGAAGCTACATACGTTACGAAGTTTTTTGAGGCCTATCTGAGTCAACGCCTGAGTAAAGGTACTATGGAATTTTTTTTCTGATTTTGAAGGGGTTTCAACCTCAAGGCCATTCACCTCTTGGGACTAGAAAAACTTTCTGACCTTATGTGCGGAGTTGGGAACTGAACCCAGGCGGGTTGCGTGACAGGCATCGACTCACTCATCACGCTGTACTCGACCTTAATACGAAAAAATGTTCCATTTGACGAAGCGTTTCACTCGAACTTATCGTGAGAAGCGTTGCATGTGATAATTTTCTTAAATTGGGCGTTACAAGTCATGTGAGTTATTTCGTGGAAATTATGAATGTTAAAAACTGTTACAAGGGTTAGATTCTCACGGTAAACGAGTAACGATGCGTTACTTTTAAGGAAGTTATAGGTGTTACGAAGTGTTAAATACATCACTCTTTTGTAAGTTAATAGCGTTACGAAACGTTGCATGCGTTAATATTTTGTAAGTTATTGGCATTACGAGGCGTTACATGCGTTACTTTTTTGTGCGTTATAGGCGTTACGAAGCGTTACATGCGTTACTTTTTTGTAAGTTATAGACGTTACGAAGCGTTACTTTTTGTAATTATTTTTGGTAAGTTATTGGCATTACGAGGCATTACATGCGTTACTTTTTTTTGTGAATTATAGGCGTTACGAAGCATTACACGCGATACTTTTTTGTAAGTTATAGACGATACGAGTCGTTGCATACATTATTTTTCGAGAGTTATAGGCGTTATGAAGCGTTACTTATTTGTGAGTCATAGGCGTTACGAAGCGTTACACGCGTTACTTTTTTGTAAGATATAGTGAGGTATAGGCGTTATAAACTCTTACATACGTTACTTTTCATGAGCTATAGACGTTACGAAGTGTTACAACCGTTACTTATTTCTAAGTTACAAGCGTTACGATGCATTTCATGCGTTACTTTTTTGTAAGTTATAGGCGTTACGAAGCGTTACAAACGTTATTTTTTTGTGAGTCATAGGCGTTACGAAGCGTTACAAGCGTTACTTTTTTGTGAGTTATAGCCATTACGAAGCGTTACCAGCATTACTTTTTTGTAAGTTATAGGCGTTACGCAGTGTTACATACGTTACTTTTTCATGAATTATAAGCGTTATGGAACGTTACATGAGTTACTTTTTTGTGAGTTATAGCCATTACGAAGCGTTACCAGCGCTACTTTTTTGTAAGTTATAGGCGTTACATACGTTACTTTTTCATGAATTATAGGCATTACGAAGCGTTACAAGCGTTACTTTTTTGTGAGTCACAAACGTCACGAAGCGTTACATGCGTACTTTTTAGTAAGTTAAAGGTGGTACGAAGCTTTGCATGTGTTACTTTTTTGTGAGTCATAGGCGTTACGAAGCGTTACACGTTTTTTTTCCTGTAAGTTATAGTGAGCTACATGCGTTATAAAGTGTTACATACGTTACTTTTTATGAGTTATAGACGTTATGAAGTATTACAAGAATTACTCGTTTGTAAGTTACAAGCGTTACAATGCGTTACATGTGTTACGATGCGTTAGATGTGTTACTTTTTAGTAAGTTTTAGGTGTTACGAAGCGTTACCTTTTGTACGGCGTTACGAAACGGGGCATATATTACTCTGTAAAAGTTTTTGACGTTACGAAGCGTTACAAGCATTACTCGTTTGTAAGTTACAAGCATTACGATGCGTTACATGTGTTACAATGAGTTACAGGTGTTATTTTTTAGTAAGTTTTAGGTGTTACGAAGCGTTACCTTTTGTTCGGCGTTACGAAACGTGTCATGTGTTACTCTGTATAAGTTTTTGACGTTTCGATGCGTTCCAAGTGTTACTCGTTTGTAAGTTACAAGCGTTACGATGCGTTACATGTGTTACGATGCGTTACTTTTTAGTATGTTCTAGGTGTTACGAAGCGTTACCTTTTTCACGGCGTTACGAAACGTGACATGTGTTACTCTGTTTAAGTTTTTGACGTTACTAATCATTACATGCGTTATTCTTTTGTAAGTTATAGGCGAACAAATCGTTACATGCGTTACTTTTTTAGTGTTACAAAATGTCACAGGTGCAATATTTTTAGAAGGTACAAACGTTACGAGGTATTACATCCGTTATTTTTTGTAAGTTTTGTGTGTTACGAAGCGTTGTATGTGTTACTCGTTGTAAGTTATAGGTGTTAAAAAGCATTACAAGAGTTTTGGCATCCCAATTTTAACATATTGAAGAGTCATTTATTTGCAAAATCAACTGGAAATGTCAAAATTATGAAATGAGAAGAAATGATCCTACAACGCAATGGAATACACTGATCAAAATTAACACGATGACATATCTTATTGAAAAGAAAACTTCTATCTAATTTTGAAAGAAAATAAGCATAAATATTATTCATGTGAATTATTGGTTCTATTTTATCCATGAAGAAATCATTGATTCTTTTCTTGATATGAGAGTATTCAGTAAATTGAAATGTTATTTCACATGATTCAACAATTTCAATATTTTAAATGTTACCGACAGCCACGTAGCACGCAGCAACAGTTTCTCCGAAGCAGAACAGAGTCAAAACCACATAAAATAGAGGATGAAATCGGGGTAAAATAAATGACAATAATAATAATACAGAAAATTGTACTGTACAAACGGGAAAAGTAAATGTGCGAGCATGTCTTAGTTAAGAAAGCTTTTGCAGATGTGAAATATATCCTGCCGCTCGATCCAACACATACTTTTTTAGCTCTAGAAAGAAAAAAGCAAGCACACTTCGAGTACATGTTTGCCGGAATCAGAGAGCAGAACGGCAAGAGTGTTTCGAAGCGGCACGAGTGTTTCGAAGGGCATCTCAATGGGACGAAAGGATCACAATGTCGGTTTTCTGGGATCAGTATAGTATACTTTTGGAGGACTACCTCAAATCATAAAAAAGCCGGTATTAGCGTGCATTAATGAAGTGATTGAAAACCCGAAATCAACGTTAAACTTAACCGTTAAAATCAACGGTTTCAATTACTTGGGCATCATCCTCGTTTACCTGATTTGGCCTCCTGGTACTATTATCTGTGCTCAAATGTAATTTATCTCTTAGAAAATTAAGGGAGTTTCGTTTGGATTTTCAGACCACTACTTCCGGAACCAGAATCCGAAGCCAATATAGCCAAAGTATAACCATCTACTAATATAGCATCATCACAAGTTTTGTGCCTTGTTGTGTTATATAAATATTTAGAAGGTCTTAGAAATGTGTTACAGAAATAACATGACAGTATACGTAAAGAAATGTAATTCAATAACCTTCTCTCGGGCACAGTCACAAATTTTATTTGAATACTCCATAATGACAGTTCCAGTGGAAAAGTTTAAATTGTCTGTGAAAAACGCTGGTAAAGGCACACCGGTAATTAGGTACATAATTAATCTTCAGTAATATTATTTTTTTATCTGAGGGCCCTTCCCAAAACGAAATCCTGGATACGGGTCTGGTCTGACATATACTGATTCTGAAACTCTACAGATCGATGAATCTAATGAGCGTGTAAAGATTTCTTCCTCTTGGATAATGAAAATGATGATAATAATGAATCAATTAACTTATCTGTAGCAGGTATTGCAAAAATGTTTGTTTGGTTTAGAAATTTTCTGAACGAAGCACCAGCGACGGTTTGAGCAAATTCCCCTGAAGAATTTTATACTACAACAGCGTTGTCGGATAACCAAACATGACTGATCTTTTGATGTTTAAGAGAGTTACACATAAATCACCGAGTTAAACTCTGCATATTTTCTCGTACGCGATCTGTTACAATCTGGGAAAATGTTCTATGACACTGTGTCAAACTGCGATGAAAAAATTTAATCCGTACATGCACACTGTGTTTCTCTCATGCAACATGATCGTTCTTGATGTTGGGCGTTAAAGCTGTATTATTATTTTCTAATGCCGCCAAATCAATAACCTAGTCTAAAACTTGTGTTTAAAGTCGTGAAAAAAATCGAAGACTTCAACGGAGACGCAAACCTAACATTACAGGACAAAATCATAGTGGATTTATTCGAGAGAAATCGCTCCCTCCGACACCGCCAGGCTCCAGTTTAACAGTTCAATAGGCAAATAAAGGATGAACTCGATAGAAATGGTGCACTCATCAGAATCAGAACTAATTCGTTCAAGTAACACGTTCCCTAAGTTGTTTGAAGATTTGTGACGACTTTTTTGCAATTTTTGGGGAACAAAAAAGAAGTTGTGAGATTAACAAATTTTATTCAATTCAATTCCATCCATAAAATTTTGTACAATCGAATTTCCTAGTATTTTTGTTGAAGTTACCTAAAACTTCTTCAATTCCAGCTCTGTTGTAGTAGTTTTGTGTGCGACGTTCCGTCTTCATAATTGCCAAAACTTTTCAACTGGGTTAAATTCCGGTTAATTTGATGCAAAATTGACTCCGTCGACTTGGTATCACTCCAACACGTTTCGAACTTAGTGGCAGGATGTTAAATCAGAGTTGCAAAATGATTTAGGGAGCATTTTCGCTTAAAGTTTCCGGGCGCGGGTTTTTGCTGCGATGTTTTGCTTCTCATTCCGGTTGGGGCATTTTGAAACCATATTATCATGCAACCCAGCACACTTAGTGGTTTTATGCACAAAACCGACTTATGTCTTGAACTTTTTAGCAACATCTCAACTTGACCAGTTTGACTGACATTAATATCAATGAATTTTTTAAAATGTCGCGATAAATGTAGAATAATACTAGGTTTAAGCATTGCTCACTTTTGTACTACTGAAAAAGTCGGAGCAAGTACTGTAAAATGACCTGTGCATCAAAACCATTATTGAGAAACTTAAAATCTATCGCTATAACCTACGTTCTTTTATATTTTCAATCATTCATCATTCTTTTTATTATTTATCTTGTTTTCTTTTGCAATAGTCCATACACATTTAGAACGACATGTCTGTATTAAATTAAGGTCAAAACTCGAATGAATTCTGATAACTTATTACTAGTGTCATTGTGCACAATTTAAAATTCAAAACCATCCTAGTCCATCCACCTTGTGGTGTCATTTAATTAGTCTTGTTAAAACATTTGTAAAATTCTGTCCACACAAAGTCCGTGTGATTTTTTCCTGTTCCCAAAGTTGAAGAGACCCATGAAAGGACAGCGTTTTTCATCGATTGAAGAGATAAAGGCAGAATCGCTGAGAGTGCTACAGAGCATTACAAAAAGTGACTATCAGGGGTGTTTCGAAGACTGGAAAAAACGCTGGCATAAGTGTATTATATCTAGGGGGGATTACTTTTAAGGGGACCATATAGATGTAGACGAATAAATAAATATTTTTTTAGAAAAATGAGAATTCCGGGTACTTTTTGAACAGACCTCGTACAAGACACGACCTATTGCGATGACACGAAAAATACAGTGATTCAAACATTTAAAAACCCTTCTTAATCCACCTAGTGGTGTGATAATGCCTTTCTCTTTTTTCATGAAAGTCTCATGAAAATATATTTCATACTTATATTAAATAATTTCGGATACCAATTTTGACACCAATTGATTCAGATTGATTCGAGTAGTTCACAAAAGCATGTCACACAGTCAGCATCAGTTTTCCAAACTAGTGCTTGACATTTGCGTTGCCTATTTGTAATCAGTGATGCTAATCTAAAAACCCTTCTTAATCCACCTAGTGGTGTGATAATGCCTTTCTCTTCTTTCATAACAGTCTCATGAAAATGTATTTCATAATTTTATTAAATAATTTCGGATACTAATTTCGAAACTAATTGATTCAGATTGATTCGAGTAGTTCACAAAAGCATGCTTCAGTGTTTATGTCACACAGTCAGCATCATTTTTCCAAATTAGTGCTTGACATTAGCGATGCCTATTTGTAATCAGTGATGCTAATCTAAAAAACCCTTCTTAATCCACCTAGTGGTGTGATAATGCCTTTCTCTTCTTTCATAACAGTCTCATGAAAATATGTTTCATACTTTTATTAAATAATTTTGGATACTAATTTTGACACCAATTGATTCAGATTGATTTGAGTAGTTCACAAAAGCATGCTTCAGTGTTTATGTCACACAGTCAGCATCATTTTTCCAAACTAGTGCTTGACATTTGCGTTGCCTATTTGTATGAGAACAGTGATGCTTATCTAAAAAAAGCCTTCTTAGTCCACTTAGTGAAATTTTCATATATCTTGAAAAATCACCATAGGGGGGAGTACATGAAATTTTCGAAATCGAAAAAAAATTTTTGATGCCAAAAGGCTTAGAATTGCATGAAACGTCGAGATTTAGTGTCATCTCGAAAAAAATTTTTTTTGAAAAAATCGACTTTTTGGGACTTCTACAATATGAAAATTTTTCTAAGTCCCAGAAAGTTGATTTTTTCAAAAAAAAATTTTTTTGAGATGACACTAAATTTTGATGTTTTATGCAGTTTTAAGAGTTTTGGCATCAAAAAAAATTTTCGATTTTGGAAATTTCATGTACTCCCCCCTATGGTGCTTTTTCAAGATCGAAAATTGTCAAACCTTTACCACCGGGCAGCACCCCTTAAGCATGCCCGATTTAGGTCAAATTCTGCATGAAGGCTTTTTTCGAGGTGCTTAAACATTTGAGCACTAGAACTTAACGAAAAAAGAGGTGATCCCAAAATTTTGGCACCCTTATATATATAAGAGCGGTAAAAATCAACGTGTTTTGTCGGTTACGTCACTTATACAATCATATATCTGAAACCAAAAGTCACAACCATTTGATCTTCGAACTTGATCAACGGCCCGACAGTAGCTTTCAAACGAGCCCAAGTTTGTTAAAATCGGATCAGCCATCTCTGAGAAAATTGAGCGCGTTCAAATACAACGCTTTTTGTCGGTTACGTCACTTATACAATCATATCTCCGGGACCAAAAGTCACAGCCATTTGATCTTCGAACTTGATCAATGGCCCGCCAGTAGCTTTCAAACGAGTCCAAGTTTGTTCAAATCGGTTCAGCCATCTCTGAGAAAATTGAGCGCGTTCAAATACAACGCTTTTTGTCGGTTACGTCACTTATACAATCATATCTCCGGAACCAAAAGTCACAGCCATTTTATCTTCGAACTTGATCAATGCCCCGATAGTAGCTTTCAAACGAGCCCAAGTTTGTTAAAATCGGTTGAGCCATCTCTGAGAAAATTGAGCGCGTTCAAATATCTTCGAAAAGTGCACACACATACACACACACATACACACACACACACATACACACACACACACACAGACATTTTCCGATCTCGTCGAACTGAGTCGAATGGTATATAACACTATGGGTCTCCGAGGCTCCGTTCGAAAGTCGGTTTTTTCAGCAATTCTAATACCTTTCTATAGAGAAAGGCAAAAAGCCTTCTTAGTCCACTTAGTGAAATTTTCATATATCTTGAAAAATCACCATAGGGGGGAGTACATGAAATTTTCGAAATCGAAAAAAAATTTTTGATGCCAAAAGGCTTAGAATTGCATGAAACGTCGAGATTTAGTGTCATCTCGAAAAAAAATTTTTTTGAAAAAGTCGACTTTTTGGGACTTAGAAAAAATATGAAAATTTTTCTAAGTCCCAGAAAGTTGATTTTTTCAAAAAAAAATTTTTTCGGGATAACACTAAATTTCGATGTTTTATGCAGTTTTAAGAGTTTTGGCATCAAAAAAAATTTTTTATTTTGGAAATTTCATGTACTCCCCCCTATGGTGCTTTTTCAAGATCGATAATTGTCAAACCTTTACCACCGGGCAGCACCCCTTAAGCATGTCCGATTTAGGTCAAATTTTGCATGAAGGCTTTTTTCGAGGTGCTTAAACTTTTGAGCACTAGAACTTTACGAAAATAGAGTTGATCCCAAAATTTTGGCACCCTTATATATACAAGAGCGGTAAAAATCAACGTGTTTTGTCGGTTACGTCACTTATACAATCATATTTCTGGAACCAAAAGTCACAACCATTTGATCTTCGAACTTGATCAATGGCACGACAGTAGCTTTCAAACGAGCCCAAGTTTGTTGAAATCGGATCAGCCATCTCTGAGAAAATTGAGCGCGTTCAAATACAACGCTTTTTGTCGGTTACGTCACTTATAGAATCATATCTCCGGAACCAAAAATCACAGCCATTTGATCTTCGAACTTGATCAATGGCCCGACAGTAGCTTTCAAACGAGCCCAAGTTTGTTCAAATCGGTTCAGCCATCTCTGAGAAAATTGAGCGCGTTCAAATACAACGCTTTTTGTCGGTTACGTCACTTATAGAATCATATCTCCTGAACCAAAAATCACAGCCATTTGATCTTCGAACTTGATCAATGGCCCGACAGTAGCTTTCAAACGAGCCCAAGTTTGTTCAAATCGGTTGAGCCATCTCTGAGAAAATTGAGCGCGTTCAAATATCTTCGAAAAGTGCACACACATACACACACACATACACACACACACACATACACACACACACACACAGACATTTTCCGATCTCGTCGAACTGAGTCGAATGGTATATAACACTATGGGTCTCCGAGGCTCCGTTCGAAAGTCGGTTTTTTCAGCAATTCTAATACCTTTCTATAGAGAAAGGCAAAAAGCCTTCTTAGTCCACTTAGTGAAATTTTCATATATCTTGAAAAATCACCATAGGGGGGAGTACATGAAATTTTCGAAATCGAAAAAAAATTTTTGATGCCAAAAGACTTAGAATTGCATGAAACGTCGAGATTTAGTGTCATCTCGAAAAAAAAAATTTTTTGAAAAAATCGACTTTGGGACTTAGAAAAAATATGAAAATTTTTCTAAGTCCCAGAAAGTTGATTTTTTCAAAAAAAAATTTTTTTGAGATGACACTAAATTTCGATGTTTCATGCAGTTTTAAGAGTTTTGGCATCAAAAAAAATTTTCGATTTTGGAAATTTCATGTACTCCCCCCTATGGTGCTTTTTCAAGATCGAAAATTGTCAAACCTTTACCACCGGGCAGCACCCCTTAAGCATGTCCGATTTAGGTCAAATTTTGCATGAAGGCTTTTTTCGAGGTGCTTGAACTTTTGAGCACTAGAACTTAACGAAAATAGAGGTGATCCCAAAATTTTGGCACCCATATATATATATATAAGAGCGGTGAAAATCAACGTGTTTTGTCGGTTACGTCACTTATACAATTATATATCTGGAACCAAAAGTCACAACCATTTGATCTTCGAACTTGATCAACGGCCCGACAGTAGCTTTCAAACGAGCCCAAGTTTGTTAAAATCGGATCAGCCATCTCTGAGAAAATTGAGCGCGTTCAAATACAACGCTTTTTGTCGGTTACGTCACTTATACAATCATATCTCCGGGACCAAAAGTCACAGCCATTTGATCTTCGAACTTGATCAATGGCCCGCCAGTAGCTTTCAAACGAGTCCAAGTTTGTTCAAATCGGTTCAGCCATCTCTGAGAAAATTGAGCGCGTTCAAATACAACGCTTTTTGTCGGTTACGTCACTTATACAATCATATCTCCGGAACCAAAAGTCACAGCCATTTTATCTTCGAACTTGATCAATGCCCCGATAGTAGCTTTCAAACGAGCCCAAGTTTGTTAAAATCGGTTGAGCCATCTCTGAGAAAATTGAGCGCGTTCAAATATCTTCGAAAAGTGCACACACATACACACACACATACACACACACACACATACACACACACACACACACACACACAGACATTTTCCGATCTCGTCGAACTGAGTCGAATGGTATATAACACTATGGGTCTCCGAGGCTCCGTTCGAAAGTCGGTTTTTCCAGCAATTCTAATACCTTTCTATAGAGAAAGGCAAAAAGCCTTCTTAGTCCACTTAGTGGAATTTTCATATATCTTGAAAAATCACCAAAGGGGGGAGTACATGAAATTTTCGAAATCGAAAAAAAATTTTTGATGCCAAAAGGCTTAGAATTGCATGAAACGTCGAGATTAAGTGTCATCTCGAAAAAAAAATTTTTTGAAAAAGTCGACTTTTTTGACTTGGAAAAAATATGAAAATTCCCAGAAAGCTGATTTTTTCAAAAAAATTTTTTTTGAGATGACACCAAATTTCGATGTTTCATGCAGTTTTAAGAGTTTCGGCATCAAAAAAAATTTTCGATTTTGGAAATTTCATGTACTCCCCCCTATGGTGCTTTTTCAAGATCGAAAATTGTCAAACCTTTACCACCGGGCAGCACCCCTTAAGCATGTCCGATTTAGGTCAAATTTTGCATGAAGGCTTTTTTCGAGGTGCTTAAACTTTTGAGCACTAGAACTTAACGAAAATAGAGGTGATCCCAAAATTTTGGCACCCTTATATATAAGAGCGGTAAAAATCGTCGTGTTTTGTCGGTTACGTCACTTATGCCATCATATATCTGGAACCAAAAGTCACAACCATTTGATCTTCGAACTTGATCAACGGCCCGACAGTAGCTTTCAAACGAGCCCAAGTTTGTTAAAATCGGATCAGCCATCTCTGAGAAAATTGAGCGCGTTCAAATACAACGCTTTTTGTCGGTTACGTCACTTATTCAATCATATCTCCGGAACCAAAAGTCACAGCCATTTGATCTTTGAACTTGATCAATGGCCCGATAGTAGCTTTCAAACCAGCCTAAGTTTGTTAAAATCGGATCAACCATCTCTGAGAAAATTGAGCGCGTTCAAATACAACGCTTTTTGTCGGTTACGTCACTTATTCAATCATATCTCCGGAACCAAAAGTCACAGCCATTTGATCTTCGAACTTGATCAATGGCCCGACAGTAGCTTTCAAACGAGCCCAAGTTTGTTCAAATCGGTTCAGCCATCTCTGAGAAAATTGAGCGCGTTCAAATATCTTCTAAAAGTGCACACACACACATACACACACACACACACATACACACAGACATTTTCCGATCTCGTCGAACTGAGTCGAATGGTATATAACACTATGGGTCTCCGAGGCTCCGTTCGAAATTCGGTTTTTCCAGCAATTCTAATACCTTTCTATAGAGAAAGGCAAAACCCTTCTTAGTCCACTTAGTGGAATTTTCATATATCTTTAAAAATCACCATAGGGGGGAGTACATGAAATTTTCGAAATCGAAAAAAAATTTTTGATGCCAAAAGGCTTAGAACTGCATGAAACGTCGAGATTAAGTGTCATCTCGAAAAAAAAAATTTTTGAAAAAGTCGACTTCTTTGACTTGGAAAAAATATGAAAATTCCCAGAAAGCTGATTTTTTCAAAAAAATTTTTTTTGAGATGACACCAAATTTCGATGTTTCATGCAGTTTTAAGAGTTTCGGCATCAAAAAAAATTTTCGATTTTGGAAATTTCATGTACTCCCCCCTATGGTGCTTTTTCAAGATCGAAAATTGTCAAACCTTTACCACCGGGCAGCACCCCTTAAGCATGTCCGATTTAGGTCAAATTTTGCATGAAGGCTTTTTTCGAGGTGCTTCAACTTTTGAGCACTAGAACTTAACGAAAATAGAGGTGATCCCAAAATTTTGGCACCCTTATATATAAGAGCGGTAAAAATCGTCGTGTTTTGTCGGTTACGTCACTTATGCCATCATACATCTGGAACCAAAAGTCACAGCCATTTGATCTTCGAACTTGATCAATGGCCCGATAGTAGCTTTCAAACCAGCCTAAGTTTGTTAAAATCGGATCAACCATCTCTGAGAAAATTGAGCGCGTTCAAATACAACGCTTTTTGTCGGTTACGTCACTTATTCAATCATATCTCCGGAACCAAAAGTCACAGCCATTTGATCTTTGAACTTGATCAATGGCCCGATAGTAGCTTTCAAACCAGCCTAAGTTTGTTAAAATCGGATCAACCATCTCTGAGAAAATTGAGCGCGTTCAAATACAACGCTTTTTGTCGGTTACGTCACTTATTCAATCATATCTCCGGAACCAAAAGTCACAGCCATTTGATCTTCGAACTTGATCAATGGCCCGATAGTAGCTTTCAAACGAGCCCAAGTTTGTTAAAATCGGTTCAGCCATCTCTGAGAAAATTGAGCGCGTTCAAATTGAACGCTTTTTGTCGGTTACGTCACTTATACAATCATATCTCCGGAACCTAAAGTCACAGCCATTTGATCTTCGAACTTGATCAATGGCCCAACAGTAGCTTTCAAACGAGCCCAAGTTTGTTCAAATCGGTTCAGCCATCTCTGAGAAAATTGAGCGCGTTCAAATATCTTCTAAAAGTGCACACACACACATACACACACACACACACATACACACAGACATTTTCCGATCTCGTCGAACTGAGTCGAATGGTATATAACACTATGGGTCTCCGAGGCTCCGTTCGAAATTCGGTTTTTCCAGCAATTCTAATACCTTTCTATAGAGAAAGGCAAAACCCTTCTTAGTCCACTTAGTGGAATTTTCATATATCTTTAAAAATCACCATAGGGGGGAGTACATGAAATTTTCGAAATCGAAAAAAAATTTTTGATGCCAAAAGGCTTAGAATTGCATGAAACGTCGAGATTAAGTGTCATCTCGAAAAAAAAAAATTTTTGATAAAGTCGACTTTTTTGACTTGGAAAAAATATGAAAATTCCCAGAAAGCTGATTTTTTCAAAAAAATTTTTTTTGAGATGACACCAAATTTCGATGTTTCATGCAGTTTTAAGAGTTTCGGCATCAAAAAAAATTTTCGATTTTGGAAATTTCATGTACTCCCCCCTATGGTGCTTTTTCAAGATCGAAAATTGTCAAACCTTTACCACCGGGCAGCACCCCTTAAGCATGTCCGATTTAGGTCAAATTTTGCATGAAGGCTTTTTTCGAGGTGCTTAAACTTTTGAGCACTAGAACTTAACGAAAATAGAGGTGATCCCAAAATTTTGGCACCCTTATATATAAGAGCGGTAAAAATCGTCGTGTTTTGTCGGTTACGTCACTTATGCCATCATATATCTGGAACCAAAAGTCACAACCATTTGATCTTCGAACTTGATCAACGGCCCGACAGTAGCTTTCAAACGAGCCCAAGTTTGTTAAAATCGGATCAGCCATCTCTGAGAAAATTGAGCGCGTTCAAATACAACGCTTTTTGTCGGTTACGTCACTTATTCAATCATATCTCCGGAACCAAAAGTCACAGCCATTTGATCTTCGAACTTGATCAATGGCCCGATAGTAGCTTTCAAACGAGCCCAAGTTTGTTAAAATCGGTTCAGCCATCTCTGAGAAAATTGAGCGCGTTCAAATTGAACGCTTTTTGTCGGTTACGTCACTTATACAATCATATCTCCGGAACCTAAAGTCACAGCCATTTGATCTTCGAACTTGATCAATGGCCCAACAGTAGCTTTCAAACGAGCCCAAGTTTGTTCAAATCGGTTCAGCCATCTCTGAGAAAATTGAGCGCGTTCAAATATCTTCTAAAAGTGCACACACACACATACACACACACACACACATACACACAGACATTTTCCGATCTCGTCGAACTGAGTCGAATGGTATATAACACTATGGGTCTCCGAGGCTCCGTTCGAAATTCGGTTTTTCCAGCAATTCTAATACCTTTCTATAGAGAAAGGCAAAACCCTTCTTAGTCCACTTAGTGGAATTTTCATATATCTTTAAAAATCACCATAGGGGGGAGTACATGAAATTTTCGAAATCGAAAAAAAATGTTTGATGCCAAAAGGCTTAGAACTGCATGAAACGTCGAGATTAAGTGTCATCTCGAAAAAAAAAATTTTTGAAAAAGTCGACTTTTTTGACTTGGAAAAAATATGAAAATTCCCAGAAAGCTGATTTTTTCAAAAAAATTTTTTTTGAGATGACACCAAATTTCGATGTTTCATGCAGTTTTAAGAGTTTCGGCATCAAAAAAAAATTTCATTCCTTTCGTGACCGTCGTATCGATCGGATGGTAGTTTGCATTAGAGCAGCTGTGCGTTAATCCATTCTAATCCGTTTCAAGGTCATTTAATATCAGATCTTTTGTCGTGAGCTTGTGCGGTAGATCAATACAGTATAAACAATAAATACCGTTAGACAGTGCCGGGTGCTATTGTGTTAAAACAATAAGAACAGTGAATCGACGTTTAGTGTGGTGCCGTGAACCGGTGCTGTGTGCATATTTATTCTCGGAGGTCGTTGTAACTAACGCTTGGCCTCAGCGGCCGAGTTGCTACGGATCATTAGCAAAGTATAATATTTTTTCCCTTCGTGTCCCTTTATCGTCTTATATTTTGACTCCCCCTATAATTTGCGCGGAACCTCAACCGCGCTATGGCAAGTCCATTAAATTCTCCCCTGTCCCCCGAAGATAAAATGGAAACAGATTTTAAATCTGCCCCAAATAGTAAAACTCACCGGGTTAAACAGTATCCCGAAGAGCCTTCACCCTCGGCCGGCCTTTATGTGGTTTATTTTCGGACCAAAGAGAAGAATAAACCGCTTAATATTTTGAAAATATCTAAAGACTTGGAGTCGAAATATGCAACATTGAAATCTATTTCAAAAATTCGTCCCGATAAGCTCAGGGTCTCGTTGACCAGTCTGAAACATGCTAATGAGATCGCTCGAAACGATCACTTTACGCGGGACTACCGCGTCTACATACCAGCTCGCGAAGTCGAGATAGACGGAGTGATCACGGATCCAAGTCTGACATGCGAGGACATTCTCAAACATGGGGTCGGATGTTTTAAAGATCCCTTGCTTAAGAATGTCAAGATACTGGACTGCAAACGTTTGCATTCAGTATCGATCGCCGCGGATGGGACAAAGTCTTATCCCCACTCGGACTCGTATCGGGTGACCTTCTCCGGCTCGGCTTTGCCGAAATTCGTTCTCCTGGCCAGGGTTCGTCTACCTGTACGACTTTTCGTACCACGGGTAATGAATTGCACTAGTTGTCAACAACTAGGACACACAGCTTCCCATTGTGGAAATCGGCCCCGCTGCTCGAAGTGTGGAGAGAGTCATGCGGATGGCGTTTGCGACAGAAACATTGAAAAGTGTCTTTATTGTGGGGCGGCCCCGCATGACCTCACAGCATGTTCTGCGTATAAATTGCGTGGAGATCATTTGAAACGATCTCTCAAGCAACGATCAAACCGCTCGTTCGCAGAAATGCTGAAAATCGCCACACCACCTGAACAGAACCCCTACACCTGTTTGTCTACGGACGATTGCGACTCTGACGATCCTCAAGAAGGTACATCTTCAACTGTCCCTCGTAGTTTTAGGAAGAGGAAAAATATATCATCTCCTAAACTCCCTAGAAAGGGTTCGAAGATATCTCTTGAAGGCCCTCCAAAAGTAACAGCAGAAGGAAGTGTTGGTAAAAAAAACGAAAAGAAGAAGCCAAAAGCTCCTAGTTCCGGAGACTTGATATCGGAGAAAGAATATCCAACACTTCCGGGGACACCCAAAACCCCGAAAGTCCCCAAGGAACCAGAAAACACATCAAGTGCTGGACTTGTAAAATTCAGTGACATTGTGGACTTTATATTTTCCGTCTTCAACATTTCTGACCCCCTAAAAGGTATTTTGATGACTTTCCTGCCAAAAGTTAAAATGTTTTTGATGCAGCTGACTGCAAAATGGCCCCTCCTCTCAGCAATCGTTTCCTTCGATGGCTAATTTTTCGAACGAGGTCAAGGATTCGATCACTGTTTTACAGTGGAACTGTAGAAGTATCATCCCGAAAATAGATCCTTTTAAATACTTAGTAAATAATCTGAAATGTGACGCATTTGCATTGTGCGAAACTTGGTTAACTTCTGATGTATCACTAAACTTCCACGATTTTAACATTATTCGCCTGGATCGAGATAATCCCTACGGAGGAGTACTTTTGGGGATCAAAAAGTGCTATTCCTTCTTTCGAATTAACCTCCCCTCGATATCAGGTATTGAAGTTGTCGCATGTCATGTCACAATTAAAGGCAAGGACCTTTGTATTGCTTCCATCTATATTCCCCCTAGAGCCTCAGTTGGGTACCACTGGCTCAGCAGTATCATGCAACTTCTTCCCGCACCGACGTTAGTTTTAGGAGACTTTAACTCTCACGGTGCGGGATGGGGTTGTCTTCATGATGATAACAGATCAGCTATGATCCATGATATTTGCGACAACTTCAATATGACAATCTTGAATACGGGAGAAATGACACGAATTCCCGCACCACCAGCAAGACCAAGTGCGCTGGACTTATCCCTCTGCTCGACATCGCTACGGTTGGATTGCACGTGGAAGGTAATCCCTGATCCCCACGGTAGCGATCATCTGCCTATCGTAATTTCAATCGCCAGCGGATTAAGACCATCGGAAACAATCAATGTTTTGTATGACCTCACACGAAATATTGATTGGAAATTCTACGCAATATCGATATCTGAGAAACTAGAAACAACACAAGAACTTCCTCCGGAGGAAGAGTATACGTTTATGGCTGGCTTGATTCTCGACACTGCGATTCAAGCTCAGACGAAACGTATACCCGGCGCGAATACTAACATTCGTCCTCCCAACCCGTGGTGGGACAAAGAGTGCTCATCACTGAATGCGGAAAGATCTTTAGCATTCAAAAAGTTCAGAAAATATGGAACACCTGATAATTAAAGAAATTACGCAGCGCTAGATAAGCAAATGAAGAACTTAGTTAAAGCAAAGAAACTAGGTTACTGGCGACGGTTTGTTGACGGATTAACAAAAGAAACATCGATGAGCACTCTTTGGAACACAGCCCGACGAATGCGCAACCAAAACACAACGAACGAAAGCGAGGAATATTCTAACCGCTGGATATTCGATTTCGCTAAAAAAGTATGTCCTGATTCTGTTCCGGAACAGAAGATATCCCGCGCCGCGACTTCGAATACAAACGAAACACCGTTTTCGATGGTAGAGTTCTCACTTGCGCTCTTGTCGTGTAACAATAAGGCCCCGGGGCTAGACAGAATTAAATTCAACTTGTTGAAAAATCTTCCTGACTCTGCCAAAAGGCGCTTGCTGAATTTGTTTAACAAGCTCCTCGAGGGTAATATTGTTCCACACGACTGGAGACAAGTGAGAGTTATCGCCATTCAAAAACCTGGGAAACCAGCCTCCGATCACAATTCGTATCGGCCGATTGCTATGCTTTCCTGTATCCGGAAGTTGTTCGAAAAAATGATTCTCTTCCGTCTAGACAATTGGGTCGAGACTAATGGTTTACTTTCAGATACACAATTCGGCTTCCGCAGGGGTAAAGGAACGAACGATTGTCTTGCGTTGCTCTCAACCGAAATTCAAATGGCATTTGCTCGTAAAGAACAAATGGCATCAGTATTTCTAGATATCAAGGGGGCTTTTGATTCAGTTTCTATAAATATCCTATCTAAGAAGCTGCACCAGCATGGTCTTTCGCCGGTTTTGAAGACCTTTTTACATAATCTATTGTCCGAGAAACACATGTATTTTGCACATGGTGATTTGTCGACAATACGATTCAGTTACATGGGTCTTCCTCAGGGCTCATGCTTAAGCCCCCTTTTATACAACTTTTACGTAAACAACATTGATGAATGTATCAACACATCTTGCACGCTAAGACAACTTGCCGACGACAGCGTTGTGTCCATTATAGGACCCAAAGCTACCGATCTCCAAGGACCATTACAAGATACCCTCGACAACTTGTCGACATGGGCTCTTCAAATGGGTATCGAGTTCTCTACGGAGAAAACTGAGCTGGTCGTATTTTCAAGAAAGCGAGAACCAGCACAATTACAGCTTCAACTAGGGGGTGAAACCATAGCTCAGGCCTTCACATTTAAATATCTCGGGGTCTGGTTCGACTCCAAAGGCACCTGGGGATGTCACATTAGATATCTGAAACAAAAATGCCAGCAGAGAATCAATTTTCTTCGCACAATAACCGGAACTTGGTGGGGTGCAAACCCAGGAGACCTGATCAGGCTGTACCAAACAACGATATTGTCCGTAATGGAATATGGATGCTTCTGCTTCCGATCCGCCGCGAACACCCATTTCATTAAACTGGAAAGAATTCAGTATCGTTGTTTGCGTATTGCCTTAGGTTGCATGCAGTCGACTCATACGATGAGTCTCGAAGTGCTCGCGGGCGTCTTACCGTTGAAAAACCGATTCTGGGATCTCTCATATCGATTGCTAATCCGATGCGATATCTTGAATCCGATGGTGATTGAAAACTTCGAAAGGCTTGTCGAACTCAATTCTCAGACCCGTTTTATGTCCTTGTATTTTGATTACATGGCTCAGAATATTAATCCTTCTTCGTTTGTTTCCAACCGTGCTCATTTCTTGGATACTACTAATTCTACTGTGTTTTTCGACACATCCATGAGAGAAGAAATTCGTGGAATTCCGGATCACGTGCGCCCTCAAGTGGCCCCAAATATTTTTTATAATAAATTTAGAACAGTCAACTGTGAAAAGATGTTTTACACTGACGGATCAAACATCAACAGGTCCACAGGCTTCGGAATCTTCAATCAGAACATCACCGCTTCGTACAAACTCAGTGATCCGGCTTCAGTCTACGTCGCAGAATTAGCTGCTATTCAGTACACCCTCGAGATCATTGAAACCTTGCCCAAAGACCATTACTTCATTGTCACGGACAGTCTAAGTTCAATAGAAGCTCTCCGCGCAGTGAAGCCAGGAAAGTATCCCCCATATTTCCTGGGGAAAATACGGGAACATTTGAGAACTTTATCTGAACGGTCTTTTTTAATATCGTTAGTCTGGGTCCCTTCGCATTGTTCCATTCCAGGCAATGAAAAGGCAGACTCATTGGCTAAGGTGGGCGCATTAGAAGGTGATATTTATGAAAGACCAATCTGCTTCAATGAATTTTTCAGTATCTCTCGTCAGAAAACTCTCGAAAGTTGGCAAACTTCATGGAGCAATGGCGAACTGGGACGATGGCTGCATTCCATTATCCCTAGGGTATCGACGAAACCTTGGTTCAGGGGGATGAACGTGAGTCGTGACTTCATTCGTGTAATGTCTCGGCTCATGTCAAACCATTACACCTTCAACGCGCATCTCCGGCGTATTGGAATCGTGGAGAGCGGTCTCTGCGCTTGTGGTGACGGTTATCAGGACATCGAGCATGTCGTATGGACGTGTACGGAGTATCGTGACGCCAGGTCTTTATTAAAGGACTCCCTAAGGGCCCGAGGTAGACCACCTGAAGTTCCGGTCCGAGATGTGTTGGCTAGTCGGGATATCTCTTATATGCTTCTTATATACCAGTACCTCAAACACATTAATATCCAAGTGTAATCTGTTATACCTCGCTCAGAAAGTATAATCTCCACCTACAGGTTCGACACTAACATCCGCCCGATTCTCTCGATCACCGTCCCTGTCCACCATCTTCATTGGAACTAACAAGATCTTTTTTTGTCACTAACTTTTCGTTCCCCCCTTCCATGTCTCTTCACCATCTCGATGGCAACTAATTAGATCTCTGTAGTTTTCAGACATTTTGTTTCCATACCCCCTATTTACCTCGGTTTTCACAATATTTACTTTTTTATTTTCTCATCTCTTCGTAACATCACCATCACCGCCTACGGTCCTACGCTCCAGACGATGACCAGCATGCGGGCCACCCGCCGGGCCTTCGTAGCCTGGGGGTGTTTCCCGCGGACCCACACGGACCGAAGGATGCGGCCAACATGGACATTTGCAAACGCCATATGGGAGACCCTCATGCAATATCCAATTCACCGGCATTACATAATGATACTATTCTAGTTTTAATATAGTCGTAATTAAGATTAGTAAATACCCTTGGCATCTTAGAGCTTAAGCAGTGTGCCTTAAAATTGTATTATAATATTGAATAAAAAAAAAAAATCAAAAAAAATTTTCGATTTTGGAAATTTCATGTACTCCCCCCTATGGTGCTTTTTCAAGATCGAAAATTGTCAAACCTTTACCACCGGGCAGCACCCCTTAAGCATGTCCGATTTAGGTCAAATTTTGCATGAAGGCTTTTTTCGAGGTGCTTAAACTTTTGAGCACTAGAACTTAACGAAAATAGAGGTGATCCCAAAATTTTGGCACCCTTATATATAAGAGCGGTAAAAATCGTCGTGTTTTGTCGGTTACGTCACTTATGCCATCATATATCTGGAACCAAAAGCCACAGCCATTTGATCTTCGAACTTGATCAATGGCCCGATAGTAGCTTTCAAACCAGCCTAAGTTTGTTAAAATCGGATCAACCATCTCTGAGAAAATTGAGCGCGTTCAAATACAACGCTTTTTGTCGGTTACGTCACTTATTCAATCATATCTCCGGAACCAAAAGTCACAGCCATTTGATCTTTGAACTTGATCAATGGCCCGATAGTAGCTTTCAAACCAGCCTAAGTTTGTTAAAATCGGATCAACCATCTCTGAGAAAATTGAGCGCGTTCAAATACAACGCTTTTTGTCGGTTACGTCACTTATTCAATCATATCTCCGGAACCAAAAGTCACAGCCATTTGATCTTCGAACTTGATCAATGGCCTGACAGTAGCTTTCAAACGAGCCCAAGTTTGTTAAAATCGGTTCAGCCATCTCTGAGAAAATTGAGCGCGTTCAAATTGAACGCTTTTTGTCGGTTACGTCACTTATACAATCATAACTCCGGAACCAAAAGTCACAGCCATTTGATCTTCGAACTTGATCAATGGCCCAACAGTAGCTTTCAAACGAGCCCAAGTTTGTTCAAATCGGTTCAGCCATCTCTGAGAAAATTGAGCGCGTTCAAATATCTTCTAAAAGTGCACACACACACATACACACACACACACATACACACAGACATTTTCCGATCTCGTCGAACTGAGTCGAATGGTATATAACACTATGGGTCTCCGAGGCTCCGTTCGAAATTCGGTTTTTCCAGCAATTCTAATACCTTTCTATAGAGAAAGGCAAAAAGCCTTCTTAGTCCACTTAGTGGAATTTTCATATATCTTGAAAAATCACCAAAGGGGGGAGTACATGAAATTTTCGAAATCGAAAAAAAATTTTTGATGCCAAAAGGCTTAGAATTGCATGAAACGTCGAGATTAAGTGTCATCTCGAAAAAAAAATTTTTTGAAAAAGTCGACTTTTTTGACTTGGAAAAAATATGAAAATTCCCAGAAAGCTGATTTTTTCAAAAAAATTTTTTTTGAGATGACACCAAATTTCGATGTTTCATGCAGTTTTAAGAGTTTCGGCATCAAAAAAAATTTTCGATTTTGGAAATTTCATGTACTCCCCCCTATGGTGCTTTTTCAAGATCGAAAATTGTCAAACCTTTACCACCGGGCAGCACCCCTTAAGCATGTCCGATTTAGGTCAAATTTTGCATGAAGGCTTTTTTCGAGGTGCTTAAACTTTTGAGCACTAGAACTTAACGAAAATAGAGGTGATCCCAAAATTTTGGCACCCTTATATATAAGAGCGGTAAAAATCGTCGTGTTTTGTCGGTTACGTCACTTATGCCATCATATATCTGGAACCAAAAGTCACAACCATTTGATCTTCGAACTTGATCAACGGCCCGACAGTAGCTTTCAAACGAGCCCAAGTTTGTTAAAATCGGATCAGCCATCTCTGAGAAAATTGAGCGCGTTCAAATACAACGCTTTTTGTCGGTTACGTCACTTATTCAATCATATCTCCGGAACCAAAAGTCACAGCCATTTGATCTTTGAACTTGATCAATGGCCCGATAGTAGCTTTCAAACCAGCCTAAGTTTGTTAAAATCGGATCAACCATCTCTGAGAAAATTGAGCGCGTTCAAATACAACGCTTTTTGTCGGTTACGTCACTTATTCAATCATATCTCCGGAACCAAAAGTCACAGCCATTTGATCTTCGAACTTGATCAATGGCCCGACAGTAGCTTTCAAACGAGCCCAATTTTGTTAAAATCGGTTCAGCCATCTCTGAGAAAATTGAGCGCGTTCAAATTCAACGCTTTTTGTCGGTTACGTCACTTATACAATCATATCTCCGGAACCTAAAGTCACAGCCATTTGATCTTCGAACTTGATCAATGGCCCAACAGTAGCTTTCAAACGAGCCCAAGTTTGTTCAAATCGGTTCAGCCATCTCTGAGAAAATTGAGCGCGTTCAAATATCTTCTAAAAGTGCACACACACACATACACACACACACACACATACACACAGACATTTTCCGATCTCGTCGAACTGAGTCGAATGGTATATAACACTATGGGTCTCCGAGGCTCCGTTCGAAATTCGGTTTTTCCAGCAATTCTAATACCTTTCTATAGAGAAAGGCAAAACCCTTCTTAGTCCACTTAGTGGAATTTTCATATATCTTTAAAAATCACCAAAGGGGGGAGTACATGAAATTTTCGAAATCGAAAAAAAATTTTTGATGCCAAAAGGCTTAGAATTGCATGAAACGTCGAGATTTAGTGTCATCTCGAAAAAAATTTTTTTTGAAAAAATCGACTTTTTGGGACTTAGAAAAAATATGAAAATTTTTCTAAGTCCCAGAAAGTTGATTTTTTCAAAAAAATTTTTTTTTGAGATGACACTAAATTTCGATGTTTTATGCAGTTTTAAGAGTTTTGGCATCAAAAAAAATTTTCGATTTTGGAAATTTCATGTACTCCCCCCTATGGTGCTTTTTCAAGATCGATAATTGTCAAACCTTTACCACCGGGCAGCACCCCTTAAGCATGTCCGATTTAGGTCAAATTTTGCATGAAGGCTTTTTTCGAGGTGCTTAAACTTTTGAGCACTAGAACTTAACGAAAATAGAGGTGATCCCAAAATTTTGGCACCCTTATATATAAGAGCGGTAAAAATCGTCGTGTTTTGTCGGTTACGTCACTTATGCCATCATATATCTGGAACCAAAAGTCACAGCCATTTGATCTTCGAACTTGATCAATGGCCCGATAGTAGCTTTCAAACCAGCCTAAGTTTGTTAAAATCGGATCAACCATCTCTGAGAAAATTGAGCGCGTTCAAATACAACGCTTTTTGTCGGTTACGTCACTTATTCAATCATATCTCCGGAACCAAAAGTCACAGCCATTTGATCTTTGAACTTGATCAATGGCCCGATAGTAGCTTTCAAACCAGCCTAAGTTTGTTAAAATCGGATCAACCATCTCTGAGAAAATTGAGCGCGTTCAAATACAACGCTTTTTGTCGGTTACGTCACTTATTCAATCATATCTCCGGAACCAAAAGTCACAGCCATTTGATCTTCGAACTTGATCAATGGCCCGACAGTAGCTTTCAAACGAGCCCAATTTTGTTAAAATCGGTTCAGCCATCTCTGAGAAAATTGAGCGCGTTCAAATTCAACGCTTTTTGTCGGTTACGTCACTTATACAATCATATCTCCGGAACCTAAAGTCACAGCCATTTGATCTTCGAACTTGATCAATGGCCCAACAGTAGCTTTCAAACGAGCCCAAGTTTGTTCAAATCGGTTCAGCCATCTCTGAGAAAATTGAGCGCGTTCAAATATCTTCTAAAAGTGCACACACACACATACACACACACACACACATACACACAGACATTTTCCGATCTCGTCGAACTGAGTCGAATGGTATATAACACTATGGGTCTCCGAGGCTCCGTTCGAAATTCGGTTTTTCCAGCAATTCTAATACCTTTCTATAGAGAAAGGCAAAACCCTTCTTAGTCCACTTAGTGGAATTTTCATATATCTTTAAAAATCACCAAAGGGGGGAGTACATGAAATTTTCGAAATCGAAAAAAAATTTTTGATGCCAAAAGGCTTAGAATTGCATGAAACGTCGAGATTTAGTGTCATCTCGAAAAAAATTTTTTTTGAAAAAATCGACTTTTTGGGACTTAGAAAAAATATGAAAATTTTTCTAAGTCCCAGAAAGTTGATTTTTTCAAAAAAATTTTTTTTTGAGATGACACTAAATTTCGATGTTTTATGCAGTTTTAAGAGTTTTGGCATCAAAAAAAATTTTCGATTTTGGAAATTTCATGTACTCCCCCCTATGGTGCTTTTTCAAGATCGATAATTGTCAAACCTTTACCACCGGGCAGCACCCCTTAAGCATGTCCGATTTAGGTCAAATTTTGCATGAAGGCTTTTTTCGAGGTGCTTAAACTTTTGAGCACTAGAACTTTACGAAAATAGAGTTGATCCCAAAATTTTGGCACCCTTATATATACAAGAGCGGTAAAAATCAACATTTTTTGTCGGTTACGTCACTTATACCATCATATATCTGGAACCAAAAGTCACAACCATTTGATCTTCGAACTTGATCAACGGCCCGACAGTAGGATCAGCCATCTCTGAGAAAATTGAGCGCGTTCAAATACAACGCTTTTTGTCGGTTACGTCACTTATACAATCATATCTCCGGAACCAAAAGTCACAGCCATTTGATCTTCGAACTTGATCAATGGCCCGCCAGTAGCTTTCAAACGAGTCCAAGTTTGTTCAAATCGGTTCAGCCATCTCTGAGAAAATTGAGCGCGTTCAAATACAACGCTTTTTGTCGGTTACGTCACTTATACAATCATATCTCCGGAACCAAAAGTCACAGCCATTTTATCTTCGAACTTGATCAATGCCCCGATAGTAGCGTTCAAACGAGCCCAAGTTTGTTAAAATCGGTTGAGCCATCTCTGAGAAAATTGAGCGCGTTCAAATATCTTCGAAAAGTGCACACACATACACACACACACACATACACATACACACACACACACACACACACACACAGACATTTTCCGATCTCGTCGAGCTGAGTCGAATGGTATATAACACTATGGGTCTCCGAGGCTCCGTTCGAAAGTCGGTTTTTCCAGCAATTCTAATACCTTTCTATAGAGAAAGGCAAAAAGCCTTCTCAGTCCACTTAGTGGAATTTTCATATATCTTGAAAAATCACCATAGGGGGGAGTACATGAAATTTTCGAAATCGAAAAAAAATTTTTGATGCCAAAAGGCTTAGAATTGCATGAAACGTCGAGATTTAGTGTCATCTCGAAAAAAAATTTTTTTTTTTAAATCGACTTTTTGGGGAAATATCAAAATCAAGTCCCAGAAAGTTGATTTTTTCAAAAAAAATTTTTTTTTGAGATGACACTAAATTTCGATGTTTCATGCAGTTTTAAGAGTTTCGGCATCAAAAAAAATTTCGATTTTGGAAATTTCATGTACTCCCCCCTATGGTGCTTTTTCAAGGTCGAAAATTGTCAAACCTTTACCACCGGGCAGCACCCCTTACGCATGTCCGATTTAGGTCAAATTTCGCATGAAGGCTTTTTTCGAGGTGCTTAAACTTTTGAGCACTAGAACTTAACGAAAATAGAGGTGATCCTAAAATTTTGGCACCCATATATATAAGAGCGGTAAAAATCAATGTGTTTTGTCGGTTACGTCACTTATACCATCATATATCTGGAACCAAAAGTCACAACCATTTGATCTTCGAACTTGATCAATGGCCCGATAGTACCTTTCAAACGAGCCCAAGTTTGTTAAAATCGGTTCAGTTATCTCTGAGAAAATTGAGCGCGTTCAAATACAACGCTTTTTGTCGGTTACGTCACTTATACAATCATATCTCCGAAACCAAAAGTCACAGCCATTTGATCTTCGAACTTGATCAATGGCCCGACAGTAGCTTTCAAACGAGCCCAAGTTTGTTAAAATCGGTTCAGCCATCTCTGAGAAAATTGAGCGCGTTCAAATATCTTCTAAAAGTGCACACACATACACACACACACACACACACACACACACACACACACACACACACACACACACACACACACACACACACACACACACACACACACACACACACACACACACACACATACACAGACATTTTCCGATCTCGTCGAACTGAGTCGAATGGTATATAACACTATGGGTCTCCGAGGCTCCGTTCGAAAGTCGGTTTTTCCAGCAATTCTAATACCTTTCTATAGAGAAAGGCAAAAATCATACATATTAATGGTAGAGATCACGATTCTAGGTTCTAAATACAAGAATTAATATTCTTCACATAACGGCCCTTATTACCATTTTCACTTTCACTTTCAGTTCACTCATTTACCACTTCACTTGAGTTTACCTACTGCCAGTATCACGCAAAGTGAAGTAATCACTGTAGTGAACAAAATCACTTCTTCCAACGAAGTTTTGTGATCTGATGTTCGTAATAATAACAAGCTCATCTAAGTATCTAGTGATAAGTGCAGTAAAACTTAATTTAATTCAATTGATACCGAATGTGGAACACACTGACGATCATTCTACTGCAGTAAACTTCACACTCTAACAACCAACCTTCGCGCAGTCATTGCCGTTTCAACCTTCCGAGCGAACGGACGTGATTTGGATTTACTGCGAAAGCATTGAAAACCAGTTGTGTGTGTGTGATAAAGTGGTCGGACGATATTGTGTGATAGACAATAGTGCTTTTTCCTCTGATAGGTTTTTTTTTCGTATTATATAATAGAACAGTGCTGTGGCTGACAGTTTCACCAGCGTGCCTAGATTTAAATCCCATACTAGGATTCTAAATTTAAGCTAGCGAGAAATGAAATCTCCCGCATCGTCGAGCTCCCGGGTTACGACATCGAATCATAAAATCCGTTAGAAATAAGAGCAACGACCGATGTCGTCGTTTAAAGGGCTAAAATAAAATAATGTAAGCACTTATCTCGAGCAGGGCTATGACCTCCTCGAAGAAGGAAGGAATAGCATAAAACACATGCCTCGAGACAAGTGAATGACCTCCTTGAAGGGAGGAGAAACAGCTGGATTTAACTTGTCATAGTTGGGATCGCAAGCTGGGCAATGTAAGGAAAAGAAGGAAATAAGGGGTCGTTGAATGCCTGTGTTCTCTCTCTTCCTTATAGCATAACCACGCATGCGCACAAGCCTAGGGAGGTAAGAAACACGAAATTCAGGCTTATGCGCAAGCGCGGAATAAATTAAGAATTAACATTAGACGTAAGTCTGTTCTAACTTGTAGTATATAAGCAAAATTTGTTAATTAAAATAGTAGTAGCAACTCAAAGGTTAAACTGTATTTTTTAAAGAAAGAACGAGCCCCACATTGTTTGGTGGCTTCATCCAGAGAGGACAAGCCAAAAAAGAGTTTACCAGTAAAAGTGCTACCCAGGTCTTCTAAGACCTGAAAAGTGAACGAACATTTGTTCTAAGTGAAACGCAAGTTAGCGTATAAAGTGTAGTGCGGCCTAAGTCAGGCGCACTAAAAAAGCGAACATTTGTTCCAAGTGAATACGCAAGTTAGCGTATAAAGTGTAGTGCGGCCTAAGTCAGGCGCACTAAAAAGCGAACATTTGTTCTAAGTGATACGCAAGTTAGCGTATAAAGTGTAGTGCGGCCTAAGTCAGGCGCACTAAAAATCGAACATTCGTTCTAAGTGATACGCAAGTTAGCGTATAAAGTGTAGTGCGGCCTAAGTCAGGCGCACTAAAAAGCGAACATTTGTTCTAAGTGATACGCAAGTTAGCGTATAAAGTGTAGTGCGGCCTAAGTCAGGCGCACTAAAAAGCGAACATTTGTTCCAAGTCAATACGCAAGTTAGCGTATAAAGTGTAGTGCGGCCTAAGTCAGGCGCACTAAAAAAGCGAACATTTGTTCCAAGTGAATACGCAAGTTAGCGTATAAAGTGTAGTGCGGCCTAAGTCAGGCGCACTAAAAAGCGAACATTTGTTCTAAGTGATACGCAAGTTAGCGTATAAAGTGTAGTGCGGCCTAAGTCAGGCGCACTAAAAAGCGAACATTTGTTCTAAGTGATACGCAAGTTAGCGTATAAAGTGTAGTGCGGCCTAAGTCAGGCGCACTAAAAAGCGAACATTTGTTCCAAGTCAATACGCAAGTTAGCGTATAAAGTGTAGTGCGGCCTAAGTCAGGCGCACTAAAAAGCGAACATTTGTTCCAAGTGAATACGCAAGTTAGCGTATAAAGTGTAGTGCGGCCTAAGTCAGGCGCACTAAAAAGCGAACATTTGTTCCAAGTGAATACGCAAGTTAGCGTATAAAGTGTAGTGCGGCCTAAGTCAGGCGCACTAAAAATCGAACATTCGTTCTAAGTGATACGCAAGTTAGCGTATAAAGTGTAGTGCGGCCTAAGTCAGGCGCACTAAAAAGCGAACATTCGTTCTAAGTGATACGCAAGTTAGCGTATAAAGTGTAGTGCGGCCTAAGTCAGGCGCACTAAAAAGCGAACATTTGTTCCAAGTCAATACGCAAGTTAGCGTATAAAGTGTAGTGCGGCCTAAGTCAGGCGCACTAAAAAGCGAACATTTGTTCCAAGTGAATACGCAAGTTAGCGTATAAAGTGTAGTGCGGCCTAAGCCAGGCGCACTAAAAAGCGAACATTTGTTCCAAGTGAATACGCAAGTTAGCGTATAAAGTGTAGTGCGGCCTAAGTCAGGCGCACTAAAATCGAACATTTGTTCCAAGTCAATACGCAAGTTAGCGTATAAAGTGTAGTGCGGCCTAAGTCAGGCGCACTAAAAAGCGAACATTTGTTCCAAGTGAATACGCAAGTTAGCGTATAAAGTGTAGTGCGGCCTAAGCCAGGCGCACTAAAAAGCGAACATTTGTTCCAAGTGAATACGCAAGTTAGCGTATAAAGTGTAGTGCGGCCTAAGTCAGGCGCACTAAAAAGCGAACATTTGTTCCAAGTGAATACGCAAGTTAGCGTATAAAGTGTAGTGCGGCCTAAGCCAGGCGCACTAAAAAGCGAACATTTGTTCCAAGTGAATACGCAAGTTAGCGTATAAAGTGTAGTGCGGCCTAAGTCAGGCGCACTAAAATCGAACATTTGTTCCAAGTCAATACGCAAATTAGCGTATAAAGTGTAGTGCGGCCTAAGTCAGGCGCACTAAAAGGCGAACATTTGTTCCAAGTCAATACGCAAGTTAGCGTATAAAGTGTAGTGCGGCCTAAGACAGGCGCACTAAAATCGCACACCCGGATTCAGAAGCAGTCGCCGAGCAGCCGGAAAACGGAAGCCATCGCACTACTAGATCATCTTAATTGTTAAAAGAAAACAAGGTAAGAGAGAGAACATGGCGTCGGGAGGGATTAAATACAAACAGAATAAAAAGGGACATTGCCAGCTGTGCGATAACCCCGACTCAGCAGACAATATGGTCTGTTGTGACGACTGCGACAGATGGTTTCATATCGTCTGTGTGCGGTTGGATCATATTCCAACTAAGGCTGAGTTTTGGGCTTGCCCAAAATGTACGATAATAAAGGCGCAAATAAAAGCGCTTGAAGGTGAGGTCGCCAATTTAAGACGATCATCAGAAGAATCGAGCAAGGGTCTCCTGAGACAGTCAGAAGAGATGTTTCGATGCCAAAGAGAGTTTTTTGCCGATCTAGCAAATAACATGAAAGGTGCATCATCATCCAAGCCAGGTGTGTCCAAGGGCGGTTCCGAAGACGCGACCGCAAAAATGGTAAGGATGTTTGCAAGGCAATCTCTGATGGAGTTGCCCTATTTCGATGGATCATTTAAAGTTTGGTCCAAATTCGAGAACACGTTTAAGGAGACAACAAAAGAAGGCGAGTTTTCTAACTTAGAAAATTTGACTCGTCTCCAGAAGCATCTTAAGGGTGATGCATTAAAAATTGTGGAACCTCTATTGCTAGATAGCAAAAATGTTCCAAAGATAATGGCTACCTTAAAGGAAAACTTTGGTAACCAACAGAAAATATATAAACTTTTCAGAAACGAAGTAAAGGAACTGAAGAATCCTAGAATGGAAGTTCCAAAAAGTGTCATAGAGTTTGTAACGACGATTGATAATCTCGTTACAAACATAAAGATAACGAACTCTTTAGGATATATGCAAGATCAAGCCCTGATAGATGAAATCTTAGACAAATTGCCATTTAATCTAAGACAAGACTGGGCTCGAAAGGAAATTGATCGTAAGGATACTGCATCAGAAGCACATCCTTATGAAATTCCAACACTAGAGGATCTTCTCCAATGGTTGAGGCCTCAACAAAGAATTGCACAGGAACTAACAGAGTCGAAATTGAGAACTGATAAACAAATGAAACCTAAAGATAAGGTTTATACGCATCAAAGTTTCGATACTAACAAAAGAAAGGTATCTTGTTTTGCCTGTAATAAACAACACAAAACAACAGAATGCCCTACGTTCTTGAAGTCAAATGTAGAAGAAAGAAAAGCCATACTCATAAAGCATAAAGCATGCTTCAATTGCTGCAATTATGCCAATCATCGATTGAAAACGTGCCTTTTCAAGAAAAGGTGTGAGGTAAAGGGATGTACAGGTAAACATCATACACTGATACATCAAAATTCAGAGAACTCAATCCTGGTCTCTGAGAAAAAAGAGAAGGGGGCCGAAAAAGTTCATTATCATGAGGAGAAGGGAAAGGTTTTGTATCAGATTATACCAGTAACATTGAAAAATAATGATAAACAGGTTGACGTACTAGCGTTTCTAGACCCAGGTTCGTCAACAACATTAATTTTAGAGGAAGTTGCCAGACAGCTTGGAATAAGCGGAAAACAGAAACCGTTAACGTTGTCTTGGACAAATGGCGAAGAGCAAGTAGACAAAGGTAGCGAGGAAATATCAGTTCGAATTAAGGGCTACAAGGGGAAGACGTATCTGTTAGAAAAGGTACGAACATTAAAGGAAATGTCTCTGCCTACGCAATCCATTCGGAAGAAGCAACTGGTAAAAAGTTATCCTTACCTCTCAGATGTTGAATTTAGTGATTACGGAAACGAGAAACCAAAACTTCTGATAGGATTACCGCATTCTAATATCATGCGTGCTATCGATACTCGTTCAGGAAGATTTAATGAGCCGATAGCTCAGAAAACTAAAATTGGATGGGTAATATACGGGACACAAATGGACGATCGAAAACAAAATAACTTTTTAATGATGATTAATAATGACGAGACTTCCGAAGAAAAATCCATGAAGGAAATGATGCGTAGTTATTTCTCGACTGAAGAATTTGGCGTTATGGTACCGAGTAAGCCTCTCATGTCTAAGCAAGACGAAAGAGCTTTACAAATTATGAAAGACACGATTAATTATACAAATGGTCAATATGAAATAGGACTATTATGGAAAGAAGATAACGTGTCGCTCCCAGATAGTTATCAAGTTGCCTTAAGCAGACTAAAGGGACAAGAGAAAAGGATGCGTGAAAATCCTGAGTTGCGAAGGTGGTATAATGATAAAATATTGGAGTATGAATCAAAGGCATACGTAAGAAAATTAAACCGAGAAGAGTTAATGCAAGATTCAAGACGAACATTCTACATACCGCATTTTTCAGTTACAAATCCAAATAAAATTCCTCGAAAACCGAGGCTAGTGTTTGACGCAGCCGCAATTATAAAAGGACAATCCTTGAATTCCAAACTACTTTCAGGGCCTGACGCAACTACGTCTTTATTAAGTATTTTAATTAGATTCAGGGAAGGGAAACTTGCGGTCACTGGTGATATTCAGGAAATGTTTCACCAAGTTAAAATTAAAAAGGACGATCAAAACTCTCAACGTTTTCTGTATAGATTTGCAGAAGAAGAGGATATGTGTGTGTACGTCATGCAAGTAATGACTTTTGGTGCAACGTGCTCACCGTCGTGTGCACAATACGTTAAAAACCAAAATGCCATTAAATTCCAAATCGATTATCCAAAGGCGGTAACTGCGATAATTGAAAACCACTATGTGGATGATTATCTCGACAGTTTCGATTCAATAGATGAGGCTAAGGAAACTGTGGGAAATGTAATAAAGATTCACGCACACGGACATTTTAATATAAGGAATTTTGTAACAAATTCCAAAGATTTGAAAAACTCATTGTCTGAGGACAAAATTATGCATAAGGAAGAAATCGTGCTAGGCGATGACGAGCAATCTTATGAAAAGGTTTTAGGTGTCTATTGGAACGTCGTCGATGACACCATAAGATATCGAGTAAAGATGTCAGACTTACCTGAATGGCCTACTAAGAGACAATTACTATCCGCCAGCATGAGCGTTTATGACCCATTAGGTTTGATATCTAATGTAACAATTAAAAGCCGAATATTGATCCAAGACTTATGGAAATTAGGGATCGGCTGGGACGATAAAATCCCCGAACCAATGTATATGGAATGGAGCAAATGGGAAAAGCGAATTGACAGTCTAAAAGGAATCAAATTTCCAAGATGTTATTCTTATCTCTCAGAAGGAGTAAAAAGAGAGATACATACGTTTGTTGACGCTTCGGATAGAGCATTTGCAGCGGTTGTTTATATGCGAACAATATTTGATGACCGAGTCGACGTAACCATAATAGCTGCGAAGGCCAGAGTCGCGCCAACTAAACTCTTATCAATTCCCAGACTGGAACTACAGGCCGCGGTCTTAGGAACTAGGTTAACTGAAACCGTTTTAAAGAGTCTGCGACTTAAGGTAGAAAAGGTAATATATTGGACAGACTCGACGGTAGTCTTGTCCTGGATTCAATCTGATCCCAGAGAATACAAGCAGTTTGTCGGCCTAAGAATTAGCGAGATTCTAGAATGCACATCGATGACGCAATGGAGATGGGTGAACTCGAAGAATAATCCAGCCGATGAAGCTACAAAATCAACAGAAAGAGAATCCATATGGAAGAATGGTCCAACATTTTTGAAAGAAGATGAAAAATTGTGGCCTCTTAGACCGATCAAGTTGAATACCAAGGAAGATATAAAAGTAGTGAACTTAGTCAAAGAAACTAATTTCACGAAATTTGAATTTATAAACATCGATTGGTGTTCGAACTGGAAACGTGCTAAACGAGCCGTAGGAAGAATCCTGATTTATGTCGACATATTGAGATCAAAAATTAAAAATGAATCTTACGAACGGATCGTTACAAAAGAAGTTTTAGATCGAGCAGAAAATATTATACTACGAAAGGCACAGTGGGAAGCGTATCCGGATGAAATGAGAAAATTACACTCGGACTTTCCGATAGATAAATCAAGTAAAATAATAAACTTAACGCCATTCTTAGATACAGATGGATTAATGAAGTCGAAAAGCAGGATCGAAAATGCAACTATGCTTCCGTACGGTACTAGATATCCTATTATATTACCGAAGAAGCATCATGCAACTTATTTGATATTACAATTTTATCACGAGAAATTTTTTCACAAAAAAATGGACGCAGCAATTGCTGCAGTTAGACAAAGGTACTGGGTAGTTGACATTCGAGCCTCGATGAAAAGGACAAAAGGTGCATGTCAAAGGTGCAGGAACGAAAGAGCTCGACCTAATCTACCCAGAATGGCATCATTACCAATATGTCGGCTGAATGCGAACGTAAAACCGTTTACCTTCACCGGAGTTGATTACTTCGGTCCAATGACAGTTTCGATTGGAAGAAGAACGGAAAAAAGATGGGGTGCGTTGTTTACTTGTTTATCAACACGTGCTGTTCATATTGAAGTAGCGAATAACTTAAGCACTGACGCCTTTTTTGTGTGTCTGAAAAATGTAATACACAGAAGAGGAAAAATTTCACAACTTTACAGCGACAATGGTACCAATTTCATAGGTGCAAATAACGAATTAAAAAAGATTCAAGAAAGGCTGGCAGGTGATGGAATAGAATGGTTTTTCAACCCGCCATCCGCTCCGCATTTTGGTGGAGTATGGGAAAGAATGATAAAAGAAGTTAAAAGTATAATGCCTTCACTTCAAACAACTATGCCTGAAGATATATTACGAAGTGTGTTAATAGAAATTGAGTTTATCATCAACAGCCGACCGTTAACGCATATTCCTATCGAATCAGAAGATGATGAAGCGTTGACGCCAAATCATTTTTTATTGGGATGCTCAGGGGAGGCCGAACCAAATTTAAACGACGTCTCAAAGGTAGAAGCTACTCGACAGCAATGGAAAAGAGTGCAGCAAATTACGAAAGAATATTGGTGCCGATGGGTAAGAGAATATTTACCAAACCTCGCTAGGAGACCAAAATGGCAAGAGTCATCGACCTCTCTAAAGCTAGGAGACATAGTAATTTTTCCGGATGAAGAGAGAAAAGGAAAATGGATAAAGGGTCTCGTGGTTGAAGTACGATGCGCTAAAGACGGTATAATTAGGTCCGCCGTCATAAAAACACAAAAAGGAACAGTAGTAAAACCTACAGTTAAATTATCGGTGCTAGACGTAAAGTCTAGTGAACCAAAAATAAGTACCGACACTCAAGATGAAGTGGAGGTCTCACAAATGGAAGGAAACAACCAACAGAAAATTGCCATCGAGTCTAGTAACAAAAGACCAACCCGAAGACAGAATACAAAATTGAAAAATATTTGTTTGGCAGCCTTAGCTTTGATGATGATAATATGTCAAGCATTTGGAACCATTGCTCCTGGATTGATTGCATACGATTGTGCGAATCCGGAGATAAATATAACTACATATTCGTTGCTGGACGTAGCACCATGTTTTCCACCGACAAATAATTTAACGACAATAGAAGTTCCAATACAAGTTTTACAAAAAAATGCAAAAGGATCTGCTCATGCGTATCAATGTAAAGTCATCTTGAAAAGATCTATACGACATTGTGGGATGCATTCTCACACGTCGGACTATCAATATGGCTATTCTCATTCGGTTAAGGAATTCACGAATGAAGAGTGCAGAATAACTCACTTACTGAATTCAGTACGTTTGACTCAAGAGACTAGAATTAACGAGATCAAGAGAAACGGAACGACTCATGGAGAAGTACTAATAATCGGTCATGTACAAGGAAGCTCGTGTAAGGGTGGAATTTACCGAACACCATTTTACACCTGGGTAGACGCATTGGTTTACTATGAGTATGCAATTTCATTGTACGACTATACAAGTTCTGTGGATTATGAAAATGATCAGATAACACTACGCAACGGAATAGTTTGTACATACTCCCAAGGGAAATGTTTAGACGGGGAACAAGGATATATGACATGGGATATAAACGGCGATAAACGTTGCGAAGACGATGAATTCGAAGTAATTTATCAAGGAATGGTAAATAAAACTGTGGATGCTGGTAAGAAAAGAAATACGCAAGCCGTGTATAGCGCTATTTCAGACTCACATGTATTTTCCGTCAGAACCAGAGATCCAACTCGTATATGTGGATACAATGGTTACAAAACCGATCATCCGAGAATATTGATCCTAGAAGAAACAGAATTCAAATCGCCATTCAAAAGACGTCCGAATGGAAAAAATTATGACTTGTTTACTTACTTTAACTCAAAAATCACGCTAGTAGAGAGCTACATTGGGCAAAAGTTTGAGGAAATCTATAATACAATTATGACAGAAATGTGCAAGGTTGACAAGACAATAATGGAGACAAAACTGACTCTAGCTCGGCTCAATCCAACGGAGTTCGTTTCAGGGATAGTGAAGCGATCTGGATACACAGCTGTTGTAGCAGGAGAGGTTTTACACATTCTGGAATGCAAACCTGTCTATGTCACGCATAGAACAGCGGAGCGATGTTATCAGGAAATCCCAGTAAAGTATAACGGGACTGAAATGTATTTAGCTCCAGTTTCAAGAATCCTTCAAATGAGGGGAACCGAAATAGATTGTACACCAATCCTTCCTGCGAAGTATATGTTTGGCGGAAGATGGTATACTACAGATGGTCGTTTGAGAGAAACGACGTCGCCAAATAAATTAACTACTGACATAGTCACGACGTGGACGTATACGCCGCTACCAAGCCTAATGCAAAGCGGAGTTTATGATGCCGATAGCATTGAAAAGATGCGTAATATGATTTATGATCAAGGAGAAAAAAGAATCGCTTCAAATGTACTTCATAAAATTTTAGCGAGTCAACAACCAAACCTACAAGGATATAATTTTGACGCCTTAGTATCGGAAAGAGTGATAGAGAACGCTCTGAATAGATATTGGGAAAAATTAATATCTTGGACGACATGGCTGGGAAATTTAACTTCTACATTCTTAGGAATTTACATGATAGGGAGAATATTGAAGTTTGTGGTAGACACAATAATGCATGGGCGTATATTGTACGATATTTATGGATTAGGGTGGCAGTTAATTGCTTCATTTTGGGATTCACTGACTACTTTCTTGTCTCATAGAAACTCGTTGCGAAGGTCTCAACAAGAGGCAGATAGGAACGAAATAAATAACTCAGGCGAATGTGAAAGCGTTCAAATAGAGGAAAGAAGAACTGCACCATTATATCCTACATTAACGAGAAACGATTAATATCAGCCACGGTATTTTGTAAATCGATGTGGTGGATTTACGGGGGTTGGAAATGTGGCTGACAGTTTCACCAGCGTGCCTAGATTTAAATCCCATACTAGGATTCTAAATTTAAGCTAGCGAGAAATGAAATCTCCCGCATCGTCGAGCTCCCGGGTTACGACATCGAATCATAAAATCCGTTAGAAATAAGAGCAACGACCGATGTCGTCGTTTAAAGGGCTAAAATAAAATAATGTAAGCACTTATCTCGAGCAGGGCTATGACCTCCTCGAAGAAGGAAGGAATAGCATAAAACACATGCCTCGAGACAAGTGAATGACCTCCTTGAAGGGAGGAGAAACAGCTGGATTTAACTTGTCATAGTTGGGATCGCAAGCTGGGCAATGTAAGGAAAAGAAGGAAATAAGGGGTCGTTGAATGCCTGTGTTCTCTCTCTTCCTTATAGCATAACCACGCATGCGCACAAGCCTAGGGAGGTAAGAAATAGAGATGGTCGGGTATCGGGTATTTTACCCGAAACCCGACCCGTACCCGTACCCGACGGGTTTTTGGTCGGGTACGGGTAAAAATTTTTATTTTCAATCGGGTACGGGTCGGGTACGGGTAAAAAATTTTACTGCTCACTCGGGTACGGGTCGGGTACGGGTAAAAAAATTTACGGCTCACTCGGGTACGGGTCGGGTACGGGTAAATTTTTTTTTCGGATCGATTACCCGACCATTTGTACTTCACAGAAATACGTTTACACGTTGACGAGATTTTTTCATTGCAAAACAGTTCTTCCGAAAAATAATCAATTTGATTCAAGGGGTTTTGACATTCGCGCCTAGGACCAGACCTGTCAACTGGCATCTTTTTCCAGAAAAAAACTTTTTTTTCTTCATTTAAAAAAAAGATCAATCATAGTTACGTGAAAAGTTATGTGAATAACAGATCGGCTGAAAAGTTCGTATCGTTTCTATGAGAGGGCGCCACTAGAAATAAATCCATACCATTTTCAGTTAGTACCAACCTTCAAAAGATACGTGTATAAATTTGACAGCTGTCTGATTATTAGTTTGTGAGATATTGCATTTTGAGTGAAGCTACTTTTGTTATTGTGATAAAAATGGAAAACAAGAATTTCGTGTGTTGATGAAACACTACTTTTTGATGAAAAAAAGTGCCGCCGATACCAAAAAATGGCTTGATGAGTGTTATCCAGACTCTGCACCGGGCGAAGCAACAATTCGTAAGTGGTTTGCAAAATTTCGACTGGTCATATGAGCACCGAAGACGATGAGCGCAGTGGACGTCCAAAAGAGGCTGTTACCGATGAAAACGTGAAAAAAATCCACAAAATGATTTTCAATGACCGTAAAGTGAAGTTGATCGAGATAGCTGACACCCTAAAGATATCAAAGGAACGTGTTGGACATATTATTCACGAATATTTGGATATGAGAAAGCTTTGTGCAAAATGGGTGCTGCGTGAGCTCACAATCGATCAAAAACAACAACGAATTGATGATTCTGAGCAGTGTTTGGAGCTGTTATATCGAAATAAAACCGATTTTTTTCGTCGATATATAACAATGGACGAAACATGGCTCCATCACTTCACTCCGGAGTCCAATCGACAGTCAGCTGAGTGGACTGCACGCGATGAACCGAACCCAAAGCGTGGAAAGACTCAACAATCGGCCGGTAAGGTTATGGCGTCTGTATTTTGGGATTCGCATGGTATAATTTTCATCGACTACCTTGAAAAGGGAAAAACCATCAACAGTGACTATTATATAGCGTTATTAGAGCGTTTGGAGGACGAAATTTTAAAAGAAACGGCCTCATTTGAAGAAGAAAAAAGTTTTGTTCCATCAAGACAATGCACCGTGTCACAAGTCGATGAAAACCATGCTGAAATTGAACGAATTGGGTTTCGAATTGCTCCCTCATCCACCGTATTCTCCAGATTTGGTCCCCAGTGACTTTTTCCTGTTCTCAGACCTCAATAGAATGCTCACTGGTAAAAAATTTAGAAGCAATGAAGAGGTAATCGCTGAAACTGAGGCCTATTTTGAGGCAAAGGACAAATCGTACTACAAAAATGGTATCGAAAAGTTGGAAGATCGCTATAATCGCTGTATCGCCTCTGATGGCAATTATGTTGAATAATAAAAACGAATTTTGGCAAAAAATGTGTGTTTCTATTAAACGATACGAACTTTTCAGCCGAACTGTTATTTCCCGCCCTACTTTGTTTATAACATATATAATAAGACACACTGCCTTAGCTCTATGATGTTGCGGTCGGAATCTACTTTTCACGTAGGTTTTAATGGACTGCTATTTTAAAGCTGTTTAATGCACAATCCAGTAAAAATTATTTGATTCATAGACTGCCCATACTCGCATATCAGTCTCATATCGATTTTCGCCAATTTTGAGTTAGCTTGAGGAATGGAGTCTTTCCTCAATATACTCTCAGAAATTGCAATGAAAGTTGAGGGTTTGTTCAGTAAAATATAAAAAAATATCAACTCATTTCTGTGTCCCATATGCCAAAGTACCCGCATATCAGTCCCATTCAGTGCAAAATTTCAATAATTTCATTTGTTGCAATATTGGAACAGCAAAGGAGTATTACCGATATTTCATGTAATAATACCAAGATTTAGCATTAGGGAGCAAAGCAAAGTCTTGGCATTACATTCCTTTCGTGGAATTTGGCCTTTCTGTTTCAACAGACTTCGCGCCGATTCTTAGTGTACAGAATCATTGCATGGCTAGTACTATGGATCCTACTGACACTAAGCATCCTTCCAGGTCGGGGCTCGAACATACGACAGCTGGCTTGTAAGACCAGCGTCCTATGCATTGAACCGCCAACCCGGGACCAGCATTAGGGAGCACAATATATAAAAGAATTCGGAAATAAACTTTTGATCGTCTTTTTCTCAACATGCCGATTTCCCATATGGGACTGATATGCAAGGATGGATAGTATATAAAATGTAGTGTAGTACTCATATCACATTCAGATACCAGAAAACTGTTATTTTAAATATTGGTTGGAGATTTTCAAAATTTTCATAAAAATCATTAGGATTCTTACCATAAAAACATGAACATTTAATTCAGAAAATCTGCATAGAAGTTCTTCTTATTCTGCACTTTTGGGTGGTGTCACCTCACTTGAAATGACACCGATTGATGGCACAGCAAGTTGGGCTATATTGCTAGTTAATTTTCGTTTCTTTTCACTGGACAACAAGTGAAAATCTCGATGCGTGACAACGTGGAATCGCAAAAGTAAGGGTGAAAATCTTTTCTCGCGAAATACTCAAATTTTCACAGTGTTCACTCGTTGAGGGTTCCACCGGTTCAATGGCTGTAAAAACCACCAGCTACCGATAACATCGTGGGTGTGGGTTTGTGAGGCTTACAAAACGGGCATAGTTGACAAATTAATTTAAATCAAAATCATAATTCATTTTGCTTTGTAGTAAAAAATTGTAACCAAAAAAATTTCCTACGAATGTTCAAACTACTTACACTTGAAGGACTCACTGTTCACCATTTTCAAAATTGAATTTTTCACACCGGGAATACACGTACATTGTTTGATTCTTTGGTCAATTCACGTAAACGAACTGATAACACACTATTCATTTTAGGGGATGTTCGCATAACATTCATTTTCGTCACGTATAATATTCAATTTGACATTTGGAACTATTTTACGTGATTTTTCAAGTGATTCGAATGTGAATTTTTATTTGTGTGTCAAGATAATGAGCACGCTTACTTGTGGTTCTAAAGAATTGGATCAAAAGTCGCACTGTTTCGTAAAAACCATACCTACCCAAAATTGAATACAACGGGTATTACGACATTTTGGGTAAATATGCTTCTCGAAAAATTTGACTACTATTACTCCCTTTTGTTGACATTTGTAAATGAGTATAAAATACCAAAGACATTGAAAATCTGCAGGGTCCGCCATCTAACATTTATTTTTGAACTAGCGGTTATTTCGACATTGGTAACCTCAATGTCACTTCTGATTTGACAGAAACTTAATTGTATCCTTCCGCTGAACGAAAATGGTTTGCATGTTTAAAAAAAAGTTACATTACATTATTCATGCTTCACATTGTATTTATTTATAACAAGCATTTTAATGTATTTTTCTTACCAACTAGAGCCTGATACGGCTCGATATCTAAAACACTTTATTTTTTCCATACTGAATTTTGGTAAAATTTTTACTACTCATTCGGGTCGGGTACGGGTACAGGTAATTTTTAATCGGGTACGGGTCGGGCACGGGTAAATTTTTTTATTTTTTTTCGGGTACGGGTCGGGTACGGGTAATTTTTTTTTATTATTGATCGGGTACGGGTCGGGTACGGGTAATTTTTTAAATTTTTAATCGGGTACGGGTCGGGTGCGGGTAAATTTTTTTGCTGATCACTCGGGTACGGGTCGGGTTCGGGTATAAGAATTTCTATACCCGACCATCTCTAGTAAGAAACACGAAATTCAGGCTTATGCGCAAGCGCGGAATAAATTAAGAATTAACATTAGACGTAAGTCTGTTCTAACTTGTAGTATATAAGCAAAATTTGTTAATTAAAATAGTAGTAGCAACTCAAAGGTTAAACTGTATTTTTTAAAGAAAGAACGAGCCCCACAAGTGCCTTATTGCGAGCGGTCGATCGAAACGGTACCGTTAGCCGATTATTGTTTCGCCGATCAAGGCCAAGTGTGAGGATTATAAACAAGCGGCCATTGTGTGAGGATTATATATAAGTGTGCCTTTTCCTCTCGGAGGTTTTTTGCACATCATCAAAGCGGCGATACGCCGATCGACGAAGTCCAGCTTGGTGTCCCCCGTTGGATCTTAGTTAAGTACCTTTACTTCGTTTATTTTTATTTCTTTATTTGACCATTATATTTCCCCCCGAATCATTTGTTTTTGCGCGGAAGTAGTTCCGCTATGTCTAATTTAAAACCTGCCCCCCCCCGCTCCCGATGTTCAAATGGAGACTTCCCTTGTCAGTAAAAAGTCCCGCATAAAGAGCTATCCTGATGGGCTCGCACTACCGGCCGGGCCTTACGCGGTCTATTTCCGGACCAAATCAAAGGAAAAAAAACTGAATATTTTAAAAATATCGCGGGACCTGAATTCGCGATATAATACCATAAAAAGTATAGATAGAATACGGCCAGACAAGCTCAGGGTCCTGTTTACCAGCTCAAAACAGGCTAATGAGCTTGTTCAAAATGATCCTTTTACGCTGGAGTACCGCGTCTACGTGCCAGCTCGTGAAGTCGAAATCGACGGTGTGGTCACCGATTCGAGTTTGACTTGCGAGGATATTCTTAAGTACGGGGCGGGTTGTTTTAAAGACCCCTCACTTAAGAATGTCAAGATACTGGATTGCAAGCGATTGCATTCAGTATCGATCGCCGGGGATGGAACAAAGTCTTATTCCCAATCAGACTCTTATCGTGTGACCTTCGCCGGCTCGGCATTGCCCAACTACATCCTCTTGGACCGGGTTCGTTTGCCTGTTCGTTTATTTGTACCCCGGATAATGAATTGTACCAATTGCAAACAACTGGGGCATACAGCTACCCATTGCAGCAATAAGCCACGTTGTGCTAACTGTGGGGAAGCTCATGCGGACGGCTCTTGCGGTAAGGATGCTGAAAAGTGTCTCTACTGTAAGGAGGGTCCGCATGACCTCTCTGACTGTCCCGCTTACAAACTGCGAGGAGATCGGATGAAGCGTTCCCTGAAGGAACACTCCAAGCGTTCCTTTGCCGAGATGGTTAAGAGTGCCACCCCTCCTAAACAGGCAACGAATCCATATGCCTGCTTGTCAACTGACGAGAGCGATTCTGACGACCCTTTGGAAGGTCCATCTTCAGCGGTCCCTCGTAGCTGTAGGAAAAGAATGAATAAATCTTCTCATAAGCTACCTAGTAAGGGTTCGAAAGTGTCTTCCGAAGGGCTTCGAAAAGTTACAGCTAACGGGAATCGGGAAAAATCACCGAAGCAAAAAGCTCCTGGTCTCGGAAAACTCAATTCCGAGATGGAATTCCCACCGCTTCCAGGGACTAAAAAATCCCCAAGCGTCCCTGAAAATCCACCAGAGAACCAACTAGGTGCTGGACTTATAAAGTTCTCTGATGTTGTGGACTGGATTTTTACAACTTTCAATATTTCAGACCCTCTTAGAAGCATTTTAATTGCTTTCATGCCAACAGTAAAAACATATTTGAAGCAGTTGACTGCAAATTGGCCCCTTCTTTCAGCGATTGTATCTTTCGATGGCTAAATCATCCACCAAGGTCACGGATCTAATCACTGTTTTACAGTGGAATTGCAGAAGTATTATCCCAAAAATAGATTCATTTAAATTTCTAGTAAACAATCTGAAATGTGACGCATTTGCATTGTGCGAAACTTGGCTAACTTCTGAAATACCCTTAAACTTTCACGATTTTAACATTATTCGTCTGGATCGAGATAATCCCTATGGAGGAGTACTTTTGGGGATCAAAAAGTGCTATTCTTTCTATCGCATTAACCTCCCCTCGATACCAGGTATTGAAGTTGTCGCATGTCATGTTACAATCAAAGGTAAGGACCTTTGCATTGCTTCCATCTACATTCCCCCAAGAGCCTCGGTTGGGCATCGGTGGCTCAGTGATATCGTAGAGCTCCTTCCTGCACCGACGTTGGTTTTAGGAGACTTTAACTCACACGGTACGGGATGGGGCTGTCTTCACGATGATAACAGATCAACTATGATCCATGATATCTGCGACAACTTCAATATGGCAATCTTGAATACGGGAGAAATGACACGGATTCCTGCACCACCAGCAAGACCAAGTGCGCTGGATTTATCCCTTTGCTCGACATCGCTACGGTTGGATTGCACGTGGGAGGTAATTCCTGATCCCCACGGTAGCGATCATCTACCGATCGTAATATCAATCACCAGCGGCTCAAAACCATCGAAGACAATCAATGTTTCGTATGATCTCACACGAAATATTGATTGGAATAGCTATGCGACCTCGATATCTGAGAAACTTGAAAGAACTCAACAACTTCCTCCGGAGGAAGAGTACACGTTTTTGGCTGGCTTGATTCTCGACACCGCGACTCAAGCTCAGACGAAACGTGTACCCGGCGCGAAAACTAACATCCGTCCTCCCAACCCGTGGTGGGACAAAGAGTGCACAAATTTAAACGCGGAGAGAGCCTCCGCGTATAAAATATTCAGAAAAAATGGAACACCTGATAATTACCGGAATTACGCGGCGTTAGACGTTAAAACTAAGAACTTGATTAGAGCCAAGAAACGCGGTTACTGGCGTCGGTTTATAGACGGCTTAACGAAAGAAACATCTATGAGTACTCTTTGGAACACAGCCCGACGAATGCGCAATCATAACACCACGAATGAAAGCGAGGAATATTCCAACCGCTGGATATTCGATTTCGCTAAAAAAGTATGCCCAGACTCTGTTCCGGAACAGAAGATCACCCGCGACTCGACACCAAATACAAACGAAACACCGTTTTCGATGGTAGAGCTCTCACTTGCACTCTTGTCATGTAACAATAAAGCCCCGGGATTAGACAGAATAAAATTCAACTTGTTGAAAAATCTGCCAGACCCCGCCAAAAGGCGCTTGTTGAGTTTATTCAATAAGTTCCTTGAGGACAACATTGTTCCACGTGACTGGAGACAAGTGAAAGTGATCGCCATTCAAAAACCAGGAAAATCAGCCTCCGATCACAATTCGTATCGGCCGATTGCTATGCTTTCCTGTATCCGGAAATTGTTCGAAAAAATGATTCTCTTCCGTCTAGACAATTGGGTCGAAACTAATGGCTTACTTTCAGATACACAATTTGGTTTCCGCAGGGGTAAAGGAACGAACGATTGTCTTGCGTTGCTCTCAACAGAAATTCAAATGGCATTTGCTCGTAAAGAACAAATGGCGTCAGTTTTCCTAGACATTAAGGGGGCTTTTGACTCAGTTTCTATAAATATCTTATCTGAGAAGCTGCATCAGCATGGTCTTTCGCCAGTTTTGAACAACTTTTTACATAATCTATTGTCTGAGAAACACATGTATTTCGCGCATGGTGATTTGTCGACAATACGATTCAGTTACATGGGTCTTCCTCAGGGCTCATGCTTAAGCCCCCTTCTATACAATTTTTACGTAAACGACATCGATAAATGTATCAACACATCTTGCACGCTAAGACAACTTGCCGATGACAGCGTTGTGTCTATTATAGGACCCAAAGCTGGCGATCTGCAAGGGCCGTTACAAGATACTCTTGCCAACTTATCCACATGGGCTCTTCAAATGGGTATCGAGTTCTCTACGGAGAAAACTGAGCTGGTTGAATTTTCGAGAAAGCGAGAACCAGCACAATTACAGCTTCAACTAGGGGGTGAAACCATAGCTCAGGTCTTCACATTTAAATATCTCGGGGTCTGGTTCGACTCCAAAGGCACCTGGGGATGTCACATTAGATATCTGAAAAGAAAATGCCAACAAAGAATCAACTTTCTTCGTACAATAACCGGGTCGTGGTGGGGTGCCCATCCAGGAGACCTGTACCAAACCAACGATATTGTCCGTGATGGAATACGGATGCTTTTGCTTCCGATCCGCGGCGAACACTCATTTCATCATGCTGGAAAGAATTCAGTATCGTTGTTTGCGTATTGCCTTGGGTTGCATGCAATCGACTCATACGATGAGCCTCGAAGTGCTGGCGGGTGTTCTCCCATTGAAAAACCGGTTCTGGGATCTCTCATATCGTTTGCTCATTCGATGCGACATTTTGAATCCTCTGGTGATTGAAAATTTCGAAAGGTTAGTTGAGCTTAATTCTCAAACCCGTTTTATGTCCTTGTATTTTGATTACATGGCTCAGAATATTAATCCTTCTTCGTTTGTTTCCAACCGTGCTCATTTCTTGGATACTTCTGATTCTACTGTGTTTTTCGACACATCCATGAGAGAAGAAATTCATGGAATTCCGGCTCACGTGCGCCCTCAAGTGGCCCCAAATATTTTTTATAATAAATTTAGAACAGTCAACTGTGAAAAGGTGTTTTACACTGACGGATCAAACATTAACAAGTCCACAGGCTTCGGCATCTTCAATCAAAACATCACCGCTTCTTACAAACTCAGTGATCCGGCTTCAGTTTACGTCGCAGAATTAGCTGCTATTCAGTACACCCTCGAGATCATTGAAACCTTGCCCAAAGACCATTACTTCATTGTCACGGACAGTCTAAGCTCAATAGAAGCTCTCCGGGCAATGAAGCCAGGAAAGTGTCCCCCATATTTCCTGGGGAAAATACGGGAACATTTGAGTACTTTATCTGAACGGTCTTATTTAATATCGTTAGTCTGGGTCCCTTCGCATTGTTCCATTCCGGGCAATGAAAAGGCAGACTCATTGGCTAAAGTGGGCGCATTAGAAGGTGATATTTATGAAAGACCAATCTGCTTCAATGAATTTTTCAGTATTTCTCGTCAGAAAACTCTCGAAAGTTGGCAAACTTCATGGAGCAATGACGAACTGGGACGATGGCTACACTCCATTATCCCTAAGGTATCGACGAAACCTTGGTTCAAGGGGATGAACGTGAGTCGTGATTTCATTCGCGTTATGTCACGACTCATGTCAAATCACTATACATTCAACGCACATCTCCGGCGTATCGGGATCGTGGAGAACGGGCTCTGCACCTGTGGCGACGGTTATCAGGACATCGAGCATGTCGTGTGGTCGTGCGTAGAGTATCGCGACGCCAGGTCGAAGCTACTGGAATCCCTCAGGGCCCGAGGTAGACCGCCTGAGGTTCCGGTTCGGGATGTGTTGGTGAGTCGGGATAGTTCATATATGCTTCTCATATACCAGTTTCTCAAACACATTAATATACAAGTGTAATCTGTTACATCTGGCTTAGAAAGTTCCTCCTATTTATCGACGTTGTTTCAACTGTGGCTAAGAATTATTTCTCAACTGCAGGTTCGACACTAACTTCCGCCGATTATCCCGATTCCTCATCTGTCCACCATCTTCATCGGAACTAACAAGATCTTTTTGCTGTCACTAACCTTCGCTTCCCCCCTCCCCGTCTTTTCACCATCTCGATGTCAACTAATTAGATCTCTGTCGTTTTAGTCATTTCATTCCCATATCCCCATTTTACTTCGTTTTCCGCAATATTTACTTCGCTATCTTTTTTTTTCATTTTCTTCTGTAACAACACCATCATCGCCCACGGAAACTTATCAACAGCATGCGGGCCACCCGCCGGGTATTCGTAACCTGGGGGTGTTTCCCGCGGACCCACACGGACCGAAGAATGCGGCCAACATGAATATTCACCAACGCCATATGGAAGACTCTCATGAAATATTCAGATCACCGGCCGATCACCACATGAAGGCTGGATCTGCCAAAGTCAACCACTGCGACCCAAATATGACATTACTTAATGATACAACCCTAGTTTTAAGTTAGTCGTAAATTTTAAATTAGTAAAAGCCCTTGGCATCTTAGAGCTTAAGCAGTGTGCCTTAAACATTATATTCTTGAATAAAAAAAAAAAAAACCAACCTTCGCTGACGTGTTGAACGGGTAGCTTTTAGTTCTTTATTCGTTTCTCTTTCTATCGAAGCTTTGTTCAACTACCGTCAGTTGATCTTTTGAGGAAGTAAAATATCTCTTTCAGTAGTGAGTGAGCGGTCTTCAAATGACGTTCATGTAAACATTCGAATTGGATCAAGATGATAGATGAAAGGCAAATTACAATTACTGATTAAACATAAATTAATCGTTTCCTTCTTCAGTTTTCATTCCTAATATATTGAAGCACATCTCATTACATTTCAAACAGTTAAAAATTATTAATTTAAACTTGCTAGAGATAACTAAAAACTCAAATGTGAACCACCGCCCTTTATTTATAATTCTGCACGGAGAGAATTTCTGCTATCGAGTTGATGTTCATGCCTATTTATTCAACCTTGCTCACTACCAACAGCGAAGACAGGTTTTTCCCAAGTTATTTTTTAACTATGATACTTTTCGATTTAAAAAAAAATCTTTTGATGCATTTCTAAAACAATCAAACTTTGTTTTCAATTTTGCGTTTTTTTTTTTCTACGTGGATTTCCGAAGTTAGACGATTTTTTTGCGTGTTTTTTTACGCGTTACGTATCCCCCGCGTAAAAAGAGACCTCAGTGTATATTTCTATATTCTATCTTTACTGAATTGAAAAGAAGCTCTAGTTTAAATGTTTATTATTTTGGTTGTCGCATGCGTTAATTTAAAGAACTATTTCTATTATATCCTATACTTTCGTTGTGTGACATTGCTGTTATTATTATTATCATTATCATATGTCTTTCATTGATATTTATTTGTCGTTCGAAGAAGTTGATATCATGTTTTATAAGGGTACAGTTTCTGTTTTAACGAGCTAATGCTATTCAATCCGGTTATGTCGCTGACTTCACCCACCCTTCTTTTATTCATTTCACTTTTACTTCTCCAACGATCAAAAGCTATAATATTCAGAGGGAAACGTTGATTTACCAAAACGGAATAGAAGAACCTACAGATCTATTTGGAAAGCTTATGATAACAATTTTCAATCGATATATTGACTGATTTTATAGAAGATATTCAATAACTTAGTAAGAAACCGATTCTGATATTGCGTACTGCTTTTGTGACCACTCTAGACATAATAATGTGCGTAAAATATTTCGCCCTGTCCTTCGTGATGCAATAATCGCTCCAGAAATAATAAAGGTTTAATATAATCTCTCGTGCTGTCATCCTGCGGCTATGACCACTCCAGACAGAATAAGGTTGAAGTGCGCAAAACGTTCCACACTGCCCGTCGGGCTGCGTCAACCGCTCCAGGAAGAATGATGAAAAAACTTCAAGCTTTAGCTTTTATATCCGCGCAGTTTGCAGGTTGTCCTGAAAACGTGTTCTGATTGGCTCGTGACAACATGAGTCTATTCAAACTAATATTTCAATAGTGTGCTATTGGGAATGTAAATCCTTCTGCAGAAGAAGTTATAAGCTATCAAAATTATGACAGGAAAAGATTATTGAAACTTTTAATTAATATCCGAATCCATATTGTGAATAGTAGAGCCCCGGGTGCCACGTTTTTAGGGGGGTGGTAAACCCCAATCCTTGGGACCTTTTTTTGCTTGTCCAAGTCATCTTTCCGGAGATGCAGTTCTTTTTTTTTTTGTTACTAAACCCTGAAGGCGGATTATCTTATTTTGCCCCGGGCGCCAAATTTTCTCCGTACTCCACTGGTGAAGAGTTTAATGCCAAAAACAGCGCGTTTTGTCGGTTACGTCACTTATACTATTCGGAATCAGAAGTGTCAGTTTTTCAGCAATTCTATTGCTTTTCTATAGAGAAAGGCAAAACAATATTTACGATGCATAGATCTTTCTACAGTACTTCCACGTACTTGCTCCAACAATTTCAGTTCTATAAAATTTACCAACGCTTAAATCCAAGTCAGTTATTAAACTAAACTAAATTCCAAAAAATCTATTGACCCAAAATTAGTCAAATCGGTTCAATATCAATAAAAATACAGCCAATTGAAAGCACCGTTCCGACTGTTTTTGTGGCTGAAGGAGTGTTAATAACTGTGTTGAAAAGTGGGTGGGTAATGTCAAAGACATATGTTAACTGGATATCGTGAATACGAATAAAACTAACACGTTTCTTCGCACTTCTGAATAACTAAAATCGTTCTCCTTAATTGATATATTATGTGAATTGTGCAAGGTTTCATTTCTTTACTTCCAGAATTGTAACGATGCATCTGTACTAAAGTATGACGAAAGTTTCATAATTTCTGCAGTATTAATTTGATCAGTTCTTTTCGTCAAAATACGATTAGATTATATCATGGTTTGTAAAATGAAAAATCATTTCTTCTTTCCGATCATGATGCTTTGAGTCAACTCAATTTTGCATTCTCGTTCAAAGCCTATATCTTTAAATATCATATTTCGCAGTAGGTATCGCTTAATGCCATAAAATGTGCTCATAAATATTATCTTCACAGACTGCACAGTGCTTTTAGCGTGGAAATGCAGTCCTCGATTCACCTCCTCCTCGCCTGCACCAAAATGACCGACGGATCAACCTTTGACGGTGCAAGGACACGGCTTCAAACAATTTATGATTTCTGCGACACGAGGTGAAATGCGACCAAAAACCACTCTTCGGCATGGCATCCTGGAATTTGGTTCACGTGTATAAAAGCAACGGCATCGGCTCAACACATCACGAGGACGCTACTTATTCCATTACAGCCTGTCGGTATCCACTTCATATAGCGATATTTTGGTCCTGAAATATGCCACCACCATTGAACCGGAGTTGAACTTTTTGTCGACTAATGAAATCATATTTTGTTCCGTTTTGCCAGCAGCTGTTAGAAGCAGGACGTCCACTGCGATAGTTATTGCCAAAGGTCGCGTTGTGTACTTCGAAAACATGGAATCGATTATTTTGGCTATTTCTCTTCCATTTGTGTGTTTTGGAGAAATAAACTCGACTGCCTGTTGATTTGGTCAGTTTATTTACTGAACCATCAAAGCTCATGTTTTGCGGGTCTTTGGTAGGTCCGACGTGGAATATTTCGCAATAAAATCTCTGATTCAACGGCAACCTCAATCAAAGTTGGCTATTAAAATCAGTATTAATCACTAAACGAAACACATACCATTTCCATACAGTGACGCTGTATAATAATTTTGTCATCACTGTAAGTCATTAGAAACATTTGAATTATCATACATTTTCACTTAATTTATTTATTTTGTTGGTTAGTTAGGAGCCAAAAAAATACAATTAGAATTGAAATTCGGTCATTCTACTTCCCCAACAAGCATAAACTCTTCTCAGCTGTTGTATCAGTAGATTACATATCAAGTTTTAGAATTAATTCGTAATGTTGACAGATGGCTTAAGCGAACTTTTCAAATTCGTATATACAGAAATAAATATTCCAGAAACTACTGACGTTCATATCATTCGTTCTGCAGTTTCGAATAAGTCGATGTTTGTGCCTTAAATTCGTTTTTGCCTTTCTCATATGGAAAGGTTATGCAATTACTTAAAAAATCAACTAGATCTCAGAGACGACTGACGACTATACATTTTAATAACCTTCGATTCAACTTCAACCTGTGGTCCCATACGGAATTTCTGAATTTCATCCGGATCCGACTTCCTGTTCCAGAATTATAGAGTGAAGTGTGTTTAAAATTTGATACAGTCACTAAAAGCGGTGATGAATATTTGAAAATATTTCTAAACTGGACTTAAAACTACAAAAATCGATAGCTATTATCATTAAGCAGTCAAACAAACCGATTCCGGTTAACCCGGTTCCAGATTTCCGGTTCCCGAAGCACCGGAAATAGTGATCATATATTCCAAAATGCATCACAATCACTTTTCTCAGCGATGGTTTGACCGATTTCCACTGAAAGGTCTCGTGATCCCATACGGAATTCCTGAATTTTATCCGGAACTGACTTCAGGTTCCGGTATTATAGGGTAAAGTGTGTTCAAAATTTTGTACCGTCATCTAGAGCGGTGAAAAAAAACGTACTTAAGGGGGGGGGGAGGGTCTAAAAAAAGAAAATAATCATCATTTTTGCAATTTTTTATCCAGAATTATCGTTCAGTAAAATAAATTCAAATGTTTTGGATGATAAAAAGCATCATTACAACAAAATTTTGAAATTTTTTCGTGAAAGAATATTGAGAAATAAGTCGGTTCTTGAAAATCATGATTTGCGGTGTTCACTGTATTTCATCGCAGACTAATCAGAAATGAACAAATGGACGCAGTATTGATAGAGCAGAAGTTTTTTAGACCCCAACGTTTCTGTTTGATTTGTTTTTATTTTTTTTTTTAATTTTGATGGTTGTTTAAAGTCAAAACTACGATTTTTCACGAAAAAATCCGCCATTTTGTAGCTGTTAAACCTCTCAAAAGTAACAAACAACGAAAAAGAAAACGTTGAGGTCTGTTTTTTTATGTAGAAAGTGTGTGCAAAATTTGAAAAAAATTGGTGCAGTAGTTTTTGAATGACGATGGACACGGACTTTCAAAACCTGCTCTCGAGAAAAACGCGTTTGAAGTTTTTTGTCTATAAAACCAATTGAAAAAATTTATTACTCCAGGGAGCCCGTAGAGTCTAACATTTTCAGAAAATCATATTTTTCTTTTACAATTTATTATAATTTTTTTTTATTTATGACTTCTGGTCAGTCAGTAATTTTTACTTTTTTCGGTTTTTAACGATATCAAACTAACTAGAGATTATAAGAAGAGAACGAATATGAAATTAAAGAGCCATAGTACTCAAGGAAGAGCAAGGATGTGAAGAATAAAGTGCGGAAAAGTGAGACGTGACAAGGGTCATTTAAGTAAGCAGAAGGCTTCTCGTGTCTAAACTTTTACCTTCTACCAGAGCAGTCGAACTTAGGCATCTTAGCGATACGAGTCATCCGAGTCTCTGATATGTCAGAGAGTAAAGGCAAAGGTCGTTTGCCATTTACCATCCGAACCGGCAAAAGTTAAGTTACGAGAATTTATCACATTTGTCAAGTTTTTAAGTCAATTGAAGCATAAATCTTGGGCCTGCGCTCTTGCTTCTTCGCAGAATGAGATAGTCATGGATAAAGATCCATAACTTCCAGAGTTTCGTTCCAATAGGCTTGAAATTTTCACTTAATATTCTTGAAATGTTTTACTATAAGAAAATAATAAATCATTTTTCAAAAGTGTTAGACCCTACACGCCCCTTAATCCACCTAACTTCTTTTATCAATCCTCATGTGTTTTTTGCGTGAATATTGTTCGTTGTTTTTAGTTTTCGTGTAATTATTTTATTGGCCGTCGTTTTAATGACAGTTTGAAATTTCAATTACTCATTATCTTTTATTTAGGAACCCTTCAAGTTATTCTTTTTAATCTAAACGTGTGACAATCGATAAAGCATTCCATGAGATGTAGAAGTGAGTTCCTCTTTAAAGTTTTTGCCATGATAATGGTACTTAAAGAAAGGGCATTCAAAGACCAGCATAACTCAAAATGGTTCATATGTTATGTCCATGAATTAGTATGACGACAAAATTGAAATAAATTTGAGCCCAACTTTGAAGATTTTTTGGTATCGTCATCTTCTTTGAAAAAATCACCAAAAAACGTCAAATTGGAAGTCGGAATCGGATAAAATTAATCAATTTTGTGTGGGATCATAAGTTTGTTTTCATTTGAATGTTTGTTTATTGAACTCGTTTTGGCCTTCGTTTAGCTTCTCTATTTCCGATACTTTCGGAAACGGAATTCGGAAATCGGTGTAGCCGAGGTCAGTTCAGTTCGCTTAATGGATCGTAAACCATTTCATTAAATTCGAAATTTTTGAAAATCAGATGAAATAGCAAGAAAATATCGTATACCGGGAACCAGGATAGCCAGAGTCGGTTTGTTCGGTCATCTACTGAAAATGACTACCGATTGGAGTAGTTTTGAGAGGAGTCTAGGAAGTTTTAGACGTTTTTTGTTTCGCCGGTTTAAGTGACGGTATACTAATTTTTTTTGCCACCACACTTCTCCACACCAAAAAGCTTAAATTTGGAGCACCCTGGTAGTGGACGCAACTAGCCTCAGCGGAAAACAAGAAACGAATATACACTGGCAATAATAATACTAGAAATACAAATTTAATTTCGATACAATGTCCGTTGAGATTCAATTTATTCATGCTTTGATGTGCAATTTATTATTAACATAAAGTGGAGTCCCAGTGGAAAAGATTTCCTTTTAAGGGATCCACAATCTAATTACTACGCTATGTTGGAAAGAAAGTACAAATATATTAGGAAATTAGTTATTAATATGAAATGCTGTTGACGATAAATACATTACAAAACAAAAAACTGCATAAGCTAAATATCTCGTTCAGTCTGTGCTTAAAAAGGTACTTTAGTCTAGCCGCAAATGTGGCACGGTTGTTTATTCCTTGTATATCAGGTGGAAGTGCATTATATTTAGTTGGACCAACGAAAACGATCCGTTTTTGACCTAGGCTTGTAACTGCTCGAACACGAAACGAATTGTTACTACGGCGTGTTGTTCGAGAATGGGATATAGATGGAAACTGTGGATTATGGTGAACTGTGGAGTTATGCAGGTTATCATGGATGAATTGCAACGTTTGGATATCACATAAGTATGTTGTTGGTAAAACATTATGGTTTATGTCAGAGTATAACAATAGGCTCGGGAATAGTGAGGGTTTAATGAAAATGATTTTTAAGCATCTGTTTTGTAGAGTTTGGAGTTTCTTCAGATAAGAACTAGCGGCTCGCCCCCACACCGATACCAAGTAGTTGAGTTGTGAATGGATGTAAGGCTAATAAAACAGAGCACGCGGGGGAACAAAGGACTTAACTCTCCACTTAACACTTCGAATGCACTTTACCATATAACTCCGGAACCGGAAGACGGATCCGGATGAAATTCAAGAATTCCGTAGGAGACTGCAAGACTTTCCCTTTGAACTTAGCCATCTCTGAGAAAAATGAGGAAGTAAAAAATGCACTGGTTTATTCGCGCAGTTTGTATGTATGTATGTATGTATGTATGGATGTGTGTATGTGACAAATAATGTCACTCGATTTTCTCAGAGATGGCTGAGCCGATTTTCACAAACTCATATTCAAATGAAAGGTCTAACGGTCCCATAGATCGCAATTGAATTTTATCCCGATCCGACTTCCGGTTCCGGAATTGCAGGGTGATATGCACCAAAAAATAAAAATATGGCGCTCAATTTTCTCAGATATGGCACGACCGATTTTCACAAATTTAGATTCAAATGAAAGGCCGTATAGTCCCATAGATCGCTATTGAATTTCATTTCTATCCGACTTCCGGTTCCGGAATTACAGGGTGATATGTGCAAATCTATGAAATAATGCGCACTCAATTTTTCCGGAAATTTCTCAACCGATTTTTACAAACTTAAATGCAAATAAAAGTTTTTTAAGTTTTTTAAAAAGCCCTCGAAAAGTTGATCCAGATCTGACTTTCGGTTCCGGTATTACAGAGCGATTGGTGAAAATTTTCAATTTCATGAGTATTTTCTCACAAGCGATGACGAAACGAGAGCAAATTTTCATAAAACTTACTACTAAATTCATCTAGTTGGCAGATTTGTTAGTTAGTGGATATATAAATCTACTTTAGGACTAATAGTCCTCGGTTTTCGCTTCCGGAAGCACCGATAATAGTGAAGAAAAGCTCCAGAACAGGAACTAACTTCGATCTCTCAGCAATGGTTTAACCGATTTTCACAAATCATGATTCAAATTCAAAGAAAGTATTTGATTTTATTCAACTTTGAATAAAAATCTTGACAGAATCTTCTAGTGATGTTTTCGTAAATATAGGTAATATAAGAAAAACGTTACACCACTAGGTGGATTAAAAAAGGTTTTTTGGATTTTAAACTTACTTCAACTCTCCTCGTGCACTTTGTTGTTAGGTACATCAGCCAAATTCACTCTTCATCCCACTTCATCCCATGCATACTAATGGGAATTGGATTGATAAAGCGAAATGTCAGATGATTTCATAAGCACTGTTAAACAACATATTTGTCGGTATTTCGAATACAATTATGATTGTAGAATCGAATTTCGGTGTCCTGTCTGTTAGTCTGTGAAACTACTGCGTAGCAAAATTTTTCCATTCTGCATCGTGTTTGCTATCACCCTACGATTGAATTGCATCGGAAAGTTGCTAGATGCAATGTTGCAGCTCGTGCCTGCGGCGCGAATAGCTCACATTCTCGTTATAATGAATATGTTTCTCTGTCAAGTATACGCCATTTCAGGGAACTGCATTTACCACCAGCACGTCAGCTGTTCAACATTCATCTGAGTCTATTGGTTGCACTCTCGATGAGATATTTTAATGCACAGCTGTGGCACTGGTTCTTGTGGTAAGCATTCGAAACGACGAGCACATGTTCGTCCTCAGATTTGCAGAAGTCAGAGAAAGTTCTTCAAGTATTTATAGTTATAGGCTAGGTTTGTTGTAGGAGACATCACCATTAGTGTTCTGAACGTGAAGGAAATGGATGCGAATGATTGGAAGACTTCAAGTGATTTAAATCAATCGGACAGCTCGGGAACAAGCTGTCCAACTACGTTAACCGAGAATTAAAGTTTCCCAAAAAAAAAGAAGTAAAATAATTTTAGCTATAATTTGAAATGTTTCCTAAAGAATACGCAACATAAATCGAATCCAATAATAATTAGAATAATTAGAAAACCAATAGAAAATGTGAGCTTTCACTAAGCAATGAGTCGGCGAATTCATCTATTCAGTCAAACCTTAAGCACATAAATTTTTCTATTCTAAGAGCGGCATAACACGAAAAGATGCAATTAATTTGAGTTATTGGTCAGTGCTCTGTTTAACAAGGGATATTTCACTCTCTGTGTAGCTACCCAAAATAAACAGTATAAAACAAACTATCATGCTGCGAACAAGAAAACAGCAAACTGTAGGTATCTAGATTACTAATTGGTCACGCAAAAATTCCAGTAACAAAACATCACTTTACGCACAGTGACGGTATCTTTAGGCAAGCTCGTGGGAGTAATTAGTACAAGTTTCCAAAAATCATCGGTCGTTTCGTAGTCGTATTACTACTAAAACTTAATTTATTGTTGCAATATCCGAAGCTCAATGCACTAAACAGGATAAACAAAAACGATCATTGGATGATAAAGCTATGTCCATTTAGCATAATAAAATCATCTGTATCTTGGGAACGAACTGACGTACAAATAATATATTTAAAGGTAATTCATCGTACCTTAAAGAAAAACTACCAATATAAATCATTTCACTTCGTTTCCAATGAAAATTCCCACTTTCTTCTTGATTTCTTCAATTAAACGCTGTACACCTCCGGAGTCAACTTGCTTGACACATTTGTCATTTTGATCATCTGAGTCTCCGCTTTATTATTTCCAAAAATCTCTCGATAGACCGGAACTACGGGCAGTTGAATATTTATGGTGAATTTATGTTTTTTTTTTTTTTTTTTCATAAATACGTTTATTTCATAGGCAATATACATAAGTTTTTCTTCGCCGTGGCATCTACAATACATAGTACTTTAAACCTAATACATTTCGAATATCCTATTAGTATGTTGGTATTCATTAGTTAATCTAAACACTGTTTTTATCAAGCGAGTTGCTATTATAAATTACATTAAATGAAATACATTTATTTTGTACATGATCTTATAACTATTTCAGGTTTGTTTGTATCAGTTCATCACTTTTATTTAATATAAGATAGCTGGCTATTGGTTGAGCTCATGGAAGAGAAAACAATCTAACATAAAATAAAATTTAAATTGGAACTCCAATGGACTTAATGAAATAATAAAGAAGTTTCATGTAAGGAACGTCACGACAAGCAAGAATGTCGCGAACTGGGACATTGGATAGTCTACCTTGGGTACGCAAGGAATTTATTAGTTGAGATCTGACATCACGATACTCCACGCATGTCCAAACAACATGGTCAATATCGCGGTAACCTTCGCCACAAGCACAATGATTAGTCTCGGAAAGTCCAATTCGAAGGAGATGTGCATCTAACGTGTAGTGATTGGACATGAGTCTGGACATCACACGAATGAAATCTCTACTCACATCCAGTCCCCTGAACCATGCCTTTGTCGATATTTTAGGAATAATTGAGTGCATCCACCGACCCAGATCATCTTTATCCCAAGAAGCTTGCCAGCTGGCAAGTGTTCTTTGGCGAGACGCGCTATAGAATTCATTGAAAGCAATTGGTCTCTCATAAATTTCACCCTCAATAGCACCACGTTTGGCTAAAATATCGGCTCTTTCATTGCCTGGAATGGAGCAATGAGCCGGAACCCAAACTATTGTGATTTGATAATTATTATTCAATATGACGTTCAGGCACTGTTTTATTTTGCCCAAGAAAAAAGGTTCATTTTTGCCAGCAGCCTTTGAGCGAATGGCTTCAATTGCACTCAGACTATCTGTGAAAAGAAAATAATGGTTTGGAGATAATGTGACGATTATACTCAAACTATAATGAACTGCTGCTAACTCTGCTATATAAACAGATGCAGGTTCTTGAAGCCTAAAGGAGACCGAAACATTATTGTTGAACATACCAAACCCTGTCGCTTCTTCAATTCGCGATCCGTCCGTGTAAAACATTTTCTCAGAGTCGATATGCCTGAACTTACTTGTAAATATTTTTGGGATTTCCAACGAGCGTAGGTGTTCCGGAATTCCACGCACTTCGCGCTGCATGGATGTGTCGAAAAATAAAGTTGAGTCAGGGACATTTAGGAGGCTGACACGGATAGGAATATATCTTGAAGGGTTGATTTCCTGTGACATATGGTTAAAATATACAGTCATGAATCTTGTTTGAGATTGAAGCTCAACTAGCCTTTCGAAGTTATTAATAACTAGGGGATTCAGTACCTCGCATCTTATTAGCAGTCGCGACGAAAGCTCCCAAAAACGATCCTTCAATGGAAGAACTCCCGCCAGAACTTCAAGACTCATTGTATGTGTCGAATGCATGCAGCCTAAAGCAATTCGCAAACAACGATATTGAATTCGCTCTAATTTGATAATATGAGAGTTTGCAGCGGAACGAAAGCAAACGCATCCATATTCCATCACTGAAAGTATCGTTGTCTGATACAATTTTATTAGATCTTCCGGATGAGCACCCCACCAAGATCCGGTTATTGTTCGAAGAAAATTTACTCTTTGTTGGCATTTTGTTATCAGAAACCTAATGTGTCCTCCCCACGTGCATTTGGAATCAAACCACACCCCGAGGTATTTGAAAGTCAAAACCTGTTGGATCATTCTTCCCATCATATGGAGCTGAAGCTGCGCGGGATCATGCTTTCTTGAAAAGACGACTAACTCTGTTTTCTCCGCAGAGAATTCGATACCAAGATGAACAGCCCAATCGGACAAGTTATCTAAGGTATCTTGCAATGGTTTATGCAGATCAATAGCTTTGGGTCCAGTAACTGAAACTACGCCATCATCTGCCAATTGTCTTAGTGTACATGGGGATACTAGACAGCTGTCAATGTCATTTACGTAAAAATTATAGAGGAGCGGACTGAGGCAAGAGCCTTGCGGTAGACCCATGTAGCTAATTCTGAATGTTACCAAATCGCCATGTGAAAAATGCATGCGTTTCTCTGACAAAAGGTTGTGCAAATAATTATTTATAACCGCTGGGAGTCCATGTTGGTGAAGCTTGTCTGAAAGAACATCAATGGAAACTGAATCAAATGCTCCTTTAATGTCTAAAAATACAGATGCCATTTGTTGCTTTTGAGCGAAGGCAATTTGGATGTCAGACGAAAGTAATGCAAGGCAATCATTCGTCCCTTTATTTCTACGGAAGCCAAACTGAGTATCTGACAACAAACCGTTCGTCTCGACCCAAGTGTCGAGACGTCGTAGAATAATTTTTTCGAACAATTTTCTGATGCAGGACAACATCGCGATGGGTCTATATGAGTTGTGATTGGAAGCTGGTTTCCCCGGCTTTTGAATGGCGATAACTTTCACTTGCCTCCAGTCAGGTGGAACAATATTTTGCTCAAGAAGCTTGTTGAACAATTCCAACAAACGTCTTTTTGCGAGGTCGGGCAGATTCTTCACCAAGTTGAATTTAATTCTGTCCAACCCAGGAGCGTTATTGTTACAAGACATGAGTGCTATGGAAAATTCCATCATAGAAAAGGGGCTATCAATGGAACCATTATTTGAAAAAGATTCCCTAATAATGCTATGCGTAGGAACAGAATCTGGACAAACTTTCCTCGCAAAATCAAATATCCATCGGTTCGAGTATTCCTCACTCTCATTTCCTACGTTACGATTCCTCATTCGTCTGGCCGTATTCCAAAGAGTGCTCATTGAGGTTTCTCTTGACAAACCTTCGACAAAATGTCTCCAATAGCTACATTTCTTGGCCCGAAGTATGCTCTTGTACTTGGTTTCTAAAGTCAAGAATTTTTCAAAATTCTGAGGAGTTCCTCCTCCTCGTTTTAAAAACGTCTTGAAGGCATTTTGTTTCGCGTGCTTAGCATCTGAGCACTCTTTGTCCCACCAAGGGTTTGGAGGCCTTCTGTTAGACGATGGACCAAGAAATCGTTTGGTTTGGGCTTGTTCTGCGGCCTCCAGAATCGAACAAACGAGGAAGTCATATTCTTCAAGTGGGGGGAGCTCTTCCATTGAAGTTAAGGCACTTGAAATATTACTTTGGTATTTAATCCAGTCAATATTTTTTGTCAAATCATATGGAATATTAACTGAATTAGCAATGCCTTTGTTACTGCTAATTGAGATGATGATTGGTAAATGATCGCTACCGTGTAAATCAGGAAATACTTTCCAGGTGCAATCTAGTCGAATTGAAGTCGAGCAAAGAGATAAATCTAATGCACTTGGACGTGCAGGAGGTCTTGGGATCCGTGTCATGCTACCCATATTTAGTACCGTCATGCTAAAATTGTCGCAAATATTATATATTAAGGATGATCTGCTATCATTGTAAACGGAACCCCACATCATTCCGTGCGAATTGAAATCTCCTAAAATCAAACGTGGAGCAGGAAGGGCTTCGACAATTTCATTAAGCTGTCGTTGTCCAACTTGAGCTCTTGGAGGAATATATACTGAAGCAATGCAAATGTCCTTTCCTTTAATGTTTATTTGACAAGCAACAACTTCTATACTAGAAGTCGAAGGAATATTTAATCTATAAAAGGAATAACATTTCTTAATTCCTAAAAGCACTCCACCATACGGAGAGTCTCTATCGAGACGTATAATGTTAAAGTCATTAAAACTTAAGGCTATGTTTGATGTAAGCCATGTTTCGCACAAAGTAAATACATCACATTTTTGACTATGCAACAAAACTTTAAATGAATCAAGTTTTGGCATGATGCTTCGACAATTCCACTGCAGGACAGTGATTGAATCATTTGCGGCGGATGATAAATTATCCATCAAATGATACAAAACCTGAAAGAACTGGCCATTGAGCTGATAACTGTTTCAAAAAAGTTCTAGCTATTGGAAGGAATGCCGTTATGATAGTCTTTAGAGGTTCAGAAATATTGAATGCTGCGAAAATCCATTCTACAATTTCCGAAAACTTAAGTAATCCTGTTGGTGAATGTGAAACGGAGCCCACTGGATTATTGTCTTTCCTTGAGCTAGTTTCTGGATTGGTTTGTGAATTTGACAAACCAGGAGGCACAGTTTTTGGTTTTAAATTTGGCTTTTTAGCTTTAACACGGGGATCTTTTTTTGAAGATGTAATTTTAGGTGTCTTTTTAGGTATTTTGTGGTTTGTTAATCTCCTCTTAACAGACCCTTGAGGAGTGACAAACGAGGTATCTTCACTATTTCCGTCGGGGTCAGATTCCTCTGGCTCCATAAGATTTGAAAAACCGTTTTCGGTTTCCAAGGGGGAGACATGTATGACCGTTTTAAGCATTTCTGCATATGTGCGCTTAGACCGTGCTTTTAAAGAAAGCTTCATTTTGTCTTTACGCAACTTAAATGCAGCGCATACTGAAAGATCATCATGAGGTCTCTCCCCACAATAAACACATTTTTCAACATTTTTATCGCAAAGATTATCCTTATGAGGCCCTTGACATTTGATACATTTGGACTTATTACTACAGTAAGTAGCTGTATGCCCGAATTTTTTACAGTTCGTGCAATTCATAACATGCGGTACGAAAAGCCGAACAGGAAGACGAATTTTATCGATATAGACATGGCTAGGCAACGCAGATCCGGCAAATGTTACACGAAACGAATCTGAGGGACGATACGACTTTTTTCCATCGACAATAGATGCTGAGTACAATTGCTTGCACTCGAGTATCTTAACTCCCTCAAGCATGGAGTTTTTAAAACGACCAACTCCATTTTTAAGTAAATCATCGGCCGTCAGACTTGCTTCAGTCACGACACCGTCAATTTCCACCTCCTTCGATGGAATGTAAACTCGATATTCAACAGAAAATAATTTACAGGTTACAATTTCGTTCGCCTGTTTCAAGTCATTGACAACAACTCGAATTTTATCTCTATTAACTTTACATATTTCTTTAACTTCAGAGAAATGTGATGTCAAATCCTTGGTAATTTGCATCAAATTTAAAATCTTTTCTTTTTTTCGAAGATAGACTATCCATGGCCCAGTGGTACCCTGTGGATAATGTTTAGCCCTCGGAGTATTTAAACTCTTACTAGTATCCGGAATCGGATTCGGATGATCTTCCATAAGATCATCCATTACATTAAATTTTTTTGTAAATTAATAATACCAAAATAAAAACTTATGTTTAGTAAAATTTCAGATATAAGAAATAAAAAATAAATTAAATTAAATCTACCTTGTAGCTGATGTCTCTGTTCCTTTATCGTGAAGAACGACGTGAAGCTCTTCCAACGATTTCCAATTGGCAGTCTTCTGCTGTTTCCAATTGGCAGTCTTCTGTCGTTTACTGCTATCTCAGTTGCTCTGCCGTCGTTGTGAACACCACTGCACTTGCTGTGCTGCCTGTACCTGACCCCAGGTACAGTGCTTTTGCTCTTGGTGGCGATCAAATGCGATGCTTGCAGTGTAGCACCTCGCGATATATGCCGTCTCTTTTGATCCTACGCAGCGTACAAATTCTGGTACCTGGTAGATCAGCACTGGGTTGCTTTAGCACCTTTGTGCCTTTGCACCCCTTCGTCTTCGCACCTTTATGCGATGGCACCTCTGTGACTCGTCACTTCTATGCTCTCGCACCTCTGTGTTTCTACACCTCTGTGCGTATGAACGGGATGGCCTTCGTTGCTAGCTTTCCAGTCGGGAAACGCCCCGAATATTACGTTTGCTATGGGCAGTTTAACTACCTGAAGCTTAGAATTGTCTCGGTATCAGCCGTTAACTCACGAGCCAGTACAATCGAAACACAACCTCTTCGCTTGAATGGTTTTTACTGAATGAATTTATGTTTTTATCGATAAAATTTATGTTATTATCGCGGTACCACTGGATAACTTCCCTGCTGTAGTGGCAACTCATCAAATCTTACCAAAACTTCACGGGAACTGTATAGGCTTTAATGAAATGTAGCTTGCTGGTTCGATAAGAACCAGAGCTAATAAAAGTCATTTTCATTGACTAAAAATAGACGAAAATGACAAGAAATTACTGTCACTCTCAGCTTCGCTTGCAAACTATGAGAACGAAATCCATGTCCAGTCAATGACATAAGCGGGACAGTAGTTTCAAAATTGTTTTTTTTTCTTTCATTTGCTCTTTCAGTCATTTGCAGTTTTCAGTGAAAATCCCATAGTATGCAGTGTCGATATTCAACCGAAGCTGTGAGAATCGAAAATGACAGAAAATGGTTTCACAATAACTTTTACCCGTTGGTGCTCGAATTTGTAGTAGTTTTCGTTTACAAAGAGGTTCCCCTATTACTTCGATTTACCATATATATGTACCACTTTTCATAGCCAAGCGTCACAGATTTTCAATACATCGATGAAATAATGAGAATTGAAATTCTGCTGATGCTCCCTGAAAACGTTAGTTTGGTTTTGTCTTGTCATAGAGGAAAGAGTGACGTTGTCAATTATACTCTCTCATTTTTTCGATGAGAAACGAAAATGCTTCGTCTCTTTTCGTTTGTTCTGGTGTCGGTCATTTACGAATGAGACAGTAAAACATTGAAAATGAGGTTGTTGGAATGTTTTCTTTGATTGAGAATGCGTGACAATTTTAAGCTCTGATAAGAACGATATCCTGTTCGCAAACGTATTCCATGAAGCACTCGAACACATCATACACGATTGATTTGGCGATTTTTAACGTTTTTGAGATTTTCATTGCGGACCACGTTGGAGTAGAGTAGAGGTAACATATTTATCATATTTTTATGTTTTGGGTGGAAGCCGATTATTTAAACATTGAAGACTCTTCGACCGTTTCGAGCCTCGCTTCTTCGAGTACAAATTGTAGTTATAATTGTTATCATGTACAGCCCGTGTCCAGTATTAAAGAAGATGCTTATGTATGTCAAAGGTTTGTAAATACGCTGTTATGCAATCCATAATCAACCATACCATTATACAATACAATCAATAATCAACCATCAGTTCATGTTCGCATCTCACCCGACGCAGTCGAAAATTACTTGCGGTCGAGACGACAGACAAAGACAATACAGTGGAGTGAGCAATAGACTGAAACTTGGTCTACAAGACCAAATTCAATTTGTATTGATTTCAAGCGCTGCAAAATTAGACCAACAGCAAATGATATTGAAATCTTACTTAAATAACGAATACATCTAGACGCTAATAATATAACTAAGAATCAATTCAACTAGGCGTCTGACTGTGTGTTCTTTAATGTTTAAACGAAAAAGTGATGCAATTGCATTCGCTTCGGTTAACAACGAGGTGCACATCGTTGAGTGTGACAATATTAAATACTTAATCCCTGTGTACATGGTGGATAATGCCGTAGACGTACGCGTGCATGACCTTCTCCCGCATGGCAGCGATAAGTTCGTTCGGGAAAATATGTTGCCGTACGGAAAAATGCTTTCCATCGAAATGGAAGTATGGCGGAATTTTTTATGCAATTACGTAAGACAATTCCATCTTACATCATTTGTGGTCAAAGTGGGATACATCCATGTAAAACGCAGATTACCTATGAAAATCAGCTGGTTACATGTCAGCTTTGTAAATAACCTGCACACTACGGCAAACCTTGCACTGAGACTGCGGAAAGGAATACATTTATGGAAATTGAAGTAATATGAGTACTATTCGATGCATTTTATTTATCTTAATAGAATAATTTTCGTATTTCCTAGATCAGTGAAATAAAAAAAAGGTTCTTTTCACGCATTGGAAAGTATATAACCCCTACGCTATACTTTTTGAACTAAATTATTAAAAATACGAGAGATTATGTTCTCACAATTGCTTGAAAATATTATTTGAGCTTTCTTTTTTCGGTGAAATAACAAATTATCTTAACATTTACTAATGAAGCAGCCCCCTCACAATTTTCTCGAAAAAAGATATTCCTCCCAAAAAAAATCCTTTCAATATGATCAATATCTATCGGGGTAAACAGATTGAAAAATTACTTGTGAACGTAATTATGTAAAATTATAACATTTTCGCGGTTTTCATTACCTAACTGCGTTCACATGTCAATTTTTGCAATCTGTTTTTACCGTTAGATACTGATCATATTTAAAACTAGCACAAAACGACTCAACGTCTTAACACAGACTAAAACACAAATCGAAGAAATCATTGTTAAAAGATCCATTCGACAGTATGACGCTTTACTGAAAAATAATACATTCAAAATATATTATCAATACATAAAACGAGACTATTTGGCCATCGGAAAACTCAAGCGAATGTAATATCACTCTTTCTCTACAAATTTAATCATCTCGTAGTTCAATCTTGAAACGATTTTTTTCTGTTTAGAGGGCATCTACATTTCACCCAGCTGATTTAAAACTGCCGACAGTTTCTTTAACACGACCGTGTTTCGATGACAAGTGTACTTTCTAAACTCCACGTAGCTCGCGTCCGCTGAACGCTGAAAGTTATGTATTTCGACCCGAAACAGGCAAAGTGCGTTTCGCTTCCACGACAGAACAGCGGAGAATCACATTACCTTTTTACCTTAATTTGCAATTCAAATAGGGGTGGTGAGAGTGGGAGAAGCATTATGCTTCGTTAGCATGCTATCCGGAAATACTTCTAAAGAGAACCCGCCTTTGGTACATACCAGAGTGGAACTAGAACACAACGAACGTAGGCACTGCAAAAGATGAATGAAAAAAGCAGAAACGTAACTTGACCTTTCATTTTAACAAAATTTGCAGTCTTTTTTCACAGCAATGACAATTGGAAAGCTTCCCGAAACGATTCTTACTGATTGGAATAAAAACGTGCGACGACGGTGAGTGGAGAGATTTGTTTATCGTTATTTCGGGCTGTATTATTTCGAACGACATTGCAAAGATCAAATTGATATTTATTTCTATACGAAGAAAGTGTATTGATCGTTGACAGCTTTCACTATTTTTTTAACGTTATTAATTTCTCAAAAGAAATTTTAAAAACATTAACGACAAAAACAAAAATAAAAAAGGGCGGATGAACAATGTCACAGATATAACTGGACGACGTGAATACAAATAAAAATGATAACCGTTCGTATTAGTTGATTGTGTGAATTTTGCAACTTTTACTGTTTCCAGAATTGAAATAGTGCATTTCTACTAAAGATTTGGCGACTTATTGGCGACAAACATTTTCTACCGCACAATTAATTAACGCGGAACAAATGAGAGTAAAAAACATTGCAACATACAGAATTTTGATGCCGATTATTTCATAATTTGGTTCTTCTGAATACCAGAAATGGAACCCGTACAACATTTTGATAGTTTCTTTCACTGAAATATTCAAATCCGAAATGAAATAATCGACATCAAAATTCTGTATTTAGATATTTTTTTACTCTCATTTGTGCCGCTTTATTTAATTGTTAATCTTTAGTATAAATGCACCGTTACAATTTGGGAAGCGATACAATAAAAGTTGCAAAATTCACACAATCAACTAACACATGGATCAATAAGTCCCGAGAATAAAGCAGAGATGGCGCTCGTAGTAAACCAGTAACCACGTCTTTCTAGAGTACTAATCTTTGCTTGAAACGGGTCAACATTTTAAGTCGATCCGACCAGAAACATCTGAGTTATCGAGGTTGGAGTAAAGTCGTTTTGTAGTTTGTTTAAAAAAATGGAAAAAAACCGAGTTTCGTGTTTGATAAAACATTGTTTTTAATGGGTAAAAACACCGTGCAAGCGAAACAATGGATTGAAAAATGTTATCCGGACTCTTGTCCATCAAAAGCAACAATTTGTCGGTGGTTCGCCGAGTTTAAACGTGGTCGTATCGACACAAATGACGCGGAACGCTCGGGTAGACCTGTGGAAGCCGTTACACCGGAAAATGTGAGTGAAGTGACAAAAATTATAATGAAAGATCGTAAAGTGAAGCTCCGTGAGATTGCTGAGATGACACAGATCCAAGTGGGTGCCGCGATTGCTTTCGATGGAACAAAAACAGCAACGATTATAATTTTTAGTCGTATTCACGCCCTCCAGTTATGTTATCTTCACTTATTTATTTTTTCTAATCTTCACATCCACTCATTTGTTCATCCATTCATTAACTTTTTCATTCATTCAATCCGTCAATTTTTACAGACAATATATTTTTGGTGCCTTTTTAAGTAAGTGCAGCACTGAAAGACCGAAATCAGAATTTTGGTGAAAAAATAAGTTGATTTTCTGATTTTAGTTAGTTATTTTCTGAGACAACTTAAAAAAGTCTTTTTTTGGCTAATTTAGATTTTTTAGTTCTCATTCCCTTAATAATAATAAAATATTTGTTGAATTGGCTATTTTTTAGTTGAATTCATCAATTAAACGTGCTGTCATTTCTTAGCTAAGGCACACTACATTTCCATTCAACTATTTTTAGTTGAATTAGAGAACTAAAACGTTGCTTTCAACCAACATGAATAGTTGAATTAGCTTCTGCAATTTGCAGCTATATGGCGCACTGTCACCGAAAAAACATTAACACCGCAATGACTACTAGCCACTCGCGGTTGTCTTTTCTAAGGAGTGTATCGAAAAGAAGCTTACACGCATGTATTTGTGATGGTTTTATATGCTCAGATCACAGCATGCCGTGCGTTTGGCTGTCAGCTTTCGTTTTTTGACTTGTTCGTGCGGTTGAAATTCTGCGTTTTCAAAATGTCGCGTATTGAAAAGGAAGTGAAAATTAAGGTTCTGTGCGCATGGATAAGTGAGAAGGGTATTACTATGCGAAAATTGGCGAAGCGGTTTGGAATTCATCATGCCAGTGTAAAACCATCATTAATAAGTTTTGGGAACACTATACTTTGGATAAGCTATCAGGAAGAGTGTCTAAAAAATACTGGTAAAGCAGCTGAGAACATGCAGGAGTTCATGCACTTGTCCGGAACTTGATGAAGAGCGTTCGATTAAAAGTTCGAAAATTCGTTAAGGCATAACTTAAACTTCATCCGGTTTTCATTATGCTCAAGTTTAACCTCGTACAATAAAAGATCAATTTTTAGTTTGAATAAAATACCGTTTTTATCATAATTCGAAAGAAAAATTTGTGGATGTCTTATTTTCGATACACTCCTTATATTGGCAGGTATAAATACGATGTTGTATTGGAGAACAATACATAAACGAAACATAAACTCCTTTTTAAATTTTTTGTTTTCTTCAATCGACTTCATGAAATCGAATGAGAATTTCGTGTTGGATTGAAATATTGCTGGTTTGGGTCCAGGATATTTTGGAAATTTTGTTGTTAAAATCAACTAATTCAAAAACAGTAATACGCCTAATTCGCAGAGCTAATTTCGGTCGTTCCGTGTGGTGATACGGTCAGCTCAAGAATGCTGATTTCCTTCTCATAGACAAATCAATAAATATTGCTTTTGGTACATAGCTCATTAAATAACGGATGTTTTCTACGAGGTTTGTTTTTCCAATAAGGATTATTCTATTGTCTGAAAGTTGTTTTGCCAGTGTAAAGTGACTCGTCTCTACTCAGTATTGTTTGTAAATCATCTTGAATAGGTTAACTTCAGAAGAACGCTTCTAAATTGTGAAAATTTATTTTCAAAATTTATTTTCAAAATCAATTTTCAATTCTCTTCAGTGATGAGGTGCATTTTTGGTTGAATGGATATGTCAACAAGCAAAGTTGTCGTATTTGGAGAAAAGAAAATCCACACGCCGTTCAAGAATTGCCGATGCATCCCGATAAGTGTACTGTTTGGTGCAGTCTATGGGCTGGTGGAATCATCGGTCCTTAGTTCTTTAAAAATGAGGAAGGACGGTTCGTTACCGAGAAAGGAAATCGATACAAAACCATGATCAATGAATTTTTGTTGCCAAATCTTCAAGATATGAATGTGGATGAAATGTCGTTTCTGCAGGAGTGTGTCACTTGTCATGCTGCGGCCGAAACAAACGACTTATTTCGAGAAATGGACCGGGGAATTGGACTTCGCGTTCGTGTGATTTGACGTCACTCGATTATTTTTCGGGGGGATACGTCATTGGTTTCTGTGGATAAAGCAGCAACGATTGATGCTTTGGGAACCAATATTCAATGTATCATTGCTAAAATACACCCTCAAATGCTCTAAAACTGGACCTCCAGAATGCCCTTGGTGAAAAACAGTCATGGCGGCCATATGGCCGACATCATATTTAAATGTTGAGTACCACAAAATTATCTACCAAATAGAAAAAAATTGGCCATTTCATAATTTGGTATGTAATTTTTTAAAATCTCAAATCAGTAAGTTCTTATTCCGATTCCCTTATGAGGAAGCTTACAATCCTCCGTGTGAAAATATAGCATAGTGTGAATATTACTTTCCTCTTTTGCAAGAATACACAATCGATAGATGTAATAACCTCAGCTCAGTTAACGTATGCTTTCTTTGGTTCTGATTAATTTGTATTTTTTCTGAGTTGAGGTGCGAGAAAGTGTACATGGGATTAAAAACCTAACAAGAATGAGAAGGATTAAAACGTATTTTTTTATGGCGTAATGTTATCTTATCTTGAATTTATTTGTGGAGGACTAGATAATAGACTGCATCTTTCCCATTATATCAAGCGTTTCCCTCTAAGTGTGGAACAACATAAAACGGTCAAGTCATTGAAAAAATTATTAACAAATTATAATAAATATATGAATCGTTTAATTTCAATTTTCACTAGATTTTTGGATTACTGTTATCAGAATAATTTATGTATTTTTAATCTTTTCTTGTTCCTCACTCAAGATCAAGATTACATGAACCCTACCTTGAAATACAACAACAGATATAATCATACCTAATAGCCAATGAGACGATATTCGCCCTATGTTACCGTCGGTACAAAAGAACCAGTGCTGGTAAAATTGCGAACCTAACTTCAAAGCGAAATTCAGGGTGACGTGACTCCTTGCTGTGACCATTCCCTACCGGGGGTATGTACGATATTTTTCCATTTATTCCATTCGAAATGGAATTTCCCAGCAACATGTTACATACTGGAATTCGATCCATGTCAGTGCAGGAGAAAATCTTAGTAGTACAGTTAAACTCACCAAAGGCGACCGAAAATGAAAATCACCGATAGAAAAGAAACAAAAGTGAAATTGAATTGTCAATTTCTTTTGTTTGATATCACTTTCCATGCAATGTACTTTGGCAAGGCAACCAATTCAATAAATTGGTCGTTACACCAGAAGTTGTATGTTGCAAAAATGTGTTTTGTTTCATGTTCAGTTTGGGATTGGAAATATATTGAATCGATGAAGTGTTGAGGCATCGGAGGCAAGGATTTATTCAACGAACCCTGGGTAAACTCAACCTAATCAACTGTCGTGGCATTACCTCGATAATCAATTTACTTACTAGAAAGTAACTGCCACGTGTCACTTATTAGCCTTATAAATACAACACTTGATGAGAATATTGACATAACTTCCGGTAATAAATAATTGATTAGCTGTTTTGGTGGGGAAACTGAACCAAAAAAAACGGACACTTTGGGAATAATTGTAATATCTAGTCGGAAAAGTTATCGATGCAAAGGAAACAAGTAAGTATACATTCATTTCATTTATACAGGGTCCGCCATCAAACATTTTTTTTAACTGTTATTTCGACATTGGTAACCTTAATGTCACTTCTGATTTGACAGAAACTTAGTTTTATCCTTCCACTGAACGGAAATGGTTGTGTACGAGACCATCCGATGCGTTATTGCTTCGCCAACTGGGCTTGCGATCAGCTTGAAGAAGACGCCGATTTTTGCCAAAAAATCATCTTCTCGGATGAGGCACATTTTCATCTCGGCGGGTATGCTAATAAGCAAAATTGTCGCATCTAGGGAACGGAAAACCCCCACGTTATCATGGAGAAGCCGATGCATCCTCAGAGAGTGACGGTTTGGTGCGGATTTTGGTCTGGCGGCATCACTGGGCCATTTTTCTTCGAAAGTGAGGCAGGAGCCGCCGCCACGGTCAATGGCGAGCGCTACCGCGCTTGGTTCTTCCCGTTACTTGAAGAGGAAGACTTGGACACCATTTGGTTCCAACAAGACGGAGCTCCGTGCCACACAGCTAACGATACGATCGATCTTCTGCGCACAGTCTTCGAAGATCGAATTATCAGTCGAAATTCGGATGTCGTTTGGCCTCGTCGGAGCTGTAATTTGACGCCGTTAGACCATTATCTTTGGGGGGCTGTCAAAGATAAGTGTTATGTGGACAAGTCAGAGACAATTCAAGCCTTGAAGGACAACATTCGTGCAGCCATAGCTGAAATAAAGCTGCATACAATCGAAAATGTACTAAAAAACTGGACCGATCGTATGGCGTACTGCAAGGCCAGCCGAGGCAGCCATTTGAATGAAATTGTATTCCACAATTAACCGAAAGGATTGTACTTTAATATGAAAAAATAAATTTTGAAATCGGATGAACCGTATGTGTTTTATTGCATGTTTAAAAAAAGTTACATGACGGACCCTGAACTCCAGCGGAGATTTCATAACCAAAGGATTGTTGCTGATGTTTCAAATCTACCGTTTGAAAAATGAAATTACTATTTTTTCCATATTCAAAGTGAAACCTCAATAAATAATGCATGCGATTTGCTTCATTTTGTTCATTACTGCATAAATTCGTCCTCAACTGTCAATACCCAACGTAATACAGATTTGAAAAAAATTATTTCATTAGATTGGCGAATATAAGAATTTGCGTAAAGCACCCCAAAACAGGATAAAATTTGCTCCCGGGGCAAAACTTTATTTGCCGCTCCCATCGTTGGTTTACTGAGCAAAAAAGCAAAAATAAAAGTAACCTCAAACAATTTCTAGGGGGAAAATTGCTATGCAATTGTTCTATATATTTGCAGCAACACAGTCTGTTGAAACAGAATTTCAAAGTCCGTATTAGCTTGTGGTACGCTGACTTTGCTTTGCTTTGTTCTTCTTCTGAGGTATATCATTTTTCATAATTCCATTCATCTTTCTTATCTTTCTTAGCGGTGTAACTTCACGAATACCTTTGTTCTTTGTATTTCATTTCTAAATATTTTAAAACTTTGAGTCATGAGTTTTCCTCTATAACTTTATCTATAGAATCATACTTCAGTGATTTATTTTTTATCTAGATTATCATAGTGATAATTTTTTATCTATAACTTGAAGATAAACAAATACCTGTAAAATGTTTGGGCAACTATGAAGCGATACCTCAAAATGATGCGGAAGACTGATGTCAGGCAGAGATGCCAGAAAATTATTACCCTGACCGGCTGTCCGGAGTTTTACGAGTTTCGGAAGAAATTGCGTATTATAGTAGGGAGCACACATTAATACAAAACGAGATAAAATTGCAGCGAATTCTCGGTAGCCGGCTACCCAGAGCAATAAACACATGATAATATTATAAGTAATAAGTAGATCACATTATCTACCAAGGTAAATTCTGATCACTTCCTCGCCCCACTCCTTTCCTGTGATACTTGTGATGATGCAGAGAATTTCTTGATCGTTAGTAGCAACAAGTGTTTAACTAACATTCCTTCTCTTCCCATATTGACCTGCATCGGCATAGCCATCTACGTTATTGGTCAGTCCATGGTCTAAGCCAGTTTAGGTTGCACGTTGAGCATGATCTACGACTCCCCAAGTATCATGAATTTGGTTCAATGTGCAATTTCAACTGGTTTCTGATAAATCACGGGAAATTCACAGGCGGTCAACTAAGCTAAGCTAAGCTAAGCTAAGCAGTGCGACCAGTTTATCAAAGTGGCTTGAACGATTGAGTTTAATACAAACTTTTTTAGCAATAATTTATTCTTAAACGAATGTTAAGCCCGTTTTTTGGATGAAATATCAGTTTTGATCCATTTTTCACCTATGTTTGATGAAAAATTGTTTGCATTTTATGAATGTAGATTTAAATCCCTTATAAAAAGTTGGCTACACTGCTTCAATGCATTTGTATTAATAGATCACGCTACACAAAATAAATGAAACTAAATATTTTCTGTTTTTTTGGGAAAATAAATAATTTTACAACAACCTTCCATCGCCTTTCGCGTGTTAAATTAAAGGCTTCTATTCAGTGGCATTACTTATAGAAGGTACGTAAATCTTTATTTCACAATAATTTCTACAAGAGAAAATCCATATATGTGTGTTTGTTTCTAATCAAGTGTGTTAGTGGAAGTAAGCTGAAATTGAAACAATTTTTCTCGGGCAGAAAAACGAAAGAGTTTTAGACTAAGATTTTCGCTTTTCTAGAATTGTTTAGAGCTCTGTCTATCATAAGGTTCAGAGTGGCGAAATGGTAGCGCGCATGCACGGAATGCATGAGACCGCAATGTTCGAGCCCTGTCTCTAAGCCTTTTATTTTCCAATAAATCATCTCTTCTGTTAAGTTTTTCATTCACTTGGCTTCTCCAATATATGTTTCCAATCAGTCATTGCAAAACTGAACTTCGTAATGGCGGCTTTACGTCAAACCAACTAAAATTAATAAATCGTACTAAAAATAAGTCTAAGCTAAATTTATACATTTCTGAAAATTTTCCATGTTTAATCGTAGTTCACACTAGATAAAAAGTACTAATCACATTTAAATCAATTTTGCTAACCATCCAAACTCATTTTTAATTCTAATTTTTATTTGTGTTATTAAAAGAACAAAAAAATTGATGAGAATCACTACTTTGGTTATGAGCAGGGTTTGGAATATTCATTCACCGGCGAATGAATATATAGTTTCCATTGCATTGTGAGCGAACAATTCCACCGCTCACAAAGAGGACACCTTTCCAGCCAAAAAGAACCACACAAACAAAACGCTAGTGGAAGCAAATACATTCCACATATGCACAGATGGTATAGTGTGCTGGTATTAGTGTCTTCATGAAGCACAGAAGCCGTGAATATAGTTTGCTCTCTCGTGATCCTGAACGTCGTTCTTCTCACAAACAATTCATTGCATGCTAACGATCTTCACGGGGCTAGTAAGTGATGAAGATTATATACTCAGTTTTCGCTAACAGGCTGATGACTGGCTCTCCGACGCGAACGGCTGTTAATGATGACTTTATGCCACGAAAACTGTTGCATATCACTTATTCAACTCGTGTCAAGTTAGTAGAGGGTAAGAATTCTTAGTTATACTGGAATATTATAAACAGGAGCGAAGCAATTCGCAATGACGATCTGGTGATCTCACCAAATACTGCAAACAAACAAACGCTTCGTTTGCTGGCTGTTAGAGAGAAACTAGCTCCTGCACTCTTGTTACTTGTGTAAATCAAATTCCTGCTGAATAGTGTTTAATTCGGTTTAATCGTAGTAGTGCATGATAGGTAATCAACCAGTAGGATAAAAAAATAAGTCTTTTAATCAGTATTCCGCGTTGAACATTTTTCCATTGAATTTTTATTGTGTATTGCTATGAGCTTCGAGAGCTGTAAGAAACACATGTCCCCATTACAGCAAAACCTTTACTCTAATAAACGCTCTAGCGGTGGCAGTGCACACCTGTATGTGCAATTTTGTATAAATAAATGTGAATTGCGTTCGGACCTCGAAGAAACATGCGACAGTTAAGAGCCAGTCATCAGTCTGCTAGCGAAAACTGAATATTTAATCTTCATCACTATATTGCACCGTGAAGCTAATTTGCTTGCAGTGAATTATGGGGCTAGAGCTTCTCTCTTACCGAGAGAAGGAGAAACAGTAGTAGGGGTGAATATTGTTCGCTCTCTTCTATTCTCGTGCATGGACAGCCTTTTCAATAAAGCAACAAGGCTCACACTTCCTCAAAAGCGACATGATTCATAAAGCAGGTATATTCATGAATATCATACGCCGTGAAGCATGTATATTCATCTTCACTGCTTCATTCATCCAAACCCTGGTTATGAGTGAAGAATCATCCTTTTCTTGAGCTCGTTTTTCATACGTAGTTGTGACTACCGATAATTGAGTTTTGCGGTAATATGCCAACCACCTCCGGTGAAACTCTCAACTGGCGAGAATGTAGTGCCGTGTTAGTGCGATGAAAAGTCGAATATTTCGTGAGAAAGAAAGAGTTTTTATGCGTACTTTGGGTTTCGCTGGTAGTCCAGTGAAATGAAAGTCATTTTTATGCATTTAACTTGAAAAAGAAACATAATTTTATTAGAACAATAGGTGGGTTGGTAATGTCAAAGACATACACGAATTGATGTGAATACGAATAATATCGGATCGCCGAAACTGAAACTGAGTGCGATCCAATATTATTCGTTTTCATTCGTATCAAGCACGATAAAAACTCCGGTGAACGACAAATACAGATTAAATTTGGGGCTAAATATAAGGCATATAATAATAATAATAATAATAATAATAATAATAATAATAGTAATAATAAGTCCAATATCAAATATGATAGCACAAAACGGATGCATAGGAAATAGTAGAAATAATTCTTTATAATAAAGCATGTGCTATCCAAAATAATAAACGTTTAAACTAGAGTTGTTTTACAAATCAGTGGAAATATTATTCCCTGTATCTAGAACCTAAAGTCGTAACCTCTACCTATAATATAACTTTCTATAGTTTTAATAATTGATGATTTTTTTTATTTAAAAGAGTGTACTGAGCTTTTAGTTAAAAAAAATTTTGTATTGGATCTCGTTGTCACCCTTTTTCTAGAGGGCTTCCATTTCCCTCCTGCGAGGATTGAGGGGCAGTTCGTTCGTGGTTCGTCTCGTCATCCATTGCCGTGGTATTGTTGTTGATTTTGTTGCTAGTTGCTGTAGATGCGTCTTGTTGTACATTGTTTGCAGTTGCTGGTTGGTTGGATGGTAAGTTGTTAACTGCAGCTGGTGTACTTTGTTCTATAGGGGATACGTTGGATGGTTTCGTTGAAGGGGATGCTTCACTGTTGTTGGTGACTGTCACAGGTGTACTGGGGTTGCTTGGGGTTGGTGTGAAGGAAGCACCATTGTCCTTTGGTGTGGTTGTCTCTTTGTCCAGTTTATCACATGGCTTACCGTGGTGAACAGCTTTTAGGCAATATTGACATGTGGCCATCTGATTTTCATAGGTAACAAGTGATTTGCACGGGATTCTTGTATCCTGGCCGAATGTCACATAAGAAGGTATAGGCCTCTTCAAGCGCATGTGTAACAAACGTACGCCATCTAAAATACCGGGAAAAAAATTCTACAACTTTTCTTTTTCGATACAAAGAATCTCTCCGTATTGGGACATAGTTTTGCGAATATAAGGATCGATGACGCTTGAGGGAAGATCATGCACACGCACTTCTATAGCACTATCTTCCATATATACTGGAATGTTGTACTTGATATTTTCATGCTCCACATACTGCACATTATTATTAAATTGCACCCAACTCTTTATAGAACTGGATATAAACAACATTATTGGTCCTATTGCATTGAAGTGAATGCACACGTTTAATGTCAAGATGCATTTGCTCCATAAGCAAAGTTCAAGTTAATAAACTTATAAAATCGATACACTGAAGAAGGATGCAAATAGCATTCCGAAATACGTATCTGTATTATAACGTTTGATACACTTTCGGAAAAATAGTGACTGTGAAAATAGTGACTTTGTGAGAGTGTAATGACGTGATATAGTGGAATTCAACGGTACAACAACAGTACTATTAGGAAGTATTCGTTGCTTTTGGCGATAAATTTAAAAAATCGAACAATTCTTTCATTGCAATGATCTATGGGATATGCAATTAGGCAGAACTGAGATAGCTTTTAGCGTGATAAAATTGTCCGAAGTTTGACTTTAGTGATTTCCAGATGAAACATTCGATTCCAGGCAGAATCGGTAGGTGCATTTGATTTGGAATCCATTTGGAACTCAACATAAACTCTGCTTCAAATTCCGGACAATTTGTTCGCGAATACCGCTCAAACTCAGTGCTCCCATCAAACTCTAACGGCTTCAACTGCTGCCCACTTGAAACGCAAATTGCTGTCGAAGTGCAAAGTGTTGTTCCAATGAACACTTCCATTGCACAATTCTGCTGCTCACTTCGTTTTAAAAGCGTGAGCTCTCCCGTATGCCACTTGCTTCGACAACTGTTGCACAAAAAATAATGGGAAATATTGATATAATTACTTAGAAACAACCAGTGATAACCATTTGATCTTTGAACTTGATTGATGGCACAACAGTAGCTCTTAAACAAACCTAAGATTGTTAAATAATACACGGATGGTAAGATTAGGGTTATGTCGTATAATATACATATAATTTGCCCAAAGACAATATTAAGCAAATAACCATTAAAGGAAAAAAGATTTGTATAGCTTCAATTTATATTCCTTCAAGAGCACTAATTGGACAGCAAAAGTTTAATGAAATGGTAGAAGCCCTTCCTGCTCCACGATTGATTCTGAGATATGTCAATTCGCACGGAATTATATGGGGTTCCGTTTACAATGATAACAGATCATCTTTAATATATAATGTTTGCGACAATTTTATCAGACAGTATTGAATATGAATAGCATGACACGGATCCCAAAACCTCCTGCACGTCCAAGTGCATTAGATTTATCTCTTTGCTCGACTAGTTTGCACCTGGAAAGTATTTTCTGATCTACACGGTAGCGATCATTTACCAATCATCGTCACAATTAGCAGTAACAAGCAAGCAAAGTCTTGGAATTACATTTCTTTTGTGGAATTTGGCCTTTCTGTTTCAACAGACTTCACAGCCGATTCTTAGCGTACAGAATCATTGCATGGCTAGTACTACGTTCCTACTGACACTATGAATTCTTCCAGGTCGGGGCTCGAACACACGAGAACTGGCTTGTAAGACCAGCGCTGTATGCATTGAACAGCCAACCCAGGCCCAGTAGCAGTAACAAATGCATTGCTAATTCAGTTAATATGCCATATGATTTGACAAAAAATATTGACTGTATTAAATACCAAAGTATATTGATATATTCAAGTGTCTTAAATTCAATGGAAAAACACCCCCTGCTGGAAGAATATAACTTCCTAGTGTGTTCAATTCTGGAGGCCGAGAACAAGCCAAAACCAAACGATTTCTTGGCCCATCGACGAACAGAAGGCCTCCAAACCCTAGGTGGGACGAAGATTGCTCCGATGCTAAACATGCGATACAAAATGCTTTCAAAACGTTTTTAAAACGAGGAGGAGGAACTCCTCAAAATATTGAAAAATTCTTGATTTTAGAAACAAGAGCATACTTTGGACCAAGAAATGTAGCTATTGGAGACATTTTGTCGAAGCTTTGTTAAGAGAAACCTCCATGAGCACTCTTTGGAACACGGCCAAATTATGGAATTTTCTATAGCACTCTTGTCTTGTAGTAATAACGCTCCTGAGTTGGACAGAATTAAATTCAACTTGGTGAAGAATCGGCTCGATCTCACAAAAAGACAATTGTTGGAATTGTTCAACGAGTTTCTTGAGCAAAATATTATTCCACCTGACTGGAGGCAAGTGAAAGTTATCGCCATTCAAAGGTCGGGAAACCAGCTTCCATTCACAGCTCATATAGACCCATCGCAATGTTGTCCTACATCAGAAAACTGCTCGAAAAAAATATTTTTCGACGTCTCAACACTTGGGTCAAGACGAACGGCTGATTGTCAGATACTCAGTTTGGCATCCGTAGAAATAAAGAGACGAATGATTGCCTTGCGTCTGACATCCAAATTGCCGGCTCGAGACATTCTTGCTTTTCGTAACGTTCCATAAATGAAACTTCTTCATCATTTCATAAAGACAATTGGAATTTCAGTTTAATAAATGACCCCTTTAAGACTTAGTTCTGACTCCAACTGCGTTCATTAGTTCAACCAATAGCAAAATTTCAATAGAAACGATGTAATGATGCAAACAAATTCGAAATAGTGCATACAATTATCAACAAAAGGTATAAAAATAACAGCTTATTTTATAATTTATAGCAGTTAATCGTTTTGTTTAAATAATATTCTTGAGCAGATTTAATAATAAATGACGAAATTCCTAATATGATATTTCTGTATAAAATGTTCAAAACGACGAATGTAACAATGAGAGATTCTCTTTATTTACTTTCTCTTTCGATTATTACGGCACTCTTAGCTATCCTTCCCTATAATTATTTACCTATAATAATAACTAAAGCTATCATCTTTTAATCTGCACTGAAGAAACTACCGAGCAAAGCAGGAATATTTCGTAATTATCGAAAGAGAAAATAAACAAAGAGAATCACTCATTGTTACATTCATCGTTTTGAACATTTTATACAGATTTTAAAAATAAGAGGAATATGTTTTTTTTCATAAATTTTTTTTATTCAGGCCAATTTGCGTACAAGCTTTACGTGGCCGAATGGGTCATGTTTTATAAGATAAAATAATTTTTTGTCGTGAATACGACTTACTTTACTATGGGGTGCCTTTTCAAAATTTACCCTCTGAGAGAGTGATAAGTTTTTGATCGTGAATATCTCTTGTTGTATCTAACGAATCAACATAATTTTTGCTACATGCCATCGGAAATATGATCACAATTTTATGATAAAATATTCAGTTGTGTGACATAATCTCAAATAATTCAAAATTAAACTTTTCTGAAATGTTTGGTATAAAGGAGTATCCAGAAGATAATTCATCAGGCGCGTTTGCCTTTCTCGTATTTTTAAAGCTCATAGCTCAGTGATCTGTGAAAGAATTTATATAATATAACTACCAAAAGAATCGAAATTTTTCAACTTAAGTGTGTATAGAAAAAGCATTGAAGTATTTCAATAGTACACCATTGAAAAACCTGTCTCATTTGACCCATGTCAACACCAGCCAATCAGAACGTGTTCTGAGGAAGAGAACAAAATATCTGCTGCTGTACAACAAATCGTTTGAGGAAGAGTGCTTAATATCGTAGTGAGTTCCACAGTTTGGTCCCTCTGAAAGGCAGGAATAAATCCCGTACAGCATCCTGATAGTTTCTTTCAATGAAATGCAAATCCGAAATGAAATAATCGAAATTAAAGTTCTATATGCTGCTATTTTTTTAGTCGTTAGGACCGCCCATTAGTGAAAAAGCTACAAACGGAATCATGTAAAAAAAAATCTCTCAACAAAAATTGGATCAGTTTGGATTCTATCGCTACTGCGAGCAGATGTATTTTGTGTCGTTTGCAAAGCTAGTTTCGCTTCCGACAAGAGCGATTACGTCACAGCTGCCAGTCATTTGCATTGGTGAAAAAGCAACGCTGGAGAGCATTACACAAAATCAGCCGTTCTAATGGCTCTAAAAGTTTCCTAAAGAACTATTAGGATTTGTTGTTCGCAAATCGAAGGTAAATATCCTCAGTTTAGTGCAAATCTAGAAAAGTTTGGTTAGATTTGTGCACTTTTCGCTGTGTGAAATTCACAGTAATCGAGATCAAGTGAAGCCTTCTTTGTTTTTGCGAACAATGTGGAAAAGGGGAATGCTTGCATAATTCATACAATTGATCAACTAATTGATATTCGGAAGTGTTAAGGAACATATCAGTTGTTTTCGTATTCACGACATCCAGTTATGTCTCTGACATTACCCACCCGCCTTTTTACCGTTGGATCTCGTTGTCACCTTTTTTCTAGGGGGAGAGGAGCTTCCATTTTTATCTTGCGATGAGTGAGGGGCACTTTGTTCGTGGCTCGTCTCGTCCTCCATTGTCGCATCGGTGGTATCGTTGTTGGTTTCCGTTTTTTCTTCGTTTTCCTTGTAATTCGCATTCTTGGGTTGGTTGTTAGTTGCTGTAGACGCGCCTTGTTGTGCATTAATTGCAGTTGCTGGTGGGTTTGATGGTACAACAGGAGTACTGCGCTCACTAGTTTCCGTTGTTGGGTGGTTGTCCTTATTTTTGTTTGAAGATGTCCTTTATGCAGTTTCAGTGCAAGGTTTGCCGTAGTGTGCAGGTTGTTCACAAAACTGACATGTAACCAGTTGATACGTAATCAGCGTTTTACACGGATGTATCCCGTCTTGATCACAAATGATGTAAGATGGAATTGCTTTACGTAGTAGTAGCCATACTTCCCTTTCGATGAAAGAACTTCACCGTACTGCGACATACTTTTCCGAATATACCCATCGCTGGTCTGCGGGGGAAGGTCATGCACGCGTACTTCTATGGCATTGTCCACCATGTACACAGGGATTTTATATTTAACATTGTCATGATCAATACTATGCACCCCGTTATTAACCGAAGCAAATGCAATTACATCTTTTTCACTTTTGAACATAATGTACACACAGTTAGACGCCTTGTTGAATTGAATCTCACTTACATCATTAACGTTTAGATGCATTCGTTCCTTAAGCAAGATTTCAATTTCGGTTGCTGCTGGTCTAACTTTGCAGCGCTTGAAATCAATACAAATTGAATTTGGCCTTGTAGGCCAACTTTCAGGCTTTGTTAAATTGTATTTGCCCATTTCGTACACTCTATTGTTCACTACACTGCATTGTCTTTGTTTCTATCGTCTCGACCGTAAGCAATTGTCGACTGCGTCTGATGAGATGCGAGCACGAACTGTGAGGAATATGTTTTATTAAATTCAAATCGTTGTGACTGTATTAGAATTATTTTAGGATAGCAGTTCTATGTAAAAGTGTTGCTACGGCGAAGAAAAACTTATGTAAACTGTCTTAATGAATAAACGTACTTATGGAAAGAAATGAAAAATTCGTTATAGAAATGATAAACCTGGATCATTCAGATCGGATTGACAAACAGGAATTGTTACGTATTCAAAAACATCAAAGATTGATGTAAATAAACTCTGTAATAGTAACGACATGCCGCTGTCCTTCGATGCAGGTTTAAATAATTCAGTACATAAGCTATAGCACATCAAATTTAATCGATATTAGATATTGTTCACGGTACGTCAGTTCCATCGATATTCTCCACGTCATATGTATGTAATATTAATTCCTCGATTGAATATCTTTTGTCATTTTCCGCTTTGTTAGCTACTGCGGCATATCGGCATTGATGTGACATAACGAAATGGCTCGAGTCAAACGTGCGGAGGAAGGAAATAGTGGAGCATATAAAAAATTTATTCCGCCGTCTGAATGCACGCACCACGATACGAAACTGGTGAAATATACATTAGGTAACAATCCATCCTCGTTCGCTCATACACCTGTGGAATGAGCGTAGGAGTTAACCTTCCGAAGCAGTTCAAAATTAATTGAATATGTTGCAGCACCGTGATACGATGTGACATAAGTTATTTTAAATATCTTCTATCAGAAGATTGATTATTTCAGCCCGAAAGACAGCGGATGTGATTGGCCGTAAGTCAGTGTCCTCCGTTTCCGAGTGTACAGGCAGGTGAAAACACCGTGTCACAGTTGAGAATAGCCAACGTAATAGAGAGAGAGAGAACGACGCGTATTTACAACAAGCTGAAATATTGCAGCAAGCTAAATACATTACATGCCGCTGTGTACAAAACACCGACGAAGGAAGGCAACTTACGGAAGACAATTTGTCCTCATTACGGGAGGAAACCTACCAACGACCGGACGATTTGCTACACTGAAATGGGGTCAACTCAGTTTAGTACCAACATGATTCATGTTCCCACGTAGAATCAACGCACTCGCCAACAATAACAACATTTAAATTGCTCCATTGAAACAGAGCGAGGCTTGGGCTAGGCCATTGTCGCTTTGTCTGACGGTCGCAAAATTTATGGACGATTAAAATTAAATCCTGGCATGAGATGTGCGCCTTCTTAGCTTGAATTGAAGTCCACAGTAAACGGGTTACCAAAATAATATTCTCCCTTGTCACTAGGATTCATCACACGAATAGTGGATTTAAGAGAGTGCACAATGATTGCATCTGCGTTGACACGACGTCAGCAGACAACTGGGACGCAGCTGCTCACAGTATTTTGTTGGAACCTAACAGAACTGTGTTCACTTTCAACAATGCGTTTGCTTTACGGCGCCCACTACTGTAATGTACTTTAACTTTATGGTGAAACAGTTTTCTGCTTTTCACAACCCCGAAGCTGTTTACTATCTTTAAAATGCATACTGATGTCACACACCGAAAACAGCTAATTGTTTATCTAGTAACAAATTACCACGCGCCTCCACCGAAAAGGTTTTGCAGATACCACCATGTTCTGTTCGTCCCACGGGCAACACCCACCTTTGATATCTGGTTGATGGTTCACAGTCGCACATCATCACCCTGTCTGGCCCCAATCAGCTGCTGCGGCTGCTGCTACTCTTATTAGGATGTCAAACCGTCATCACCACCAACAATACGCTCTGTCATGATCCCGTTTCGCGGCAGGAAAAGTGAAACGTAATTTTATAGTATGTCATAAAACAAGAATCCAACTCACTGCGGCTGAGTCGCTCCCATACACCGCCACAAGGGCCGTTTAATCACACGGGACGATATCCGGTGCGGGCGGACAAATGGCCTAGGGGGGGAACTCGACGTTGTTAAAAGAACTGAGACAGAAGCAAACCGTACCGTCACTGCGTATGTACATTGTGTGGTTATACGTGTGCCGCTGAATGTCGCTGCAGTTACGTATTTTGCTTGTCACTCGATGTGACTGTGACACGCAGTTCTCCCCAGTTATGTCGTAATGGACTAAGATTAATACTTTTCGCTAGCAAGATTAGTCTTCAAAGTTGGCATGAATCATAACGATGTAGAACTTGAGGAACGGTCGATTTTTTATCGATTATTTCCCTGGCATGGCTATAGAAAGGTTCAGAATTTAACTTTATGTATTATGTTATCTAACTATAAGGCGTAGTATCTAGACATAAAAACACATCTCTGTTGGGATTGTTTCGATAAACGAACACAAACACGGAACGACCGAAATTAGCTCTGCGCATAATTCGTATTACTGTTTTTAAATTAGTTAATTTTAACAACAAAATTTCCAAAATAACTATGAAATTAGTTAAAACTGAGAATTTACATTGCTGAAAAAAACTCTTTTATTTAGAGAATGTGTTTAATTGGCGAGTATCCTTGACACAAACCAGCAATATTTCAATCCAACATGAAATTCTCATTGACAAAAAATTTTGTTATTAAAATCAGAAAATTTGTTTCTATTTCTCTATTACCATCATTGCTGAAAGACAGCACAGAGAAACCAAAAATGAAATTGGTTCCATTAACAAGCTAAAAAGGACAGGCTTGTTGGAACTGTTTGCAATTTTTTTTGATGTTTTTCGCATGTATTACGATGTATCCATACATAAATATCGAAACCGATAAGTAAAAATGACGTAAACTCTTAGTGGAAAGTGTATTTATTCAGAATTTGTGTGCATTTGAAGCGATAGTGCGTAATAATGAAGTGACTTTCGCATGTTGCACTCTAATTGTATATGTCAAATGATGTTTTTCGTATCTTACAACCTTCCGGGCTACGCTGTCCAGTGTATTACTTATATTCAGTTTTTGTTTTACGAGTGCTCAAAGTTTTCAGTGAATGAGGCGATTTCGCGAAGTCGAATGAAGAAAACAGCGATTTAGAAAAAAATTTTCAACACGAAGCTTATATTTCGTTTTTTCACCAATACAACATCGTATTTATACCTGCCAATATAGAAAAGACAACCGCGACTGAAATTTTTTTCGGTAGTAGTGTGCCATCTAGTGGCTAGTAGTCATTACGGTGTTTACGTTTCTTTGGTGACAGTGCGCCATATAGCTGCAAATTGCAGAAGCTAATTCTACCATTTATGTTGGTTGAAAACAACGTTTTATATCTCTAATAACTAAAAAATTAGTTGAATAGAAATGAAGTGTGCCTTAGCTAAGAAATGACAGCACGTTTAATTGGTGAATTCAACTAAAAAAATAGCCATTTCAACAAATATTTTATTATTATTAAGGTAATGAGAATTAACAAATCTAAATTAGCAAAAGTAAGATATTTTTAGTTGTCTCAAAAAATAACTAACTAAAATCAGAAAATGAACTAATGTTTTCTCCAAAATGCTGATTTCGGTCTTTCCGTGGATGAATTGTAATTGTAATTAATCAATTTCAACAGCAATTTCTTCCATCTTCTCATTGCTGAAGCATTGAGAATAGCTTCTTTCGTCTTTTTCAGGACTCAGTCCAATATTTTACAATCGAGCGATATTAAGAATTTTTTCGATTACCCTGCTGATTAAGTACAAATTAAGTTGCTCTTGACCATAGAAGAAGCTAGCCAAAACTGATTAAAACTTTTTTCAACGCTTTTGTGTGCTTTGGCGAATGTTCAAAATAAGGAGTGTATCGAAAATAAGCTATCCAAAAATTTTTCTTTCAAATAAAAAACGAAATTTTATTCAAACTAAGAATTGATCCTTTATTGTACGAGGTTAAACTTGAGCATAAAGAAAGCCGGATGAAATTTTAGTTATTCCTTCACGAGTTTTCGAACTTTTGATCGAACGTTCTTCATCATGTTCCGGACAAGTGTTGCATAGCATTTTTTGAACGCTTGAGCCAAAATTTTTTTGAACTCCTGCACGTTCCCAGCTGCCTTACCAGCCTTCTTGAAGACCCTCTTCACGATTGCCCAGTAACGTTCGATGGGTCGAAGCTGAGGGCAATTTGGTGGATTGATATTTTTTTCAACGAAATTTATACCCTTTTCCGCAAGCCAATTGAGAGTGGTTTTGGCATAGTGAGCCTACGCTAAATCCGGCCAAAACAGTGGAGGTGTACTATGCCTCTTATATAAAGGCAGCAATCTCTCCTGGAGACACTCAGATCGATAGATTTCTGCATTTATAGCTCCGGTAGTGTAAAAAATGGTTGACTTCAAACCACAGGAACATATTGCTTGCCATACTAGTATCTTTTCACATCCTCCCCAACAACGACAGTTAAGCATTGTGGACCTGAAAGGATTTTTGAGTCGTCCTCTACATAAGCCCCATCGTCCATCAAAACGCATGCATCCGGACACTGCAAAAGACGCGAATACAATTTCCGGGCCCTTGTTGCTGCTCGCTTCTTCTGTTCTACACTTTGTTTCGAGATTTTCTGCTTCTTGTAGGTCTTCAGGTGATTTCGCCTCTTGATATGCTGGATCATTCCGACACTCGTTCCTGCTTTTTTGGTCAAATCACGTATTGACATTGATTTTTTCTTCAAGACTAGAGATACCTCTTTCTGGACTAGTTTTGGGTTGGAAAAACCGGGTTTTCTGCCTCTTCCTGGTAGCTCATCCAACGAATAGTGTTCTCCAAACTTATTAATGATGGTTTTACCACTGTCATGATGAATTCCAAACCGGTTTGCCAATTTTCGCATAGTAATACCCTTCTCACTTAGCCATGTGTCCAGAACCTTAATTTTCACTTCCTTTTCAAACGAGACGAGATCAGCCATTTGTCTTCATAACGCTTGAGCTATTTAATATCTGGACAAAAAAGAACGGTGGATAATGTCAGAGACATAAATGGATTACGTAAATACGAATAAATCTGGCATGCTTTTCCACACTCCCAGGGTACAAATATAAGATGGAACACACGAAAGTAAAAATGTACATGGTTGTGTAGGGAACAAGACCCATTACGATGACATTCAAATGCAATGATGAATTCAATCAAATTCATTATTGATTTGAATTTAAATTCAAATTAAATTTGATAAAATCAACAACAAATTATTTGTGGTCATCAAATATTTTGAATTTAGGTTAGGAAATAATATAACATTAATTTCAATAAGTCACCCGTCTTGAAAGTACAAATTATTTAGCTTTTTGGATAGAAATCGAATGACTAAATTGACCGTCTTAAACAACATGCACAAATGTGTCTCCCTCATATTAGTCAATTGAAAACATTCATGGTTTACATAGTTTGTACCTGTTTTTACTAGTGAACAAAACGTATCATAAGCCCACTGCACTCACTGAAACTTTCCGTATTTCTATGTTACGTTTTTTGCGATGATTCGTTACATGCATGCGGCTTGTTCCTGCTAAACTTTTCAGAAAATATCAATTTTGAATAATTTGTGGCAATACTACTGAATATTTGATCATAAATTGCTGAAAATATAAAGCAAAGCCTTGGTATTACATTCCTGTAGTGGAATTTGACCTTCTGTTTCAACAGACTTCGCAGCCGATTCAGAGTGTACAGAACCATTGCATGGCTGGTGCTACGATCCTACTGACACTACGAATCCTTCCAGGTCGGGGCTCGAACATACGAGAACTGGTTTGTATGACATATTTCTGATGGTATGTAGAAAAATTTATGTTGCTGCCTTAAGGGGCGGGTAGGGTCTAACACTTTTGAAAAATCATTTATTTTTTTCTTTGTTTTTTCTTATAGTGAAACATTTGAAGAATATTCTGTGAAATTTTCAAGCATATCGAAGCAAAACTCTGGAAGTTAAGGGCCCTTTACATTTGTTCTGCTTCAATTGACTTGAATTTGACAAAACATTTTTGAAATGTTTAATTCCCAACCTGTATTCATAAATTGATGAAAAATTGTTCATTGTATGAATATTAGGGTGGGACAAGGTTGTATGGGAAAAATTATTTTTTCGCTCCACCTAACTTTTCGTGTTTCTTTTGGGTCCCATAGAAACTATGCAAAATTTTAGCTCGATAGGAGAAACTATATTTTCGCGCCCGCGGTTCAAAGTTTGTATGGAATTTAGTATGGGAAAACTAACTTTTAACAAAAAAATCATCAGGAGGTCACCCTATATGATGTGATGTGATGTGATGTGAAGTGAAGCCACCATCAGTTCAAGGACTTGCCAGTGGATGCGGGTAGACTTACAGTAGCCCCGATATGACTCATCCATTCACTTTCTTACTATAGCTGTTACCGAAAAGCGAACAAAAAGGGTTGGGCGGATATGTAAGTAGAGTTACTTACTCGTATTCCGCGGGAATAAAAGATGCTCTTCCAACCATAATATCCAGTGCATGGATGAAGCATTTCGCTATACATGCTTGAACCCGCCTGATGGTTTGTTTGAGAAGGGCGCGTCAGACTCATTTCAAACCTTCAGAAGGAAACAAGTTTCCTTCAAGTGACTTGGGCTGGCTATCCACAATCCCTCGTCCAGTCGTCAATTTGTCCGATGCCCTGATGCTCCCTACCCTTTACGACCCCGTGCAAAATGTTTTATATTGAAAAATACAATGAAACATAGTGTAATGAAATTAATATAACATGAAAAGATATAATAGATTACAAAATAATACAATATAATATAATATATCATAAAACAATATATAAAATAACATTTAGTGTAGAGTGTCAGTTATGCTCTTCTATCTTCGCAATACTGCAGGAAGTAGAATATTTCTCTTCTAATAACAATAATATTATCCACATCTATAAAAATAATATATGTTATTATTATTGATGACAAATTAATAATAATAACAGTAAATATAATAATGAAAATAATAATAAAAAACGAATCTAATATAGTACAATGAATTATATAATAAATAATAGAATAAATAAAATGATATGTTGCGATATGCTATGATATTATATTACTTGAATTTATATGTCATTTCTCATGCTCTCATTCTGCCCTCAACGCATTCCATCGACCAGTTGTCACCACAGACACACGTGTAGGCATGAAACAGGAACCAGTGAGGACCAAGCTCACCTTGTGACGACCTTGATAGTTAGTTAAAAGATTACTTTAATATAACTGATAATGATAATGATAACTTATAAGGAAAACAAATTTATATTTTGCGCAGAGGTACGTAGTACTACTCATAATAAACCCTATAATATAATATAATATAATATAATATAATATAATATAATATAATATAATATAATATAATACAACATAATACAATATAACATAATATAGTAGAATACAATATAATATAATATCATAAAATATAATATAATTATATAATATAATATGCTATGATGCAATGCAGTATAATACCATAATAACATAAAATAGTATAAGACGATAATATATGAAACAATATGCTATGATATAATATAACAGTTAATGTCGCAGTGTAAGTTACGCTCTTCTCATAATAAAAATAATACTAATAATACATGATGTAATAAACGACAGAATTATATGTTACAATATACTATGATAAACATTGCACTTTAGGATGGGCTTCAACCTACAAGCCATTTCGCACCCTCTCATTCTGCTACTAACGCAGAAGGCGATAGCACCCAGTCGACGCCGTTCTATTGACCAAATGTCATCATAGACGCTCGGGGAGGCATGAGATAGGGACTTGTGAGGACTTAGTTATCTCACCATTTGACGACCCTCAGGAGGTCACCCTATATACTCAAAAAATCAGCGGACATGTAATTTTTGTAGAAAATTTAATGAGGAAGAAAACCTTCGAAGACTGTAACATAATTCGACATCTGTAAAAAATGTTATTAAAGAAAAACCGACACAAGGTCCGAACGTTGGCTCATTCCTTAATGTATCTAGCACCACTGCTGCTAGTGGTGGTAATATGAGTTTGCTTTCTTTTATTATGCTACAACGGCTGATCTGAGTTGTTTGATGTCTTCACAATAGTTGCTCAGTGTAGTTTGGAGATTTTTTTAAACTTAAAAACCATGTTCCAAAACTCACTGTAAAGACACACAAAAAACTAACTTTTTTATTTGAAGAAATACAATTCCACAATATTGTTGATAAACTCAAATACTATAACTTTGTCGAAGACATAAACCATCTGCCTCATATGGTGAGCAACTATTGTGAAGACATCAAACAACTCAGATCACCCGTTGTAGCATAATAAAAGAAAGCAAACTCATATTACCACCACTAGCAGCAGTGGTGCTAGATACATTAAGGAATGAGCCAACGTTCGGACCTTGTGTCGGTTTTTCTTTAATAACATTTTTTACAGATGTCGGATTATGCTACAGTCTTCGAAGGTTTTCTTCCTCATTTAATTTCCTACAAAAATTACATGCCCGCTGATTTTTTGAGTATATAGGATGACCTCCTGATGATTTTTTTGTTAAAAGTTAGTTTTCCCATACTAAATCCCATACAAACTTTGAACCGCGGGCGCGAAAATATAGTTTCTCCTATCGAGCTAAAATTTTGCATAGTTTCTATGGGACCCAAAAGGAACACGAAAAGTTTAGTGGAGCTGAAATCAATATTTTGTCCCACCCTAATGAATATTAAATAGTTTTCTACCGTTTATTCTTGAGGCAACCGGCTGCCGACACAAGATTATTTCAATGAAAAAAAGAACTGTAGACTATCGATTATTCGAGCACCACCAGAATAAAACCTGCTTCAATCCACCTAATGCTGTAATGATACTATTCTCATGTACTCATATTCATCTACATCTTGCTGTAGGTTCCATCAAAATACAGTGCTTATTAATATCGCGATATCGATATCAACTCACGTATAAATGGTAATAATTTTCTGTTTGGAAGATTTCGCACGTTATTTTTTTGCGTTGTTACTTCCAAAAACAGTATGCTGTTTCCATCACTCAACACCCGGTAATTTCTTAAACGAAACCTGCAATTCTGGAATAGGACGTTAGATCCAGGTGATATTGAATAATTTCCTAAGAAATCGTAGGACCTCTTATTTGAATCAATGTTTGTAAAAAATTGTAGCCAGCATCTCCTTAGAAAAGTGAGTTGTAGCTCTGGAACTGAAAGTCAGGTCAACACGAAATTATGAAAAATAACTATGGAACGATGGGTCCTTTGATAAGAATTTAAGTTAATGAAAATTGGTTCAGACATTTTGGAGAAAAGTTACTGTAAATTAGAAGAGAAAATACTCATATTGGGAAAAAGTTATAAAGAAATCAAATCTGGAGTAATTTCGTTACACTTTCGTATTGTCAAATTTTGAAAAAGTACTCAGGTGGACATAGTATAGAAAGATGTAGTCCTACGTCAAAATCATCGATCAGAAAACTCACCGCAGAAAAGTTCAGTACTGATTTTTGTAAACGCGATTCTCATTGAAACTGATTTTACATGACAAAAAATCAGTTCTGAAAAGGTCACTAGCGAACATTATTCTGATATTGAAAAGAAAAAAGTTCGCACATTGAATATATCTGAAATGATTCTAGAGCAGAAGATTTTTGGGGAATGAATTTTCAGAGCCGTTTTAGCTCAACCCTTTTTCAGAATGCATGATGAATAAATTCGCCGATGAACAAAAACTGAGAGCGCGTAGGGAAGTTGATAAGTGGAGCAATAGTGGTAATGTATTTGAAATTTATTCGGTAATACCGTGGTAGTGGTGTAATGCCAATAACTAAGCATGCGTGATAGCTATACATCATTAATAAAAATCAATCACAAAGCTTATACAGCTAATTAAAAAATATGAGCCAACTCAGCTTGAATGTCATACGCTGAAGTAACAGGAGCGCAGGCTATCGTTACGCCAACTCAAACGCGCCACTCAAACACTGCGCCTGCTGCACATTTGATTTTTCCAGTTACTTCTATAAATCAAATTCATGCATAATAGCTTATGTTGGATTTGTTCTAAAAATGTAGTACAGTGTAATCAACCAGCTGGAAGTAAACCAATCTTTCGTTTCTATAATCGCTTTTTGTGTAATGTGGCAAAAACGTATTGTTGTTTTCATGAGTGATAACGAAATGAACTTTTTCTGATCATGATTTTTCCAACACTGGTGGAGAGTATTGATAATTTATATATCGTCAATAAAAGTAACAACGGAAAAACTTGTATGAAATATTCAGAACCGGTCTCTAAACCGATTCATTTGGTGTGTTGGTGCTTGGGCAAACTGACACAAACACCTAAATTTGGCAACTTATAAATAATTTTGTTAGAATAATTCTAAAAATTCTCATCTTGCCATGTAAAAACAGTTAGTAGGAAACATAACTACCCAAGTAGCAAATGTAACTTAATGAACTTTCAAGATATTTTACAATTGATTTAGAAATGTTTTTTTATGTTAGATATGTTTTGAAATATATATTAAAATTGGTTGTGCAACTTATCACTGTTAAGTTTCACAATACTACCGAAAAAATCACTGTAGAACAACTTAAAGTACATCTAAAACAATTGTGCAGTAAATCACCAACTTGTTAATGTTTCACAAGAAGCTCTACAAAAAATTTCACATCGTCATGTAAAACGGGAGTAACTACAACAATTGTGCAACTTATCAAAAACTTTCCAAACGGCTGTCATAATTGTACCGGACACAATATACGTCGAAATTGCTATAAATCTCTTGTGGAAGAAAAATTAGTGAAATGATTGATGCTCTCCGCAAGGAAAAAATGCTAAGCAGAATTGATAACCTTGCTGTAAAACATATATTTCTGCAGAGTCCGCATTGTTTTTGCTGCCTCATGAATTTTTAGATCAGTGTGTGCAGTTTTCTTCAGTTTTTGAAAAACATTGATATAAAATTCAAAACTTGCACAAAAGTTGAGCAAGATATTTGAATTGAACGCAAAACTTGCAGACATGAGATTATTGTCAAAAAAATTGCAGGAATACAGCGTTATATACGCAATGAAAACAAAAATCAATCAGATAATTTCTCAAAGATATTGAACGAAAAGTTAATTTCACCATAGTTACTCCCATAGTTATATATTACCGACTGTGCAACTTGTTTTTGCAACTCCAGCACACGGACTTGCCAAAATAACACCTACAGTGCGTATCACAAAAGTCGGGCCCTCTAAGATAAATGACTATACTGTATTGCTGTTTAATATAATTCAACTAGAAGATTAAATCTGATAAAAAACAAAACGTAGAGAATTTCTTTCCGAAATATTAACATGTTAATGTTTCCTGTTATTTATATAATATATGTCATTACGTTGGGTGAACCATTTTCTATTCAACTCACTGTTACAATCGATGCCATATTGGAAAATATTCAAGAAAAAATCATTTCAAGATTTTTCAGGTTTAATTACACATTAGTTTGATCAAAATCGTCTGAGAATTTTAAAGAATGTTTGAATACACGTATTTTGAACACCATTCCAAAGATTCTCATTAAAAATAATAGACTGTTATTTTCACAGAAATTTGTGTACAATCATCAAAACACGATAATTCTAAGGCGCTTGAAAATTTCGGGCGTACGAATACATCACCATAAAAATGCAGTTTGTTGTCGATTTTTCATTTACAAAAACACAAAAGATTAATTCTACAATATATAGCGTTATCATTTTTCATGTGCAGATTATTTTACAAGATCCATGTTTGTGTTGAGAGAAGTTGTATTGAAAATCAAATGTGAAACTTATTTATTAGAAATTATGTTTGTTATGTTTTTGTAAACGTCATTCCATTTCGTGTTTACATTACGTAGTAGATTGCACGAGTTTCATAATTCTCGGTTAATTTTTCAAAAGGGCGTATAAGCAAGTGACAGTTTCATCTTAATCACTCTCTCTTTCGATTATTATGATGTGACTAAAACGATTTTCTTTGATATCACTATTCTGTTTGAAAGTCGAAAGTTTTGGGTATCATTTCATGCAAATAGTTGAGTGATAAACGTGGAAACCGCTTGGTAATTAATAGAAGAGAAAGTAAACAAAGAGAAACTGTCACTTGCTTATACGCCCTTTTGAAAAATTAACCGAGAATTGTTTTTTCGCTGATTTTATTATTGCCTTTTTGATGGGATCGACGCATAAGTTTTTGTATCATTTGCGCAATTGTTGTGAATAAATGTTCGTAATAACGGATGAACTTGAAAGTATGTTGCACAACACAGAAAAACTGCGCTTTTTCCATAAGACAATAGTTACTAGAACAGTGATATAAACTAACTTGCACAATCAGTAGAAATATACAGGACAGTAACTTAACATGCTACTTGGGTACCTACCTTGAAACAAAATTTCATCTGATTGAAAAAAAAATTGAAAATCGATTTTTCAGTGTGAAATTCGTCTATATTTTCATTTGACTCTTTCAGAGTAAAGATAACAATTATATGATTTTCCTTTTTTATCCATGCTAGAAAGATTTTTGAGACAAAATTAACATGTTCAAAAAGCATAATTGCAATCTCAACGGGGTTCTGTCAACATTTGTTCGAGTTGGTGTGAAATTTGTCCATTGCAAAGTGACAATACGGCGGAGCCTGTCTGAGTTCGACTTTCAACACCTCAAGGTCAGAAAGTTTTCCTGATCAGGAATGCGAGTGACCCCAAGCTTTAAACATTCATATACAAAGCACAAAGAAGGAAAGTAACACTATGGATGTTAATTTAGGATTGCATTGAATATACTCAATTTGTGTTTAATATTTTAATTTGATTTTATTTCACGACTTCATGTAAACAAGCTTTTCCATTAATCGACGAGCACATTGAACAATTTACATGCTTCCTAATTTGATTGCGGTTCAAAGGCCATCGCATTGAATCAGCATCAAACTTCAAAATTTTCAAAACAGAAGCAAATCAAGATCACTGTAAGTGGTTTCCAGAAAGCAAAACAAATTGCTTCATTTGGATACTTAACAAGCTTCAAATCAACTTTTTTGCATGCCAACTACTCAAAGCGATACAGTCACGTCTCATATGAAAAGGGTTTAATTAAAAATAGATTGGAAACTCCAGCCAAATTCCATTCCATTTCCCCACACGGCAGGTGATTGCACTGTGCAAGGAAAAGCCTCGACAAAAGGAAACCAACAGCGTCGAACGCATAAATAAAATCGGCCAATTATTAAATCATACTGCCCATCAAACTGAATCCGGACGAAAGAAGCCGCTGCTGTCTTATGTCAGACAGAAGAGGCTATTAAATTTAATATTTCACGATTATTGCATCTGGTCGAGTTCTACGTGATTTTCCGATTGCCGTTGGTTTTCTGTACACACACGATCGACCCTTCGAACCGCATTTGACCGCCGGGAAAGAAGTGAAAGTGATCTCTCGACTCGATGAATCAACCGCAAGTCGAACTGATTCTCTCTCCCATTTTACTCTCTCAATTTCTCTGCCAGTACTACTCTGTGTCGGAGTTCCATTTTCCGGGTTCAATCGGAGGCGGGGGTCGACTTTGTTTTGATGGCGCTAAATTAAATTTCGTTCTGAATGTCCCAGTGTTCCGTTAAAAAAAATGTTTTTGAAGTTGTTGTTTATTCAAACACCATGGGTGCGAGCATGCGGAGCAGTTTTATGGCACCCATTTACTATTTGTTTTGTTTGGATGGAATGGCACGTTGTACCACATCGTTGAGGAAAAAGGTCTGTGATTTATACTGAAAATAAACGCTGCCTGATATTCAAAACAGAATGCAGTTGATAAACGGAGCACTGAAAATCGTGCGTCAATTTTGATATGGAACACTGTCGGGATTTTTCTTTCCTGCGAACAGAGAATTTCTTTCATCGGATCGTCTACGTAAAGAGTCATGGTGAGAATTGTACACCTGCTGAATACATACTAGAAATGTGAAAAGAACTCATGAATTATGGATATTTACACGGTGACTTCATGTTGCAGCGTGGTTGTAATTGTATCAATGCTACATACAATATCAATACTGCTGTATGAGAAAAGAACGAAATGAAACAATAAAGACGACTGACCTTTAGTTTTTTGTCGATAATTAACATGTTAAGAGTGTTATTATATTATGTTTCAGTACTCAATAATCATGCTCTCCATAGAATGAATGAACCGTGCGAATATGAAACAAAAACTCAATCATTGAAAAAAGTAACATTAGCTGTCTTTTCAAAGACTAATAATTAGTTAGTCCTTTTGAAAGGTTATTCATTCTAAGCATTTATTATAATTTATCAGTCATTTTCAAGGCGAAAACTTATTATACCGAATTAGATCGGGAACACCATTTTCTAGTGATTGTTTATCAATCAAAATGCTCTTTTCCGAATTTCGTTAAAAATATTTGGAATTGCCGAGATTCTCACTAATTATACGTTTTGCCGAGACAATTACCTAACATACGACGGTGCCAATCTCAGATTTTTTTGCCGAGAGCCAGCAATAAAATTTAAGTGTGTAGTTTAACTGGTAAATCAATATTTCTCAATACTTATTCAAACTAGGAGTCTACTCCAAGACTAATTTAGCCTCATTTCCCGTTATAAAAAGCCTTCTAACAACTTTTATGATATTTTTTTCAGATTGTAGCGACATAGAACAAAATTCTTCTAAAGATTCCTTGAATGCACGTTTATCGATCTGGGAAAAAACAACAACAACCTATGCCTCCTGCCACGTTAAAGATCTTCGACTTCGAATTCAGTGCGCAGTTTTCTACTTTTCTCCCGAAAGTATCGACAGACAGGTTTGCACGAATAATGTCACAATGCTTCTGGCTGATCTTCACTCCAGATGGGGGAATTTTAATTGTTGACGTATCCATTCAACCAGAAATAAGCTTCGTCGCTGAACACAATTTTTCGATAAAAAAGTGGCTCGACAATGACTCACAAGCTTGACAATGACTCACTGTGATCTGTCAAAAACCAAAAGATGCCCAAAGTGTTGCCAAAAAGATACCAGCAAAAATATCACCCTTTAATACTTACAAAAAAGCGAATGGCAATCAAAAACCACGATCTGGCATCTCCCAGCAACTGTATCCAATGCATTTCAATCGAAATGAAGTACACAATTTTAAAACTTTAGAAAAAGTACTTTTCATGATCCACGTTAAAATTCGTTGGGAAAATTATGAACGACAATAACACTATGTCGTCATTGCCTATGCTTCAGCCATGGTACCAAAAACTGTCATATGAACATACTGTGTGTGAATTGGGATAATTCGCATTTGAAAGACGTCTGCCCAATGAATGAAACCACTGATAAATTTTCAAGTTCTAACTGCGTTGGAAATCATAAATCCAATTATTTGAAAATTCCTTACAAGGAAAAGATTTTAAACGTTCGTGCGCTTAGACAACAACGAGTCAATTCAACGACCTTAAATTTACAGAATGTATCTGAGAATCAGCAAAAACAATCTCTCTTCACGCCACTTATCTAATGCAAAAAATTAGAGGGTTGTATTCAAGACACGACCGAGCACAATAACATTAAAAATGGAACGTTCCTAGGGTCTTCATAATATATACAAAAATAAAGAGATGATGATACACTAAACTAAAAACTTTTTCAATCGACTAATTACAAACTTGCTCTAGTTTAAGCGCTTATTATTATTATTATATCGTTTATTTATACCCGGTTTATTTAAGCGCTTAGATTGTTGGCGAATGATAAAATTGACAATTAGTTTCTTTCTTGATAATTAATTATTCAATTTTGATCCCTTTCCACAATTTTTTACATTGTTAAGATTTTGAATAACGTCCTTTAACTAGAATTCAAAGTTACTTGAAAGCTCAATTTTAGATACAAACAACCTAAAGATTTAATCCTGAACAAATGAAACTGTTTTATTTTATGACAATAATCTTCGAGAAACGTACAAACTTATTAATTTTATAAACAGTTAATCGATCCAAGAGAAGATTTCATTTATTTTAACGAAAAATGTTGTACCAGTTAGCTCAGTAATAGTGTAATTTTATTAATCCTTCTTCAAAATCGTCGATAATCTTCGGAAAGTGTCGGTAAATAATATGGCAACAATACGAGGAAGAAAAATGTGAAACAGTCCGCATAAAATATTTAGTTACTTACATTGATTTTCGCTTTGGCATATTAGGAATATACAAAATGGATACGCAACAAAATTCAGAAATTTTGTTCATATTGTAACTTGATGTTATTAACACATGAATGAACATTGTCATAGTTACAACGCGTGTTTTGAAGCAAATAATAATTGAACTGAAACTGGCGGTTAACCAAATTCTACGAGGGTTGCTATTCAAACGATCAATTTGATACTATATGATATTGCATCTAATTGTACTGTATATGTGAGCCTGTGGAACTCATTTATACTACCAAACCGAGGAGGCCACTTTTAGATAAGTTTCAGAATTTAATTTTGAATCTTTTGAAGCGTTTAATTCCTGGTGGGACAACAACTTGTTCAGTCACATATAATAAAGAAGAAGTTTCTATGATTATCATAATAACACAACTTTATACTGAATCCATTTTCGCGCCACCGTTTCGTTCGTATGGGAATGGAGATTTAAGTATGCAAACTGATCCGTTGACAAATTAAAACATTTTTAAGCTGACTATATTGAGGCTTTGGAATCATTTAAATGAGGAAAATCATTTAACAAATCATCGAGGAACAAACGCTGCAAATTAGATCCGAAAAATCTTTGGCCGATAATTCTAAATTGGCCTGATAGTTACCAGAGAACCAAAATAAAACACTAAATTCAAACCAAGTTTCCAATGGTATGCAATTGAAATATTCAAATGACGTTTTCTCATAAGTTTAAGTTAAATGTTTCCGAATCGATTGGTTGTTGAATTTTATAAATCCATCAACAAATGACTGAGGTATGAGCGTTCAAAATTATGGCAGAAAAATGTTAAGCGATTAGTTTTGCATGTTTTAATTTGACACCCAGCCTCGGGAAGCGAAGTGTAAGGTATTTTTAATGGCAAAATCGACCAACAATTTGCTAAATACATGGGATATTTCAAAAGAACCGATAACCACGCTGATTCGGTTCTTCAATAGCTAGATGATATATAAGATATTCAAGCGAACACGAAGCGGTGTTGTACAGACAGCAGGAAATTTCACCAACACATAATGCAAAAGCGACAATCCAGCAAGTGAACGCATATACAATCCAGTCAGCTCACTGGACGAGCTACTTGTTTCATTCGCAGTCAAACATCAACTAGGCAAAGAAATATTGTGCAGCCTATATTTATAGATTTCTCTTCATACTACGCAGAACGATGCGGTGTTTTTTATGCATGACGCAAAGCCTCCTATGCCGAACAAGAAGTTGACGTCATTTTGTAAAGCAGGGATTGGTGGATGAAAACATAGGTCGATTCCAACCATTTTTTCAATAGTATGCTATTGAAATACTGAAACGACGTCGTCATACATGTTTGAGTTAAAAGTTTCCGAATCGATTGGTTGTTAAATTATAACAATCCATCAACAAATGACCGAGTTATTAACGTTCAAAATTATGACACAAAAAGGTTACGCGGCTATTTTTGAAACTTTTAATTGACACCCGGCCCCGTATAGTGAAGAGTAAGGCATTTTTAATGCCAAAAAAAACAAACAATACGTAAACCTAACACTAACACTAACCACGCTGACAGGTTCATCTACCGCGTCATATTCTTCACCTGGTGACAGTTACGCTTGCGTGGCAGGTAGACAACTTCGTGGTTAGGGGACGGGTATAGCGTGATGGGTAAGTCGATGTCTTTTACGCAACCCACCTGGGTTCGATCCCCAGCCCCGCACGTGGGGTCAGAAAGTTTTTCTGGCCCGAAGAGGCGAATGACCTTAAGGTTAAAACCTCTATAAAAAAAAACTTCCTGGTGCTAATCCATTAATGCCATTCGCTTCTTTTAGTGATGTTGTTTTAGGCAAAATAACGAAAAACAAAATAATTTCTTTTAGAACAACTTTTCCAAATGACCATTCGAATAAACTCGACTTCTTCCCTTTTCGAAACATTTCAAGTTGGGTGACAATTTGCGAATAATATTGATATAATAATGTTGAATTCTACAAAGATGCTAAATAATTTTTCGAATATTTTACTTGATCTTTAAAATTAAGTGAATATGAATTTTATAATACTCTCAATACTCAATACTCAATACGGACAGAAACATTTCTTAAACCAATCGTCAAATTGAAAAGCAACCAAGAATGGCTTTTATCGTATCAAAGAACGTTCGCTGGAACTCTTCAACGATTGAATCAGTGCCATCAAAGAGAGTTGAAAATCATCGCAACGACAAAAATCCGGCATGGGTCATTTAACATAGAATCGACACCAGTGCGAGAGCGAATTTCTCTCGATGATATTTCTGAGAATCAAAGGTTGAGACGCCGCTGTGGGGATCTTCTCTGAAGCAACAAACGGTCGCTTATTCTCGTTTCGCGATCCGATTCTATACAGACAGTTGACAATTGCGATAGAATCATTTTACTATTGCCGCTTATTCTAACTATGTGCATATAATCCTTGTATAAGTTGTGTCTATGAAAATGTATGTGAATGCTCCACACAAGGGTTTTGAAATATTGCAACCTAGTATGAGAATCATCAAGTCGAATCATCGATTCGATTTTCTGCGATTATTGTCAACTTGCGATTCTCTCTTGTTATTTTCCACACAGCGGCGATCATTATCAGACTGCAATTTTTTTAAGGGCCGAGAAATACTCAGAGTATGAAGTGGAGCGAAGGAATGTAGAAAAATTCTACCGCGTCATATTCTTCACCTGGTGACAGTTACGCTTGCGTGGCAGGTAGACAACTTCGTGGTTAGGGGACGGGTATAGCGTGATGGGTAAGTCGATGTCTTTTACGCAACCCACCTGGGTTCGATCCCCAGCCCCGCACGTGGGGTCAGAAAGTTTTTCTGGCCCGAAGAGGCGAATGACCTTAAGGTTAAAACCTCTATAAAAAAAAACTTCCTGGTGCTAATCCATTAATGCCATTCGCTTCTTTTAGTGATGTTGTTTTAGGCAAAATAACGAAAAACAAAATAATTTCTTTTAGAACAACTTTTCCAAATGACCATTCGAATAAACTCGACTTCTTCCCTTTTCGAAACATTTCAAGTTGGGTGACAATTTGCGAATAATATTGATATAATAATGTTGAATTCTACAAAGATGCTAAATAATTTTTCGAATATTTTACTTGATCTTTAAAATTAAGTGAATATGAATTTTATAATACTCTCAATACTCAATACTCAATACGGACAGAAACATTTCTTAAACCAATCGTCAAATTGAAAAGCAACCAAGAATGGCTTTTATCGTATCAAAGAACGTTCGCTGGAACTCTTCAACGATTGAATCAGTGCCATCAAAGAGAGTTGAAAATCATCGCAACGACAAAAATCCGGCATGGGTCATTTAACATAGAATCGACACCAGTGCGAGAGCGAATTTCTCTCGATGATATTTCTGAGAATCAAAGGTTGAGACGCCGCTGTGGGGATCTTCTCTGAAGCAACAAACGGTCGCTTATTCTCGTTTCGCGATCCGATTCTATACAGACAGTTGACAATTGCGATAGAATCATTTTACTATTGCCGCTTATTCTAACTATGTGCATATAATCCTTGTATAAGTTGTGTCTATGAAAATGTATGTGAATGCTCCACACAAGGGTTTTGAAATATTGCAACCTAGTATGAGAATCATCAAGTCGAATCATCGATTCGATTTTCTGCGATTATTGTCAACTTGCGATTCTCTCTTGTTATTTTCCACACAGCGGCGATCATTATCAGACTGCAATTTTTTTAAGGGCCGAGAAATACTCAGAGTATGAAGTGGAGCGAAGGAATGTAGAAAAATTCTCTCGCGGTTCATGCATTGAGAGACTCGAGTTCTTGTAGCATCTTCTACCGGATTGAAAATGTTGTATACAATATAGATAGCAATATAGCAGCTTCTGTGAAATTTTCGGCAATCACCAACACTGAAAGCAACCCAATTTATGTGGTTCAATTGGTTCAATTCTATGACAGGTTTACTGAAATGGATTGTAAATCAATCATCGAATTTTACATGCCATACTAAAATTATCGATAGCTTGGGGATCGATATATAATTCATTCATGAAAGCTATTTGATCTCTTGAGCATATTCGTCACTACAATGTGCTGGTAAATAAATAATTTCTTTAGACGCAATTTGCAAAATATCTTAAGGTATCGATCTGAATTTTTTCATAATAAGGAACCTAAATTTCAAGAATTTGGAAATTAATCCCATAATAATTAATCCCATTTGTTCTATTTTCAATTATCATTTAATCTTATTAATTTGGAAGCAGATCACACATTGCAAATAATATGAGTCCTGATTTTTTTTTCCAATTTGAATGTTCTAGGTTCTATTGAAAACAATGTCTCTCAAAAACAGGATCATACTACATCAACAAAAAATGTAAAGATGACTACGAACGAACTACGGTGAAATAAAAACAACATATGAGGGCTTTAGGCAATTATGAAACTTTTAATATTCTGATTGAAATCTTCCCGATGTTATATTATGACTTTCGATTAAAATTATCCACGAATATTTTGCGTTAGCTTACTTCCCTAATAGATGAAAAACGCCAAAGTAATACCTAAGAATAATGAAAACTTAATTCCCAATTTGAAAAGTAACTAACATAACTCAAACAATTGACTTTCTCAGTTTATCCACTGAAGATGTTCCACAAAGCACTTCCAGTTTCATATTTATTTTATCAGAATGATTCAACATTATTTAACTGATCGTACTTGTTAGGTTTCATATCAGAATTGTAAATCAGAATCATTGCTCGTGCAAGCTGGTATGCCCCAGGATTGTAGCGAGGCCCCGATTCGGTAAAGTAATTTTATCTTCTATTTCCAAGATCTACCAGTTGATTGTTAGAAATCTGTATCCTGTGATGATACAAGCTTTTATTTCTAGAACGTTTTTTTTCTAGAACCAAACAATTGTCTTGGTCTGACTAAGTAAAATATTCAGGTTTAACATATGTTAAAAGTCTTTCTTTCTTTCCTGTATATTTTTTTTGTATAGGTAAAAATTTATGAAATTATGAATAAAACTACTTTAGAGTGTACATAATTTCGTTACAATCCGCCAAGTGATTATCGAGATGGCTTCCAAGCAAGAAATGGTGCAACAAATATTATGGGCGCGGTTGTTGAAAATACAGGCCAGTCCCACAGGTGAAGCGCGGAATAGCTGGGAATCGACAATTGGACCGAGTCGTTCAAGGGAACCCACATGACCCTGCGGCTAACAAGCAACGAAGAAAAAGCAAAGAAATGCAAATTAGTAAATAAGATCCCCGGCTCGGAGTTTTTCATCGGTAAATCGAACCTCGAAGGTCGATAAATTTGCCAAAAAGTACTTTGCGTGGCAGGCGATCTGTGAGTGCGGCAAATTCAGCAAGCCTCCTATTACGACCGATACCATCAACGGCCAAATATATGAAGAAAAATGTCTCCGATTGTGACTTCAGCCCACTACATTTTGTTGTTTTCATAGAATCCTGTTTTTCAAATTTAGATTGTGTGCACAAATAAAAAACTTGTTAACAATTTTTTTTATTTTTTTCACTGATTGTGGAATACATTATTTGCTGGATCCCGTTTTAGGCCCTTAGTAAACCGCATTGTAGAAATCTTTGCGGTAGTCATTTTATAGGGGAGAGTGGGGCTAAAGCGGACAGCTTAAATATCTTATATAAACTAGCAATTATTTCGATCCATGGAATGAATTTGTAAGAGCGCTTTCTTGTGATTTTCTGAATTTTTGAATGTGTTAAATGCACCAGAACGACGTCTGTTATGATGCATCAAATGAGCTGACCTCCGAATATCAATAATCGCTCAAATTAGTAGATTGATTGTGTGAATTGTAACGCAGTCTAGCAAAGTCCTGGCATTTCATTCCTTTTGTGGAATTTGGCCTATCTGTTTCAACAGACTTCGCAGCCGATTCTTAGTGTACAAAATCATTGGATGGCTAGTACTATGAATCCTACTGACATTAAGGTCGAGCTTGAACATACGACAACTGGCTTTTAAGACTAGCGTCCTATGCATTGAACCGCCAACCCGGGGCATTTTTTACTAAAGTATGACTTATTGACGGCAAACATATTCTACTACAAAAATTACGCAGAACAAGACTCATATACTCACTGAAGAAAACCTTTGTATAGTTCTTTGGGAATATTTTAATGATTCTAAAAAGAACCGATTTGTGTAATTTATGCCATGTTTCCAACTGTTCAATACTTTTTGCCACGACTGATTTATCAGTATAAATAGAGTAGCAGTTTTTCTAGACCCCAACGTTTCTGTATGATTTTTTGAATATTTTTTTTTAAATTTCTGGTGGTTGTTTAATGACAAAACTACGATTTTGAACGAAAAAAACCGCCATTTTGTAGCTGTAAAAACTCCCCAAAGTAACAAATAACAAAAAGGAAAACGTTGGGCTCTGGTATTTTACCAGTAGAAAGTGTGTGCAAAATTTGAAAAATATTGGTGCAGTAGTTTTTGAATGGCGATGAACACGGACTTTTAAAACCTGCTTTCGAGAAAAACGCGTTCAATGTTTTTTGTCTGGAAAATCGAAGGAAACATTTTCAAAATATCATATTTTTTCTTTTGTATTTAGCTATAATGAAACATTTCAAAAATGTTTTCTCAAGGTTTTAAGTCAATTGAAGCAGTAATCTTGGGCCGGTGCGCCGAGTTTTTACTTATTGTATGAGATATTCAAAGATAAAGCCCCATAACTTGCTGAGTTTTGTTCCGATTGGCTTGAAAATTTCACAGAATATTCTTGAAATATTTTACTATAACAAAATACAAAGCAAAAATAAATGATTTTTCAAAAGTGTTAGACCTTACCCGCCCCTTAAGTGAACTTCAGAATTCAAGTGGGCCAGAATCCAGGTTAGTTTCAAAATTCAGTTCTGGAATTCAGTTCCAAAATCCAGTCCGAATGAGGACGTCTCTCCAGTTCCGCCTAACGCACAAGCAAAAATAATCGATGTTGACGAGAATCAATACGTTTTGAGGACCATAGAAACATTTTGCATACCTTAGATATGGCTAGTGCCTTCAAATAGATGGGTGTAATGTTTGTAACAGCATAACTCCGAAAGTACTGAATGGATTGCTATCGAACTTGGCACATGTACGTCTAGCTCTTCAGAGATGGTCATAGGCGTATTTTTATAGGAGAGGGAGCGTAGCTAATGTCATCACAAGTAGCAAATGAAACTTACTGAAATTTCAAGATGTTCTACAATTGCATTAGAATTGTTATTTATGTTAGATATGTTCAGAAAGATTTTTAAATATATTAAAATTGGTTGTGCAACTTACCAATGTTAAGTTTCACAATACTGCCGAAAAAAATCACTCTTGAACAGCTTTTAATACATCTAAAACAATTATGTAGCAAATCACCAACTTATTCATGTTTCACAAGCAGTAATAGAAGTTATGCAAAAATTTCCACATCGTCATGTAAAACGGAAGTGACTATAACAATTGTGCAACTTATCAAAAATTTTCCAAACGGCTGTCATAATTGTATCGGACACAATATACGTCGAAATTGCTATAAATCTCTTGTGGAAGAAAAATTAGTGAAATGATTGATGCTCTCCGCAAGGCAAAAAATGATAAGCTGAATTGAGAACCTTGCTGTGAAAAATATTTTTGTGCTGAGTCCGCATTGTTTTGGCTGCCTCATGAATTTTTAGGTCAGTGTATGCAGTTTTTCTTCTGTTTAGGTAAAACAATGATAAGAAATTCATAACTTGCAAAAAAGTTATACAAGATCTATCTGTTTGAAATGAACGCAAAACTTGCAGACATGAGAATATTATCATAAATGTTGCGGAAATATAGCATTACATACGCAATGAAAACAAAAATGAATCAGATAATTTGTATTCGGTTTTCATATCGCGAAAAAAATGAGCAGACCTGACATCACTTTTTAAAGATATTAAACGAAAAGTTAAGTTCATCATAGTTACTCTCGAAGGTATATATCACCGCTTGAGCAACTTGTTTTTGCAACTACAGCACATGATCTTACCAAAATAATACCTACAGTACGTATCGCTAAAGTCGGCCCCCCAAAAAAGATGAATGACTATCCTGAATTATTGTTTAATCCAACTAGAAGATTCAAATTGATAAAAAAAAAACAAAACGGAGAGCATTTCTTTCCGAAATATCAACATGTTAATGTTTCCTGTTATTTAGATAATATAAGTCATTACGTTGGGTGAACCATTTTTTATTCAACTCACTGTTACCATCGATGCCATATTGGAAAATATTCAAGAAAAATTCATTTCGAGATTTTTCAGGTTCAATAACACTCTAGTTTGATCAAAATCGTCTGAAAATTTTAAGAATGTTTGAATTCGCGTATTTTAAACACCATTCCGATGATTCTCTAAAAAAATTATAGACTGTTATTTTTACAGAAATTCGTTTACAATCATCAAAACACATTAATTCGAAGGCGCATGAAAATTTCGGGTGTTTTGCCAAAAAAATGCAGTTCGCTGTCGATTTTTCATTTACAAAAAAACACAAAATATCAAGTCTACAATATGTTGCATTATAATTTTTCATGAACAGATTATTTTACAAGATCCATGTTTGTATTAAGAGCAGTTGTTTTGAAAATCAAATGTGGAACTTATTCATTAGGAATTAAGTTTGTTATGTTGTTAAACGTCATTTCATTTCTTGTTCACATCACGTAGTAGTTTTCACGAGTTTCACGATTGCTTTTTCTCTGATTTGAGATGTAATCTGCCTTTGAGATGTAATCGACGCATGAGTTTTTGTGTCAGTTGTACAATAGTTGTGAACAAATATTCGTAAAAACGGAAGAACTTAAAGATATGTTGCACAATACAGAAAAATTGCGCTTGTACCAAAACACAACAGTTACTACAATAGTATTATTAACTAACTTGATAAATTGCACAACCAGTAGAAAAATACAGGACAACAACATAACATAACATGCTACTTGGGATTAACAAGGAGGGGTCATGAAAAAATTCATATAACTTGACGAAAATCGATATTTTTTGAAGACCTTAAAAAATTTCGCATACCTTAGATATGATTATAACTGTGCAATGACATTCTAACAGGAAAACACATAATTGTCAACTGTGCAGCCCTCACAGAAAAGCGAACGGAACTAGGACTAGCAGCGAACATGCGCGAAGCTCTAGCGGATGACCAGGATAGAGCACAGTTTGAAATGTACATATCATAAATGAACTGTACCTATACATTCAACGGACCTAAATGACAAAGTTTAAAAAGTTCTTAAACAAATAAAAAAAAGATATGATTATACGGGGGATGGATGTAGCAAATGTCTTCAAAAAGGGTAGGGGGGGGGATAAATTTGAAATGGCATAACTCCGGAACTACTGAACGGATTGCTATCAAATTTGGCACAAATACTTTTTGCTCTTCAGAGATGATCATTAGGACATGTTCAGGGAAAAGAGTGTGTAGCAAGTGTCCTTAACATGAGGGGAAGGGGTCAATGACGAAATTTATATAATATGAAGAAAATCGACATTTATACGAGAATAAATGATTTTTTGAAAATAAATTTTCATCTCCCATTTTTTGCAAAACAAGAGAGTGGCAAGAATGTCAAGGTCGTAGTAGATAGTATTGCTGTTGTTAATTTGCAATTTTCTTTAAATAATTTCAAAAGATCTGGTTCTATTTTACGGGGGAATTCAAGGAACTAAGGGAAAATAATCTTTATCTGCCTATGAACGCGAGTGTATTTAAGTCTCAACTACAAAACAACTAAACGAATCGCCACCAAGTTTGGCACATGTACCAAAGGTAGGAGTCGATATTTTTTGAAAATCACATATACTTTCTTCACTACTCAGACTAATCATGGAGGAGATCTGTAGTAAGTTCACTGACAAAAAGGAAGTTAAATCGAAATAGATTATAAGGCAATTTTGAGGATGAGAGAGTAGAGTAAGTGCCCCGAACATGGAAAGTGTAAGAAAAAATTGATCGGGTTTTACGAAAAAATTTGTAGTTCTTCACGAGTATTTCTAGCAACTAAGTGAGGTTCACAAAAATATTCACAAGAGGGAGGAGAAATAAGTGTTCTCAACAGTGATCTGAATTGACGAAATCATACAATCTATGTGAATTTTTTTATGTAAATTGAGAAAACTGTCGACTCAAGTTTATGGAAATAAGTTTATAACAGCATTTGTATTAGCTGATTCGTTATTCTATAGGTTTTCCTCCCCGGTAAATGACCGAAATTGTTAAAGCCGAGGTAAAATAAATGATATAAAAAGGTTATTGTTTAGTACGAATGTTAAAAAATAATCATCATCAGATGTAAAATTTTGAGCGATTACGTGTAAATAATGATGTCATAAAAATTTGTATAAAGAGGAAGGAGTAGCAAGTATTTATACCCATGGAAGCCAAAGGTATAGTAGATCGAATAGGACGATAAAGTGCGGAACAGAGATGGCATTTCACCAGAGTTATACACGCTAGAGTCAGATTTTTGCCACACCAAGGATGAAAAAAACGAAGCACCGCACAAAGAGGAAAGCGCACTTCTTCTCAGTGTCGAATAGACAGCATTTGAGTGTGTGCTTGTGGTTAAAGCAGCTGGCGCGAGTGAAACACATTCTCTTCGCATGAATCGCTCACACGCGCTCTCGTCTAAATACACCCAAGTGACCACTGGCGCGTGATTGTGAGCGAACACTTCTGTGAACTTCAATTAAAAGAGAGTAGATCTGGCCTTGCTATGAAAAATTTGCAAGGAAAACCGAAAATTTTACGATAAATTGTTTTATTTTGCTGATTTTGCGTGTCCACGCTTCATCTACGAAAACCATACAGCAGAGTGCTCACCGGCGTGTACACCTCTGTGAAAGTATCTGCATCCTCCTCAGAGAATTTATTAGCTAATGCTCTAGCACTTTGGTGCGATTCAGTGGAAGAGGTAAAAGGAAATAAACAAACGCACTCATGATGCGTGCACACTTACACAACAGCGGTGTATAAATGTGAAAGAGAAGAGCTCTCGTTGAAGTTGTCAGTGCGAGGGGAGAAATTTTGCTTGCTCTTCGTCACACAGAGGAGATAGACATCTCTGGTGCGGAAGTACGTTAGATGCACATATCTATATGAAACTTGGAGGCTACTAATAAGGTATTTATAGAAAGAATGGTGTTTTAAATGTTTCTAATAAAAGGGTTCGAATTCATGAAAATTATGATTATTGTAGGATCTGGGATAGGACACTGATTACTCGCAATCTGAACATGAACGGAGTATTGTTCAATCGGGTTGTCGTCTAAGTTGTGTTTACATTGCAATCAGAGTATTAATGGGGAGGACAATTTCTGGAATTTTTTTCGACCTTACCTTCATGAAACATTTCCGAGCAACGCCGGGTAAATCAGGTAGTTTATTACAAAACAATGAAAGCACATAGAACATATTGGCAGTCACATTGAAGCTGAAATCTTGTACAGCTAACCAGTAACAGTAACACCGTTTTCGGTTTCGATCAGCAGCTTCCATATTGACAGAATATATCGAAGGAAAAAAATACATTTTTGCGCATTTTGCATTCAGTCTGATAAATATTGAAATTGAATTTTCTCGGCGGAAGCTATTTAGCCGCATGAAAAGCAATGGAACAACGTACCGCTGGTCTGTACGGTATGCATGGATATAAATAGACTTAATTCAAATTACATTATCCCCGTGGAGATTAATGCTGCTGCTCTGAGTGAACGTGCCGTAATTGACATGGCATCGAGCAAAAACGAAAGATCTGAATCAAAATAAATTCATGTCGCACGCTTTGAAGCGCCGCTGACATATCCCGCTGAGCTGGCTGCAAGGAATAAAACTGAAAGAATTAATTTGACTATAAGCGCCCGGTGAGCTTACCGGTACCGAGATTGTTGATTCTGAATTTGCTAAAGCCGAGGTGGGGACCGAAAGCTTTCAGGAGATAAATTGAAAGTCACTCGCTATGCTAATGAAAAATCTGAATTTATTAAGATGCTTACAAACACACGTGCCAATATGGGCCATAAAGGGCCGGGTGAAGAGGCCACCCACACGAGGGGATTTCACGATAAGTAAACTCTCTGCGACGGCAAATCAGTTCCTAGCTCCAACCGAGAAAGATTTTTTCTGTGATTTTGAACGTGGAAAAAAGGGTAAGCATTTTCTCTTGGTATACAAAAAAGAGTGCCTTTATTTGTATGCTTGTTTTGCTTTCATACGTTTACCGAATATCACTGTCTATAAAATATAAAGTTTTCGGGAAAATTGGTTTAAAGCAAAACTGCTACAATATTTGGAATCCACTTTCGGATAAAGTTTAAAATTGTTTTTCGTTATTTGTTTTCATCAAAACATTTTCCAACGAAAAAATAGGGGAAAAACCAGCGTTTGAATTGGATTAAATGAAATTTGTTATTTTCACTGTTCAGATGTCGCATTCGAAAAATCAAATAGAAAACATGTGATGGAATCTGGTGTTAATAGTGGCATCACCACAGCACAAATAAATTCAGTTTTATCCTTACCAGTTCAGTAGAACTGTTTCTATGGATTTTTTTATGTTTGCCTTATGTTGAAACACGTTGATATACGCGAATGTAAACAGCCCTACTGGATTCTATAAACAAATCTACTGAATTGTCAGAAAATTAAGAAGATCAAAAACCCTGCATCATAACGCAGGAGTAGCATATGCTGAAGAAAGTTTTGAGTGTTTTAAAAGTAATCAAATATGAACTAAATAGAGATGCTGGTACGAAGCAAAGTCTTGGCATTACATTTTTTTTGTAAATTTCACCATCTATATCAATTTTTGTTTGTGAATTCGCAGTCGATTCATATCATACAGAACCATTACATGGCTGGTGCTACGATCCTATTGACACTAAGAATCCTTCCACGTCGAAGCTCGAACATATGACACAACTGGCTTGTAGGAACAGCGCTCTATGCATTGAACCGCCAACCCGACCTGGTTACTTCGCATTTATATCACGATTTGAAACGTTTCACTATAGCAAGTAGTCTCTCGTTTATATTCTATTACAACATATTTTAAGTAAACGAATTCCAAAAATCTTGGTATAATTTGAAGGAAGAAATGCGTCGTTTAGCCCCTGCACACTCAAATATTTGAACATTGTAGAAAATTTCTGAAAACGCATGATAATCTGTTGATGACTATATTAATTGACAGCAGTAAAACAGAAAGAAATTGTCACGAAGTAAAATAGAATAACGAATTCTATCATTATGGACGAAAGTAATAGCAAAATGATAATTTGCGAAAGCATTACAGCATTACAGCATAACAAAAACAGACGGGTGGGTAATGACAGAAACTTAATCGGATTGACGTGAATATGAATTATCTCTTTGCGCATGTAATGAACAACAATAAAGTATCTGGCACCATTTGCATGGATCAGGGTCTTTTCGCCGAAAGCCATTTCGCTGAAAGGGTTATTTCTACGTATGGTATTTCGCCGAAAGGGTCATTTCACCGAATGTCATTTCGCCGAACGCCATTTCGCCAAATTCTTCAATAGTCTTTATATCGTGATTAGCGTTGGAAGGCTCGTCGTATTGGCTACCACATCGATATCTTCTCCATCGATCGCTTCGAAAAGTGGACACCAGATCCGGCCAGAGCACCGCGCCTTCGCCCGTATGGTATTTTTTGATGATCGACGCAACTTCGTCGTACTGTAAATTTTCCCGTTCACGGCCAGTGCGCAGCGAAAGAAGAGCGGCTTTGACATCCCCTTCTCGCTGACTGTCAGCCACAGCAGCACCTTCTTAGGGAACTCGGTGTGTGAAATGAACTTCACCTTGGAGCTCACTTCCCTTGTGGGGGGGGGGGGAGTAAAATACGAAGTTCCCTGCTAGTCGTTGACATTCTGGGTGAGATAGGTCTCGTCATCCAACACCGCCGCCACGTCGCGATTCGCCGGGAAAATCGAGTTGACTATCTTATTTATTCGCAGCCGCTCCGAAATCAATCGACGCGACTTCCGTTTCCTGACATGTATGTTCTTGTTGGCCAGGTAGTTTTTCACTGTTTGGCCGATTGTACCAACCTCCTGGCCTCCCTGCACGCAGCGATGTAGCCACTTTTCCCTCGGTTTTCCTCTTCAGCTTCTTTTGTAGCTTCTGTTCTTTTTGCCATCACAATTAAAGTTCGAATGATGGAGCTGTCAAATTTTGTCTGCTGACTCATGGGTTAATACTTATATGATGCTGCATGGGTAGTTTCGTCAGTGCAAGTGAAAGTAAAAAACGGTAATTTTTTTAATGCAAACGTTACATTGTTGGGACTTTCAGGAAATGTCAATGAATCGGAAGTCGCCATCTTGAGTTTCGGAAAATCGATTTCCAGCCATACTCATCAATATTCAGATGATTGAGGTTTCTCACATTCAATACACAAAATTTGTTCTACGAAGTAAATCCCAAATAACAACATTTTTTACGAACTAACTTGATTTTTTGAACCCCATTTAGTTCGTAAATAGAAGTTCGAGTTTACGACAATCGACTGCAGCTTCTCCTACTCCTAAAGTACGCTTACTTCTAAAATTTAGCATTTTCTAAATAATCAAAAATAAATGACAATTATGTTCAAATTTTAGATAAGACAGTATCATATACCACTCAAAAATTAGCTGTTCATTCCGAATATTTTAGATGTATTCGATATACACGAAGTACAGATTGTACTCGGTTACCCAGATTTTTTTTTGTAAATACCCTGTACTGTATTCGTCTAGAGTGTATATCAATTAAATAACAATATCACACGATGAGCCATACTCCATTCTATATAACCCATTCGAATTGGTTGTTGAAACTATTGGACAACATTTATTAGTTATTTAAAAAAAACCATTTCATTGCCAAGGGGATTAAATACGTTTATTGTCTTTATTTAGTTAACACTCTTGTTTAAGGATAAAGAGTAAACCAAGTTAACTTGTGTTGGTAAATTGTGTATTACGTACATTTTACTTGGTACGTATGTCATAGATCTATGTGTTCATATATGCAGTGCAACGAGTGGCTTGCACGATTGAGTTTCAAACAATCTTTTTTAACAATAATTTATTTTCAAATGAATGTTAAGCCTGACATTTTGGATGAAATATCAGTTTTAATAAATTTTGCACCAACGTTTGAAGGAAAATTGCTTACATTTTGTGAATGTAAATTTTAATTCTTCAATAAAAAAGTTAGCAACACTGCTTCAATGCATTTGTATTAGATTGCGCTATACAAAATAAACAAAAATAAATATTTTCTGTTTTAAAAGCAGTTTTCCGGAAAAATAAATAGTTTTACGACAACATTCTATATCTATTGCCTGTCGCGTGTTAAGTTAAAGGTTTATATTTTGCGGGTTTACTTATAGAAGGTACGCAAATCTTTATATCGCAATAATTTCTGCAAGAGGAAATCCATATAGGAATGTGTTTGTTACTAATGTGTCAGTGGAAGTAAGCTGAAACTTAAATAATTATTCTCGAGCAGTTTGAAGGAAAACGGAAGAGTTTTAGATTAAGGTTTTCACTTTTCTTGAATTGCAATTTTAAGCAGTATGAATCGATTGGTTTATTTTTCAATCATATGGAAGATTTATTGAGTAAAATCAGGAAAAGAAGCGCCGGAACTTGTTTTTACGCACACATTGTTGACATTACTCACACGCTTGCAAAGAGTTTTGCTCCTTAACTGACAGCACAGCCAAACCGAAACCTATGGAATCTATAAGCTCCAGAACCAGAGATGCCAGTACACAGATATTATTGATTATTTCCGAATGTTCCTAGATTTTGTTCATTATTATTTTTATTAATCGTTTATTTAGCTTCGGCTTTAACCATTTGGTCGATCACCGAGGTGCAGGAGATTGAGTACAAACTAAAAAATATATTCAAGTATTCAAACTATATTTGAATTTATTTCAAACAGACAAACCTTCAAAACCTATACTTTTGTTACTCAATTTGGAATGCGCACCGGCATGCACACATTTGAAAAATTGTCGTCGCATCGTCTTATGTAAAGACAAATAGCCCAAAAGATATGGCTTTCGTTGCAAGAAAAAAGAAAACGATGATTTCATTTTCGGAAGAAATCTTTCTCTTCTTTCATCCTGTCTATGACCACCAAAACCAATTAACATCATCACAAAATAAGAAGATATTCCGGAGAAACTTCCACACCGAATAACCTACTGAGGTTATGATGCTTAAGCATGATGACTGATGTTAAATGGTAAAAATAATTTTTTTCTGCCAAAAAAAATCGGTGCCGGAGAGATCGAATCGGCCGACTCGGCCTAATGTGGGGCAACCTTAAATGTGTGTTGCACCTTCGAGCACAGTGAGAAATAAAACTTTGAATGCAAACTCGAGTATTGATAAGATTGTAAAATGTTGATTATTCATACAAAACTGAAGAACATAAAATAGATACGCGTCGATTGCTTGCCAATTGCAAGGAATCGAAAGTCTTTCTGTGATGTTAGAATCCATTTGATGCAACCATTTCATTTAGGCGGGGCTGATCGATGGAACGGTAACCTCGGAAGATGATTTGCTCTGCATACGACATGGGTCATCGGAATTCGATTGAGTCAACACCTCCTTGAGTCCTGGACTATAGTTATGTTTATGTATGAACAAAACACATGGAACCATCTTTCTTCTGCAAGCTGCTACCAGACAGTGGAGCTTGGGATAGGTTAAAGAAACACACATATTATTGAAATTTTTCATAATAACTTAAAATCTAAATTTATGAAAGTACGCAACATTTCAAATGGCAATGGTGCGAGTCGTCATTCTGCTGAACGCTATCATTCCAGAGATAACGTTTAAAATAGAATTATAGCTATACTATAAAAAATACAAAGCACCAGCATAATGAACAATATTTATTCGACGATTCATAGTCATTTTCGATTCATTTATTTCAGTTTCAGTATGTGCAATAGAAGTTAAGAAATTTAAACACTATTGTATTATGATATAATAAGGAATCTGTAATAATAATGTGACCCTTCAACATTGTGGTAAAAACGAAAATAAAATTAAAGGAAAATTTACTCTAAGTATTCATTAAAATTCATTTTGAAACTGCTGTATCTCGAGAATTTTGCCTAATTTAGTTCCGCCTTCTGGAAAAAATGTAAATTTATTCGACACACTAAACCTTTCACGGTGCAACTTTGCGTAACTTATTCTCTCCATCCGGACTATCTTTTGGAGAGAGTAAATTTTTTTACTAAATTTGTTCGAATGGCTATAGTCATAAAATTATAAATCCTACACAATAATACTGTAAAAGAAATTTTCTCAAAATTAGTCAAATTTGCAAGAAAATTATTGAAAAAAATCGTTATTGAGTATTTCTCCGTAAAAAAATCGACGTTAAAAACTGAATATCGATTTACAAAAAAAAAACAATTCCCGATTTGAATGAAGCTTTGTACTCAAATAGTTAACTATGTTCTAACCAATCGTTTATTAACTGCGGGATGAAAATTCTGACAAAAACTTTCCCTTGCCCAAACTGATTATTTTTCGGTGCCTTTTTATCAATTGGTACGGTTCCCGATCAGGTGTGATATGCAAAATTATATCAAATTTTGTTGTTATAATTTATAATAAAGCTTCAGGAATCAGGAATCAGAATTAATTGGCTAAAGTGGCACGTTCCCCTAGTTGTTTGGAGATTTGTGCCTTACCGTAACTTCTCATCAATTTTCTGTTGGGAAGGGAAGGATAAAAGAAACATGGAAGGGAATTGTGAAATGGGTGAGGTGGGAAAACAGCACAAAATATAGAGAAAGGATGCTGAACGATCTGCAAGTGCCAAAATGCACAGTTAATAAAACCTCCAACCCCCGAGAGGATTTAGGGATTTTACAAAAGCGACACCGTTCTGCATTAAGCGGAAGAATACAGAACGATTCTCAGTATGTATGATCAGAAGTAAATTCAGCACCCCAAGAACAATGAACTTCTCCGACTATAGCTCCTTACCACATTGGATGAGAAACGATAGAATATCATTTAATTTTAGCTCCGCATACACAGACTCAACCATGTATGGAAAACCAAAAACCCGGATACGTAGTTGCGTCAATGCGTGACAGTTACATATCAGAAGACTTGAAGTACCGTAATCGCATTCACACAAATCGCACGAATAATACTGAATAGTAGCCATGTGATAATTGAGTTTGCAATGTCCAGTCAGAGCTCTGACCAGAATACTTCAATGATGCTTGGAAAAATGCACTTTGACATTTTCAGATTCAAATCTGGTAAAAATGCTTTTGTCTGAGCGAAAGTTTGCAAGCTACGCCAGTTGCTGGCATGTTTGGATGCAGCCCAAGAACGAATCTTGTGTTTTATCCAACTAGTTGAAAGTGGTAAAGCTGGTTCAGGACCAACGAAATCATTCGTTTCACCAGCTTTAGCCAACTCATCAGCCCATTCATTTCCAGTAATACCAGAATGGCCGGGTATCCATAAGAAGTAAACAGCATTTGAAATGCTAAGGTCTTCAATTTGAGTTCGACATGCGATCACTAGATTCGACCGTGAATCATTCGAACTAAGTGCTTTTAAATCTGCCTAACTGTCGGAACAAAAATAAACTCATTTACCACAGATTATCTGCTGAAGTGACGATTGTATTCCACACAAAATCGCGTAGATTTCTGCGTAGAACACAGTACAGTATCTGCCAAGTGAATGAGATTACTCTAGCCTCATTTAACGACAGTAGACACCAGCACGAACATTCAACAGAGAACCGTCCGTATAACAAACTATGTGTTCATCAAGTTGTCGTTCCAAATAACCAGACAACCATTCCTCACGAAGAGGATAGCTCACTTTAAATGTTTTGAAAGGAAAACTGCATGTGAGAGTTGTTATTTATAATAAAGCTTATCTAAATTTGATATAAATTCACCATAGATAGTTGTTCAAATATCAAGATTTCATATAGAAAATTTGTTTATATCTAAAATTATTTTAATGTGAAATATTATCGTTATTTTTCAACTGGTTTAAATTTCAGTATCGTCAATTGTGTTCCATTTGCCGTTTCTTTAATAGAGAAATTGTTCGAATTAACCCGAATTTCGTTAATACATGGAATGTTGAAAATAGTTTATTAATGAGTAAAACTGAATACTTTTCACGTTAACTCGTTTTGTGTTCCTTCCTTATTTTACCTCAGGAATAAATAAGAAAATAAAAAAGTACTGAAATATTCATTTCGCACCAGATGGAATTCTCAATTGATAAAACTATTCCTTGTTACTGAACAAGACAGAATCCTCTTACAAATAATGTTTCTTCGGATTCGGAGATGATTCTGATCATGAATTTAATTCAGATTTCGATAGAAAAATATACTGGAAAAATCAATTTGGACAAGAAAACGTTTTTGTTTATCTAACTTTTTACCTCAAATGCACCCATCATGCATTGATAGGGCACATAATTACCAATCTTTTGACAAAATTTCATCCAAATCGAAAATGGTGATTTGTTTTTTAATTGTCGTTAAATCGACTTGCTTAGTGTAAAGCTTTTTGAAAAAAATAAACTGTTCAATTAGATTGAAAACCGATTTATTGATCCAAGGCCGAGAGATGTATAATCATTCGAATCAGTTCGTTGAGATCAGCAAATGTATGTATGTACGTATATGTGTGTATGTATGTATGTATGTATGTATGTATGTATTTATGTAACATTATAGTGAACATAGTGAATGAAAAGTGTTTTGTAGAATCTCTTAGTAATATCTATGAAAATATCAGTAAAGTGAGAGGCATCATCACACCATTAGATGGATTATAAAATGATGATTTTTTATACAACGCAATTACTACTATTTTCATCACATGGAAGCCGTTTCATTAATTGTTACTGCTGTTATTTTCGTTACTGTTTTGCTCAAGCTTTACTCGAAGTTTATTGTTATTATATTATTATATTAATTTTCGAGGACACAAACTCTGCGCTTGAATCGCCATTTTCAACAAGCCATGATAGCAATTCCATTCCGCTGTTGACAAAATTTAACAATTGTATGCTTATCTACTCGTTAATTCATGGATGTTCCACCATCCAAAGCCTGACTAATAGTTGCCAAGTAACAACGAAGCCACACAAAAAGTTTCCATTCATTTGCATATCACATGGTAAACAGTCGTATTCCCTGCTCGCAGTGAATGGGGACCATCGACAGATCAACTTTTCATGGTAAATACACGCAATATTCCTTACTCTACTTCAACTTTTGATTAGGTTTATCGAAGCGGCTACTCCTGAATCTTACACCACAACAGTCTCGGTAAACGAAAATGCCGATCGATTTCAACCGCTATCTTATCGGTTACCGACCAGGGCGAAACTGCTAACAACGGTTGGGTGGGTAACTGTGTTTTTGAAAACTGTCAATGCTAGAAAATTCCGAAGTGAGCGAATCAATCATCAAAAAGTTTTACAACATTGAAGCTGACGATGGAACTGTCGCTTCCGCAGAAAGAAGCTTGAAAACTTCTTAAGAAGTACATTAGAGAAGCAAACATGGATAACAACAAAGATCAGGAGAAGTGAAATTTTGTTGTTGTTATAATTGTCATTTCTTAAAGAGATTTTCAACTCGCTAGAAGGATTTGAGAGATTTTCTTGTTAGTTTTTGATAACGCTTTTATTTTAGAGATAGTGTGGAATCTCACATCCAAACATTTTCCAGGTGTGGAGTTCACTATACTCTCTAAAGGGCTTCCGCCGCTCCTGGTTTCAACTAGACCCTAAAGAATAAAAATACACCGAAACTTTCACCAATCAACTGTCCCAGCACCAAGAATCGGTCTCTATGGATGTCAAAACCGCAGGTACATGTTTTATGTTTTCAATCGAATGCTCTTAATTTAACGTAGAAAGGAAATCTCGAATGAATTTTCATAGCTTGACAATAAATTGTTGAAAAAATTCTACGATTCTATTCCGTCTAGTTCAGGAACTTCATCAGCACATGAAAGAATTCTTATTTCGAAAACGAGGAATCTATTTCTACACTCTTAGAAAACATGAAATTTACGCTTGGCGTAGATTCAAGTATGCCGCAATTTCTTCGGTGATGACACAATATTACATCTACTAACATGTAAACATAAATTTTGCGTCTGTATTGATGTGAGTTTTAGCTAAAACAACTGTGAAGTTAATGATATGACTTATATTTAAATGCTTTGTATTGTGGATGTAAGTAAATCGTGTAATTTTAAGTGTGTAGGTACATTACACACCAAAAAAGTTTGAATAATACAGGTGACTTAATTTCTCATACGATGTAATTCATAAAGACCTAATCTGTCAAATGACGGAAAATTTCATTTGTAATGACTTAATGTTAGATTATCTTGAATTTTACTGGTTTCGACTGTAACTTGCATTCTGCTAGCAGGTGTGACTGTGCGCATTCAAATGCTCCTTTTACCAGTCATGCAGATGTGTGTTTCTGTGGCTCAGTCGATTAACAGACGTACTTGCGATCCAATGATTCTCGGTTCAAGTCGCGGCGGTTGCTATCAGTGTTCTTTTTTTCCTTCAACGAATTACATATCATGGAGTTTTAGACACAATAATAAATGTTCATCAACGTGAATTTGCGTGAACTGCGACGTTCCATTTAAGTGCATTTGATAAGATGTAAAATCACAGGGATTTTTTAAGTGTTTAGATATCGAAACGCGCAAGCTCTTTTGTTGCGAAATAGTGAATAGAATGCATATTTCAACACTCATCGTTCTTATTTATGTTTCACAGAAAAAAAACATATGAATTTTACAGGTGATATAATTATACAAACGATACAATTCATAACTACCTTTTTTCATATACACACCAAAAAATTTGAATTTCACAGGTGTCTTAATCGCTCGAACGATGTAATTCATAAAGACCTAATTTGTCAAATGACGGAAAATTCTGAATTTTACTGGTTTCGACTGTAACTTGCGTTCTGCTAGCAGGAGTGGCTGTATGAATTTAAATGCTCCTTTTACCAGCCATGCAGATGTGTGCTTCTGTGGCTCAGTCGATTATCAGACGAACTTGCGATCCAATGATTCTCGGTAGTCGCGGTGGATTGCTACAAAATTCTTTTTTTTTTTTTATTTCAATGAATTTCATGTCAAGGAGCTTTAGACACAATATTAAATGTTCTTCCACGTAAGTTTGCGTGAATTGCGACGCTCCATTTATGTGCATCTAATAATATGTAAAAAATTTTAAGTGTGTAACACAATATTTCACTCGTACAGAATTTTGCAGGCTCCGAGCGTAATTTACACTCATCTACCAAGTGCCTCTGTATAAATTTATATGCATCAAATATTCATCGCGCAGATATGTGCTTCTATGGTTCAGTCGATTAACTGACGTGCTTTGTGATCTAATGTTTCTCGGTTCAAGTCGCGCTGTTGCTTTTAATTTTATGTTATTTATTTCACTCAATTTGAAGTCATATAGTATTCAAAACACCAAATTTCACATGCTCTTGAATATAAATTTGTGTTAAATATGACGCTCCGTTTATGAGCATCTTATAAGATGTAAAATCACAAAATTTTTTTTGAACTGTGATTGCCCCGATAGTCAGGAAAAACAGTCAATGGTTTCTACCGCAACTCAAAAGCTATAATTGAATCTACACTCTTAGTAAAATGAAATTTGCGTTTGACGTATATTCAAGCATGCCGTAATTTCATCGGTGATGACACATTATTACACCTATTAACACAAACAAAATGATTTGTGTTTGTGTCTGTATCGACGTTAAATTAACTGTAAAGCTAATAATATGACTAATCTTTACATGCTTTGAATTGTGAATTTAAATTAACTACGACGCTTCTTGCATGTGCCGTAAATTTACACGATTTTTTAAAAGTGTGTAGTTAGTAGAGTATTTCGGTTTCTTGTGAAATACGTAGCGATCGATCATACGAAAAGATAGTATTAGTGATAAAACTTTTGTTTATAAAAGTCTTGGATGCTTAAAAAGGATTGAGGTCGTTTTAATCAGCAGGTACGCTAATAATCCTACAGTTTATCTTTATTATATTGTTAACAATATCGATGTCTTGTAAACCGATTTCCGAAGCTACGCAGATTTCCGAAGTTACGCGGATTTCCGAAATTACGCGGTTTTCCACGCAAATTTTCAAAGTTATTCGGTTTTCTTATTTTGTCTCAGAAATGCATAAAACGTCAAGATGTGGTGGTATTCCGATTTTTTTTAAATTTAACTCTCTGACACTTAGAAAATTTTCGATTTCATTCCACATATTGTATTTAGGTTGAACCAGATCTAAACGTTTCATGCATTTCCGAAACATTCGCACGGAACCACCCGCGATCCAATTTCAACCAGAATATTAGTTGATTTTCTGAATTCGATTGGTTAAAATTTGGTACAACTAATCGATTGTTGTTTTAACTAAACTGTCACTTTTGTTTTTCGATTAGCAGAAACGACGGTTGAAACAACTAATTTAAATGCTTGAAAAAAAGCTGTCAAATAGTGAGGACACATACCTTTCAATTTCAACAAATATTTTAGTTGAAATAACTGATGTTGTTATTGAAACAAAATTCGGTTAGTTGACAAATAAATCGGTTTTATTTGTTTTAGTTAAAGTTATGCACTGATAATTATAGTCAATTTATAAGAGCTTGGGTGCATCAACCGCTGGGAATTGAAGTTTTGCGACGGCAATTCAAACGCTCCATTCAAACGCAGCGCGTTCTGTGTGTTTGAAATCCTTCGCTCCTGTTACTTTTATAAATTAAATTCATGTCAAAAAGCGTTTTATTGCTAATGCATGAACATCATCATCGGTATCAAACAGCTGGAAGTAAAACAGTCTGCTGGAAGTAAATAATGATCGGATTTGAAGCATAAAATTTTGCGCATACCTGAAAGATTACGAGATGATTATTCATAAACATTTTCTAATTTGTCACCAAATCTTTTTCATCTTAAACAAGGTTAGATAAACACTTGTTATCATAAAATTCTCAAATCGAATAACACAATTTCACCAAACGCTTTAACCATCGATATTGACATTTTGAAGCGACGCAAACAGAGTTCAACTAAAAAGTTGTTGATTTTGCATTGCGATTATTGTTTTGCTTTCAACTGTCTCCGACATTTGACAGCATTTAAAACAACATATTTTTCAACTACTTGAATATATGCAAATCAAAAACCATATTGGTCGAAAAAAAAAATTAGTTAAATCAACTATCGCAAAAATCAAAAACTGCGATATCGCAATTTTATGCTCGAAGGGTTCTCCGTGCGGCATCTAAAAAAATATGCTGATTCCCGAAGTCACGCAAATGTCCGAAATTACGCGGATTTCCGAAGTTACGCGTTATTTTTTTGAGCGATTTTTTGACGCGGTTACGTACCCCTCGCGTAAAAAGAGACCATGTATTGCATTCTCTGAACTATTGCTGTCAATTCCAACGATGAAAAAATGGTTTCAAAATTATGGTGCACCATGCCATCGTTTAAAAAGGTTATCAATGTATTTAGAGGAGAGAAACCCTTAATCCATCTAGTGTAGTGATAATGCCTTCTTCTTGCCATATCATTAAAACATTTGTAAGATTTTATCCTCGGCCATTAGTATTATGAGCTTATCAAATAACCTAATAGTAACTTTCAAAAGAGTCTAATTCTTTCGAAATCGATTCGCTTATCTCCGAGAAATTTTGTTGCATTGTTGCAAACTCTGGGATTTCGAATAGGCCTATGTTTATCGAAATTTGTTGAGTCATCTTCAAGAAAATTCAGCCGATAAAAAGTGTGCGGATAGTCGTTTACCAAAGTAGCATGTTAAGTTGCTGTCCTGTATTTTTCTACTGATTGTGCAATTTAGCAAGTAAGTTTTTTTTACTATTCTTGTAACTGTTGTGTTATGGAAAAAGCACAATTTTCTGTGTTGTGCAACATATCTTTAAGTTCTTCCGTTATTACGAACATTTATTCATAATTATTGTGCAACTGATACAAAACTCATGCGTCGATCCCATCACAGAGACAGTCATGAAATCAGCGAAAAAACAATTGTGAAACTCGTGAAAACTACTACCTACTGTAAACAAGAAATGGAATGACGTTTACAAAAACATAACAAACCTAAGTTCTAATCAATAAGTTTCACATTTGATTTTCAATACAACTGTTCTTAACACAAACGTAGATCTTGTAAAATAACCTGCACATGAAAAATGATAATGCTACATATTGTAGAATTGATCTTTTGTGTTTTTGTAAATGAAAAATCGACAACGAACTGCTTTTTTATGGTGAAACATGTATTCATACACATGAAATTTTCAAGCGCCTTTGAATTAACATGTTTTGATGATTGTACACCAACTTCTGTGAAAATAACAATCTATTATTTTTAAAGGGAATCATCGGAATGGTGTTTAAAATACGTATATTCAAGCATACTTAAAATTTCCAGACAGTTTTGATCGAGCTAATGTTTTATTGAACCTGAAAAATCTCGAAATGAATTTTTCTTCAATTTTTTCTAATATGGCATCGATGGTAACAGTGAGTTGAATAGAAAATGGTTCACGCAACGTAATGATTTATATTATTTAAATAACGGTATACATTAACATGTGAATATTTCAGAGAGAAATATTATACGTTTTTATTTTAAACAAACTAGTTGAATTAAGTAACAATACAGTTTAAAGATTCTTAACGGATCCGACATTTGTGATACGCACATTTTGGCAAGCCCATGTGTTGGAATTGTACAAAACAAGTTGCACAAACAGTAACGTGACAATAACTTTAACGTACTTAATTTTCGTTCAAAAGTGATTACAGATCTGCTCATTGTTTCAGCAAGATGAAAACCAAACACAATTGTTCTAATTGAGTTTTGTTTTCATTGCGTATGTAATGTTGTATTTCCGCAACATTTATGATAATATTCCCATCTTTGTAAGTTTTGTTTTTATTTCAAATAAACAATTCTTTCATAACGTTTTTGTAAGTTTTGGATTTCATATCATTGTTTTTTTCTAAAAATGAAGAAAACTACTCACACTGACCTACAATTTTATGAGGCAGCCAAAACTATGCAGACTTAACAGAAGCTTTTTTTCACAGTAATGATTTAATTCGGCCTATCAATTTTTATTTTCAGGAGAACATCATTTTGTTAATTTCTCTTTCACAAGAGATTAATAACCATTTCGACATATTTTGTGTCCAATACAATTTGGAAATTTGTTTATAAGTTGCACAATTGATGTAGTTACTTCTAGAACTGTTAGTGCAATATGGACAAGTTGGTGATCTGCTGCATAGTTGATTTAGACATACTGGAAGTAGTTCTACAGTGATTTTTTCGGTAGTATTGTGAAACTTTACAAGGATAAATTGCACAATCAATTTTAATATGTTTAAAAATCTTTCTGAACATTGATAACATAAATAATAATTCTAAAGCAATTGTGGAACATCTTGAAATTTCGATAACTTACATTTGCTACTTGGGTAAGTCACTTATACCATTATATCTCCGGAACAGAAAGTAACAGCCATTTGATCTTCAAACGTGAATCGTTCAATAGTATCTATCAAACGAGTTTGAGTTTGTTGAAATCTTCTTAGTCATCTCCAAGAAAATTAAGCGGTAAAAAAACAACGCTTTTTGTCGCTTATGTCACTTATACCATTATATCTCCGGAACCGGAGGTGCCAGCCACTTGATCTTCCAACTTGATCCACCATTCAATAGTAGCTTCCAAACGAGCCGGGTTGGCGGTTCAATGCATAGGGCACTGGTCTTACAAACCAGTTGTCGTATGTTCGAGCCCCGACCTGAAGGATTCGTAGTGTCAGTAGGATCGTAGCACCAGCCATGCAATAGTTCTGTACACTCTGAATCGGCTGCGAAGCCTGTTGAAACAGAAGGTCAAATTGAACTACAGGAATGTAATGTCAAGGCTTTGCTTTTTCCAAACGAGCCTAGGTTTGTTAAAATCGGAGCATCCGTCTCTTAGTAAATTGAGCGATAAAAAACAACACGTTTTGTCGATTCAATCAATGTTAAATAGTAGCTTTAAAACTACAAGGATCAATCCCATGGGGTTGTTCGAGTCATTGATGTGGAACAAGGCAGCCTAAATTTCTAATAATCCAATCTAATTAAATGCACGAGAGTCTGCTTAGATTTATCTTTATTAGTGTTTCTCTACCATTACTATCCTTCTGCGATTTTGGTTGAAGCGATAAACTTTATCTCATCATCAATCGAGTTCATCTTATATAAATTAGAAACTAATCTCATGCACTCAAAATTTACCCTTGGGTAGTTGTCAATTTCTCAGGCGGAACGACATAACATGGAATTTCATCCGATCTTGCATGACACAAGATCAAAGCATACCAATTAAAGCTTCAAATCGTTTTATGGCACTTTTTGTCTTGCTGTCTAGCAACAACCTATCTCTAGCATGCTACGCGTGGGACTGAAACGTTAGCTATTATTTTGCTTATATTTATAACTTCGCGTGCTTCCAACAGTTTCGCTTTTGCATCGATTGACCAATCAGAGCGATGCTTTCCCTTCGATATATCGCTTACTCCTTCAAAACCGTCGACTATGGCAGGGAAATCCGGTATGCCGGAGATTTTTTGCAGACAAAATAGGACACTGCTAGCTATTAATCAACATTTCAATGATGTAAAATTAAAAATACATGGCTATGAACATTCAAATCAATACGTAGAAATATTTCCAATCAAATGGTGACATAATATTAATAATTGATACAAAATTGACTGAGCTGTAATTGTTCAAAACCTGACCACATTTCTACGTGTATTTTTCTTGAGTTTCTAATTTGCACCCCTATATAGAAAACAAAAATGTGTTCCACATTAAAACGAAACTAAGCTTGTTGAAATCGGTCAATGCGATTTGTCGTTTACGTCACATATATCATTATATCTCCAGAACCAAAAGTGACAGCCATTTGATCTTCAAACCTGATCAATGGTCCAAAAGTATCTATCAAACGAGCTTTAGCTCATTGAAATCAGCTCAGCCATTTCTGAGAAAATTGAGCGGTTAAAAACAACGCGTTTTGACGGTTACGTCACTTACACCATTATATCTCCTGAGCGAGATGTGACTGCTATTCGAGCTTCAAACTGAATCAATGGAAAAATAGTAGCTTTTAAACAATTCTTAGTTTGCTGCTTCAGCCATCGCCGAGAAGTTTGAGCGGTACGAAAATAACGCATTTTACTAGTTGATTGGCAGTGTGAATTTTGTAAACTCTCAATACGTCACTTGCATAATTGTACCGTAACAATTATAAAACGGAAAACACGAGAGCAACAAATTACGGGGTTGTGTACGGGGCAAGACTTATAAAATCAAACCTGCAATGTTCAAATTGTATTTAGCCCTCTATAGTGTTTCAAATTTAAGCTGGGAATTAATGACATTAAATTCAATAACCCACTTGTAAAACCCGTCTCAAAAATTCAAGTTGTATAAAGATTTCAAAGAATATCCTCAACCAGAATATAGAAGTTCAAAAATATAAATTATTGATACTCACGGGTCAAGTGTGGACAAAAAGGTATCTATAATGTCTTCAAAAATCATGAGAAATGTAAAAATATTATTCACTTATATACTGATATGATGCACTTCACAAACTAGATATTTTTATTGAACAACTTACAAGTTGTACACAGCTAGAAAAATGCTTGTGATTTAACATCTTATCAGATGCACATAAATGGAGCGTCATATTTCACACAAATTTATATTCAAGAACATGTAAAATTGTGAGATTTGAAAATTACATGGTTTTAAAACGAATGGAATAAAAATCAAAAGATCGACAGCAACAACGCGACTTGAACCGAAAAACATTAGATCACAAAGCACACCTGTTAGTCGACTGAGTCACATAAGCACATATCTGCTTGGCTGGTAAATCGTGCATATAAATTCATACAGTCTCACTTGCTAGCCGAGTGCAAATTACACTCGGAGCCAGTAAATTTCTGTACGAATGGAAAATTGCGTCATTTGAGAAGTTAAGAAGTTAAAGAAGATCGTGCTCACGACAAGAAAAAGATTGAGAATTGCATCGACAATATGCCTCATTACATATCAGCCGTGTTGGCCATGTCAGAGATGGCTGAAAAGATTTTGATCAAACTAGTCGCAAATGAAAGGTCTCCCCGTCACCCAGAACGCTATTGAATGGTTTTGAGATCGGATGTTTACCTTTTGAGTAATGCGAAGTTTTATGTCAAAATTTTCAAAAGTCAAAATTTATGTTTTTTGACAGTATCTGTCACACTTGACCTTGAAAACACAATATGTTTCCCGACTTCGATTCCGCACGGTAATAGCTATCCAACGAGCCATAGATTGTTAAAATCCGTCCATTTTTAACGGAGATATCGATATTTTTGTGTAAGCGACTTTTCGTCTTATTGCAGTAGTAGGAGTTTTGAGCGTTGTTTGATAATGCAATGCTTGGGAGCAACGTGAAACACGATTTTTAATACTGTTACATACGATTATTTCTAATCGTGCACAGCATCATTTTCCATGGCATTTTGCCTCGGACCGATTTTAGCATGGCTCGTTTTTGGCAACATAATCATATATTCGAGTTAAAAGAAATTCCATAATTATATTGTTTTAAACTATTCACAGCAATAAATGCTGGAAGAACTAAACACCCATATACCATTCGAATCAGTTCGTCGACATCAGAAAATACGTATGTGACAAATAATTTCACCGTTGTCTACAAACTCAGATTCATATGAAAAGTCGTATGCTCTCAAACAAGGTTCCTGAATTATGTTTGGTTCCTACCTCTGGTTTCTGGCTTCAGAATGATATGTTTAACCTAATTAAAATTGTGTAACTCATTAAAATATTAAAAAATTAGTATAAAAATGTCTATTTCACTTAAATTATTCAGGTTTATCGGTTTGTAGATGTGGATAGTCGTTACCAAATAAACTTATTTCAGTTTTAGTGGTATTTAGTTTTAGATTAGGAAACAAACGTAAACTATACAGCTACTCAGGTGAATTTATCTGACTTCGGCTACAACGTTTTTCCGAATTCCGGTTCAAGTATCGAATCGTTTCTCAAAGCTCAATCGTTTTCTCAAAAAAACCAAATTCAATTTCAGAAACAAAAATTCAAAATTTAAATAAACTTATAGTCCCATACAAAATTTATTAATTTTATAAAATTCTGACTCCCGATTCTGGAATTACAGGATGTTGAATTTTTAAAATTCAAACCGATATAGAAGATGACAATCCCGAAAATTTTTAAAGTTGGACTCAAAACTATTGCAATTTATTCGTCATATGGTCATACGAATCGGTTTGGGTTATGCTGGTTCCTGAATACCGACTCTGGAAGTAACTTACTTCGACATTTCATGGAATGTTTAATCGATTGTCACACTTTCAGATTCAAAGTCGGTCCGATTTGCAATTTCGAAATTATAGAGTAATGAGTGATTATGGTCTGAGGCCAGTGTGTTTTAGGGTGATTTAGAAGGCTATTTTCACGATTCGAATCTGATTTTCTCAGAAACGGTGACGAATATCAAAAAACCCAACTGACAATCTGTTACAAAATTAGTTTAGATTATTCTGTGAAAGTCGGGAAAGTCTTTATTCTGAAGGAAGAATTGCATAGCTGAAAACGCCGTCTTTCAACTAGTATCATTGAATATGTCACCTTCAAAAGCATGGATCAAAAATCATGAATTGAAGATATTATTTATGAGTTGAAATAGATCTATTTCGTGATTTAATACCGAATGCTATCAAAATTTTCGCAACCAAAGATTTTTTTGTCATTTTCAAAATGTTTACCAATTTCGGTTACCGCCACCCCATTTTTTTCGACAAATCGTAAAAAATTGTCAGTGATATTCAGGCTGCTGTTGAGACAAACATCCAGCTGCTCATACAGCAGATGCTCCGGCTAAGAAAAAACGTTGAAGACCGGCCAAATTAATACCAAAGCCGCCACTATCCAAATATTCGACCAAGAGAGTCAAGGTGAAGACTTTTGTCAAAAACGCTTCCAAAAGGAATAAATTCTGTTTTTTTTTAATAGGTGCAGTCTTTACTTATATTTTTCCATTTTTAGCGGAATTTCTTGGGGTGCCGGTAACCGAACACCTTTTTTGAAATGGCCAAAATTTATCGCTTTACTAAATTGATAACAATTTTTTTTTCAATCAAATGAATCAACTTAGTTTCTTAATCAGTTGTTAGCCAGGGACTTTAGCTTTACATTGATGTATAGATGTCCGCATAATGTGCACTAAGTTGGAAGTTATGAGCTAAAAAGAAAAGGGTGACGGTAACCGAACACTCTCCCTTAAATATTAGATTTTCAGCAAGGGTCTAATAATATGGCCTGAGACTGTATTTAAAGCAGTAATCACTATATTTATGTCTTCAATAAATATTTACATACTTTTAAGAATAAGTACATACTACAGATTTAATTGAGTTTACAATTATGTTGTTTGCAAACGGAGCTCATCCAGCAAGACATAATGTTATTAGAATTTATCCGACCAGCATGTGGCTAAGCTAAAGTAATTGATTTCCGGACATTTAATTTTTCTACTTTATCGAATATTTTTTTCTAGCAGGGTGTGAATGAAAACTATATTATATACGTGTTATTCGATACAAGACATATAATCAAATGACGAATGAACAAATTATAGTGCAACACGATGAAACCATACCGTGGCACCATTAGAAATATCAACTAACGAATCACAGAATACCATAACCATACACAAAAACAGTAAATACTCACGCAAGGATTTGTTTTTTGCTACATTCCGTGCCGTAATATCTCCTCAATCGGTAAATCTAGGCAGAGCTGCGGTACCGCGTTTCCACTGTATTCGCGTTGCACATTGAAAATCCAGCATTCACCATTTTAAAAATTCACAAGTAAAACACACAACAATAAACTTTTAATTTTGGTAATTTTCTTTCTATCAACGCCGTTTTCCAGCTCGTTATCGTCGGTTACCATTTCGCCCGAATAATCATCTTTCACCGGGGACAAATTTCCATCCACTTTGTCCAACCGAGCCCCGAGTGGTTTCGATCACAAAAGAACGTCCCGGAGTAGCGCGTTTTTACCAAGTTTCAAATTTGCTTCCAATTTGCCCTTCGGCTTTTCGACCAACAACACTCGGTATAGCAGAAATTGCGGTTGAACCAGAAAAGGTTTTGCCACTCCCACCGTCCTGCCCGGTGCACTGCTATCAAGAGTGCCTGCCCGTCAGCTGTTTGTCAAGACGACAAATTGTAAGTGGGTTTACCGCTTGAACTGGTTTGCTCGCTATCCAAGTGCAGTATCAGCAGTACAATATACTTATCACATTACCACATATGTAAGGATTCTGCCGGCGAATTCGCCAGATACAATGCGCTTCGATGGTTGCTTCTAGTGGATGGTGCCTTATCGTCTTATCAATATCCTATATGAAATACGATTTGTGGCACTTTTATGTTATACATCAGCAAATTGGTTCGTTTTCGCGTTTCTTCAACCAGTAGCACTGATACGATCAGAATCGATAAGGATTATATTTATCTTGCGCACTCATGCACTAATGAATTTATTGAACTTTCACCACTGGACCGCTCGTCTGCTTCATGGAGCCTTGATTTCGCAGTAATTGACCAGATTCCATACAGTTCGCTTCCATCACTAATTAAAACTGTATAATTGAGTAAGGAAGTCCGGAAGCTCAAAGCTCACAGGAACACAAATTTACTCTACCCATACTTTAAGCCTCCAAAACTTTTTCAATTAGAACCACTCTACATTCACTAATTAAAGGCGTATATAGAAGCACACAGCATATCATTCGGCCGACGGGACACTCCTCACCACTCCAACCGAGGAGTGGAAACAGGTGGAAATAGAAACGACCGCAATCAACCACTCTGTTTGTGGTCCTCGATTTTGCTGTCTCGGTATAGTGCAGGAAAAAATGAACCACAATTTCCAAATTATCACTCCGAACTCCGAAATATCTACTCCCGACGAGCACTACGACTGAATACCGACTGAACCGTTTCAGATTTGGCAATCCGTATTTTGTTTTGGAACCGAAACACGCCAGCCAGCTAAACGGCCGATAGTTTGGGAGAGGAAAACCTGCTCCGGTATGGCATCTGTGAATGCGATGGGATGTGGAGAGCAAGGAAAAGGTGGAAATTGAGTGCGAACCGCGAACACAACATGTCCACGCGGTTTTTCCGGCTCTCGCTCTCCCACCTGTCGAAGCAAAACACCATTGTTTATGCTCCTCAACAGGCAGCTCTCGAGAGCAGTGCATTCTTTATTGATGGAAAAGTGAGAGTAATGCGTCTCAAGAACACCATCTCGGACAGTGCGTGACTGGCGGCAACACGGGATAGAACTTTTTCGAAAATGTCTGCACGACACAGAGAACGTTTGGAATTGAAGTTTTTTGTCCGAAAATGTTGCTGATATTTACTCTTTGGAGCAGTTGTGTTTTTTTAATAAATATTTATTTAAATATGAGTTAAAATTAAATTATTAAGATTAAAATTGGGTGTTCAGCCACAAGTGGTGACTTTTCAGCCCTATTGAATACATGATTTGGTTATTACCATGAGGACATCATTTGCTTCCGCAATTCTGTGATTTTTGTGTAGGGAAAATTCTGAACCTACTTGTATTGTGTAATGGAGAAAAGTAACTTTTATACTAACTTACTAACTAATACAGAGAGCGAATCGATTCAATTGAAGATTGCATCGGTTTTTGTCGGAATTTGCTTATGTGACATTACATCTAATGGTTCTATATTTGTGAATCTGTGTACTCATTTGTATTAAACCAAGGAGGACGCTTCAAAATCATTTTCAGAAGTTTGTTCTGAATCCTTTGAAGCGTTTTTTTCCTGGTGGAACAACAACTTGACCAAATGGCAGCATGGCTGGTCTGAAAATTTGTTTATAAATTAATAATTTAAAATATGGTTTAATTTGTTCAAAAAAAATTTTTCATTTCGCAAAAGAGTCAATCTTTGTTTAATTTCTTTTTGTAAATCCTTAACTATGTTTTTCATAGCAGGATCACGAGAACGTTGATATTGTCGTCGACGAACATTCTTCAACCGAATAAGCAGTTGAAGATGGTCATCGATGAGAGGAGAGTTTAATTTAGCTTGAGCTTTTGGAACTGAAAGATTTCTAGCTTCGCTAATGTAATGATTCAAATTATCTATTACTGTGTCGATGTCCGCAGAGCTTTCTAAAATAATTTCATGATCCACATGATTTTCAATGTGAGATCTGTATTCCAACCAATTAGCTCTATGATAGTTGAATATGGAACTGAGCGGATTAATTATAGCTTCGTTGGAAAGTCTGAATGTTACAGGAAGATGATCTGAGTTAAAGTCAGCATGTGTAATCGGTTCACTACAAATGTGGCTTTGATATGTTAAAACCAGATGAATTGCAGCAGGGTTTTCCACGGAAGAGAAACAAGTCGGATTACTGAGATAAAGAATTGTAAAGTATTTCCATCTGAGTTCAAGAATGATATTTTTAACAGCTTTCACTGTTTGTGCGAAAGCGGTGTCTAACTGCATTAGGACTTACAGCTTCCTTTGGTTTGAGAAGCTCGTAGTGCAAGACACTTTTTTTATCCCACCAAATGCACAGTATAATTCTCTTTCTAAAACAATTAGATTTTTCTGTGCTTGAAATTTTCAAAATAAATCCTTTTTCTATCTCCCGCCGTGCTCTGGTGCAGAAAACCCTTTGTTTCATTCCGAGAAAGAAATAATTCCCTCATAATTATTCGCTTTTCCTGCTGTTTATCATTCAGCTCATAAGGAACCCATTTTCCACTTTCTGGAAATTTCCTATGACGTGTAGACGATCAGCTTGACGACTAACGTGGAACATCTCCGTCGCTTTGTCACTAATGTCACTCAATTTTCTCAGAGATGACTTAACCGATTTTCACAAACTTAAATTCAAATGAAAGGTCTTATGGCCTCATACAATTTTATTGAATTTCATTTGGATCCGACTTTCGGTTCCGGAATTAGAAGGATGTGCAAATTTATTAAAAACTGCGCACTAAATTTTCTCGAAAATATCTTAACCGATTTTCACAAAGTAAGAAAAAAATAAAACGTATTAGAATTCTCTGAAAATTCCCCGGAAAATTTATCCAGATTCGACTTCCGGTTCTGGTATTACAGAGCGATTAGTCGAAATTGTCAATTTCATGAGTGTTTTTTCGAAAGCGATGCCGAAACGAGGTGCACTTTTTCATAAAACTTACTGCTGAATTCATCTAGTTGGCAGTTCTTGTTAGTTAGTGAATATATAAAACTACTTTGGGACTACTAGTCCCCGGTTTCCGCTTCCGAAAGCACCGATCATAGTGAAGAAAATCTCCAAAAACGGAACTCACTTCGATTTCTCAGCAACGGTTAAGCCGATTTTTCCGAATCATGACTCAAATTAAGCTCTAAGTGTTTTTAAATATACTGTGCAATTTCATCCTAATACGACTTTCGGTTCCGAAAATATATGGCTATTTGTGTCAAAACGTTCAAATTGTCATTCAAAATGACGATGCAAAACTAGTACGCGACACTACGTGCGTGCAGGGTTACCACACTAAAATTTATATTTTTCCGGTGAAAAATATGTATATTTCTAATTCTTTTATTCAATTTGTACCTACTTGTAAGAGTTATTACAAGATCATGATAACGATGCTTTTCTATAAAAGTACATAGAAAATTTATGCAGTCACTTGAAAAATTGACTAGTGTAAATTGGCCCAGAGGACTAAGTGTTATATATCATTCGACACGATTAATCGAGCTGAGCAATGTATGTGTCTGTGCGTGTATGTGTGTAAGTATGTGTCAAATAATGTCACTCAGAAAATAAAAAATCTCGTAGTCCCATAGGTTGCTATTGAATTTCACACCGTCATTTAGATCGACGATGCAAACAAGTGTAAAATTCTTCTAGATTTGGCTTAAAACTGATTCAATTTGTAGGCCATATTAGTTACTTACTAAACGAACCGACTTCGGCTATACTGGTTCCAAGTTCCCGGTTCCAGAAGTACCGGAAATAGTGGCCAAAAAGTTTAAAACGAGGCTCCCTTAATTTTCTCAGAGATGATTTGATCGATTTCCACAAACAGGCACAAATAAAAGTTCCTATAGTCTCATAGGTTGCTGTTTAATTTTATCCGAATCCGACTTCCGGTTCCAGACCTATAGAGTAAAGTGTGTTTAATCATTTAGTGCGACGATGCCAAATAAAGAAAGATTCCTATTAACTTGACATAATTGTTTACAAATTGAAAAAGTTACGCTAGTTTCTACCCAAAGAAAGTTATTTATTTCATTCAAGATTGAAAAAAAAATCTTCATGGAATCTTCTAGTGATATTTTTGAAAATATAAGCAATATGGAAAAGGCATCATTACACCACTAGGTGGATTGAAAAATGTTTTTCTAAATAAAATTTTCTGCTACAAAATTGAAAGTCTTATATTTTCCAAAATATCACTAGAAGATACTGCGAAGAGTTTTTTTTCAATCTTGAATTAAATACACGGAAAGACAGAAATTTGATTTTCTGATTTTAGTTAGTTATTTTTTGAGACAACTAAAAAAACTTACTTTTGCTAGTTTAGATTTTTTAATTCTAATTCCCTTAATAATAATAATAATAAAATATTTATTGATATGGCTATTTTTTTTAGTTGAATTCACCAATTAAACGTGCTGTCATTTCTTAGCTAAGGCACACTTCATTTCCATTCAACTAATTTTTTTAGTTGAATTAAAGAAATAAAACGTTGTTTTCAACCAAATGGTTGAATTGGTTTCTGCAATTTGCAGCTTTATGGCGCTTTGTCACCGAAAAAACGTTAACACTGTAATGACTACTAGCCACTAGATGGCTCACTACTGTCGAAAACAAATTCAGTCGCGGTTGTCTTTTCTATACTGGCAGGCATAAATACGATGTTGTATTGGGGAAAAAGACATAAACAAAACATCAACTTCTTTTTGAAAATTTTTCTTCTAAATTGCTGTTTTCTTCATTCGACTTCGCGAAATCGACTCTTTCACTGAAAACTTCGAGCACTCGAAAAACAAAAACCGACTACAGTACACCAGACGGCGTAGCCCAGAAGGTTGGAAGATACAAAAAACATCATTTGACATGTACAATTAGAGTGCAACGTTCGAAACTCACTTTACTATTCCTCGTAAAAACATTATTACGCACAATCGCTTCAAATGCGCACAAATTCTGAATAAATACACTTCCACTAAGAGTTTACGTCATTTTTACAAATCGGTTTAGAAATTTATATATGGATGTATCGTAACGTATACGAAAAACATCTAAAAAATTTGCAAGCAGTTTCAACAAGACTGTCCTTTTTAGCTTTTTGATGGATTGTTTTGCTTTGACATTTCTCATGAGTTTTCGGCTAATAAACTTGTTAATAAAATCAATTTCATTTTTGTTTTCTTTGTGCTGTTCTTCAGTAATGAAGAAACAAATTTTCTGATTTTAATAACAAAATTAGTTGTCAATGAGAATTTCGTGTTGGATTGAAATATTGCTGGTTTGTGTCCAGGATATTCGCCAACATTCTATAAAAAAGTTTTTTTCAGCAAAGTAAATTCTCAATTTTAACTAATTTTATAGTTATTTTGGAAATTGTGTTGTTAAAATCAACTAAGGGCTGTCCATAAAAGACGTCACGCTTTTTTTGACGATTTTTGACTCCCCATCCCCCCTTTGTCACAAATTGTCACAGAAGCAAAGACCCCCCACCCCCCCTATGTCACATGTCACGAATTCAAAATAAATAAAATTCATCTCAATACATTCTCAATATGTATGACAAACCAAACAAATATGAGGGAAAAATCGATTTATTGCATGCTGTCATTAGATTAAAAAATATCCCTAAAACTACAAAATTATCGGAATTATTTTGTTAATATCAATTATATAAATTAAGAAAAGTATTTGGAATTGATGAAACATTTAAATCATCTGTTTTATTCCTCCTAGGGGTGCACAGATATATTATTGTTTTAGGTAAAGAATAATATTTCCTTAGTGTAGCATACAGGGCTGAGAAAATAAAGACCAAAACCTCATCCAAATGAGATCACTGCCGGAGAATCTTTTCATGATCAGTGAAATTTAAGTTGATCAGTGAAATTTAAATCACATCGATCAATATCGGTACTGATCTTCCGTCACACAATGGGTAGTGATTTTGAGCTAAAATGATTCTTGATTTATGTAAGCTCAATCATTGAATGAACCGATAAGCTTAGATGATGGTGGAGGAAAATCACATATGATCAAGATAAGACATGACATGCTCTACGTCTGAAATCGTTGATCTCCCGCCCTTTTTAAATGGAGTACAATAAAATAAACTGCATCAGAATCAGATAAGAGAAATTCTTATGATATATTATTATCAATGCTAGAAAATCAAACTACTGAAAAAATTGTCAGTGCATAACTTAAGTTAAACCGTTTGAAGGCATCTTTTTCTTTTTTATTCATATTAGGCAAAATTTATTATTTTCGCTGATTTACTCGCTCCTCCGTGCATTTTTGCTGATCACAACAGAAATGATTCCCTGCATCATTCATTTTCGAATTTACAAGAAGAAGCTTTTACATCAACAAATACACGTTTTCCTATAGAATGTAAACGTTTGTTTTGGAGATTTTTTCAGGAAATAGAGCAAAGCAGTAATATAAGTAGTTATTTCAAAAATGCGCTCATTGAAAATATTGGAAGTCACATTTCAAAAACCTCCCCCCTTCCCCCTGTCACAAAAGGTCACGTGAAACACCCCCCTCCCCCTTGCGGCGTGACGTCTTTTAAGGACAGCCCCTAATTCAAAAACAGTAATACGAATTAGGCGCAGAGCTAATTTTGGTCGTTCCGCGTAAGTAACTTTTTTTTGGGTATAATCTCACATTAACCTTTTCAATTTGTAAACAGTTATGTCAAGTTAATAAGAATTTTTCTTTATTTTGCATCATCGCACTAAATGTTTAAACACATTATACCCTAACCGGAAATCGGATCCAGATGAAATTAAACAGCAACCTATGAAACTATAGATACTTTTACTTGAGCCTGTTTGTGAAAATCGATCAAATCATCTCTGAGAAAAATTAGTGAGTCTCGTTTAAACTTTTTGATCACTATTTCTGAAACTGGGAACTTGGAACCAGTATATCCGAAGTCTGTTCGTTTATTAAGTAACTAATATAGCCTACAAATTGAATCAGTTTTCAGCTAAATCTAGAAGAATTTTACCCTTATGTACATCGTCGCTCTAAATGACGGTGTGAAATTCGGTTGCTATTGAATTTCACATGGGACTACGAGATTTTTTATTTTATGAGTGACATTATTTGACACATACTTACGCACAGTCACATACATTGCTCAGCTCGATGAACTGTGTCGAATGATATAGAACACTTTCCTTTATGGGAAAATTTGCACTAGTCAATTTTTCAAGTGATTGCATAAACTTTCTATATAAGAAAGGCAATAAGTATACTTTTATAGAAAATACAAATTGTATAATATGTACAAATTGAATAAAAGAATTAGAACTTCGTGAAAATCGGCTTAACCGTTGCTGAGAAACCAAAGTGAATTCTGTTTTGGAGCTTTTCTTCAACATTATCGGTACTTTCGGAAGCGCTTATATATTTTCTAACTAACAAGATCTGCCAACTGGATGAATTTAGCAGTAAGTTTTATAAAAATGTGCACCTCGTTTCGTCGCCGCTTGTGAAAAAATACTCATGAAATTGAAAATTTTCACTAATCGCACTGTAATACCGGAACCGGAAGTCGGATCTGGTTCAACTTTTCGGTGACTTTTTAAAGAATTTTAAGACTTTTTATTTGCTTCTTAGTTTGTGAAAATCGGTTAAGAAATTTCTTAGAAAATTTAGTGCGCATTTTTCAATAAATTTGTACATATTCCAAAACCGGAAGTCAGATCCAAATGAAATTCAAGAAAATTATATGGGGTCATAAGACCTTTCATTTTAATCTAAGTTTGTGAAAATCGGTTCAGCTATCTCTGAGAAAATTGAGTGACATACACCCAATATTCTAGTGAACCCCAGCCACTTATGGTAAGCCATGTGATGAACTGGACAAGACAAGACAACACTAACTTTTCGTAAGAGCTTTCTGCTATGCAAGTTTGGAAGTTGTCGTTCGCCGGAAAATATAAAAACCTGAAAATATCATTAGGCAGCATTTCAATGTAAGGTTTTGCATAGACTAAACAAACATCTTAACCGTGTTAAACGTCTTGTGGTCAGTTGCTAATTAGCCTCGACCTGGAAGGATTCGTAGTGTCAGTAGAATCGTTGCACTAGCCATCTGTACACTCTGAATCGGCTGCGAAGTCTGTTGAAACAGAAGGTCAAAATCCACTACAGGAATGTAATACCAAGGCTTTGCTTGGTCAGTTGCTAATTAGTAATTAACTTTTAGCAGTGCTAATGTCTCCATTTATAGTATAAAATTTAAAGAAATAAAGCCATTTCTTTGATATACGATTCTTTTCATAACAGTCAATCTACGGACATTATGCCCCACCTTCAATTCAACAGTATGCTTCGAGTTAAAATATTGTTTTGAAGATTTATAACGGTTATTAAAACAAAATGCAGCATTGGGAAGATAAAAAATGTTGGTTTCCTATTGTAATTAATTAATTATGCAATTGATTTCTGATGCAAAAAATATCTTCTTTATCTGCTTTTCTTCTATATCGACATTTCAAGGGGCATATTATTTCATTGTTGTGGGGCATACCACTGATTTGTAGTGAGGCATATTATACGGTTGCTGGGGCGTTATGCCTACGGCAAGCGAAAAAAAATGAAAATGTGATCGTTTTGGAAAATTTTTATCAATTTATTGACATCACTTCTACCGAATTCATTGAAAATTATGTTCCTCAGGCGTATAGCAAAGAAATACCTACATTCTCGAAGAAAATATATCAGTACATTTAGAAATATCTCAATGTCTTCTTAAGGGGAGGCATATTATAACACTTTACCCTACATCAAAAGTGAAACGAAACAACGGATGGGAACGTGAATTGCGAGCCACTGCTCTCCCTTCATCTGCTGGATACCAATAAAAACGGAAGAAAATTACAACGAGATCCAGCATAAAAACAATAAGGGGCCATTAAGGCCACGTTAAGCCAAAGAGCAATTGGCCCAAATAAAAACGTTTTTGAAAAAAACACATGTTAGGTGAATCGTTTTATTCGAGCACGTGAAATATTATCAGATAATTGCCAAAAAATCATTTTTCTTCTGCTTTCATCAGATGGCTTCCAAAATACCGAGCATACAACTCTCTCCAGAACTGAATGCGACTCAAAAATGGATTCTCAACCATTTTACTCTCCTGGTTCAAGTCAGCTGCCACTAGATTGAATTCCGAGTTACAGACCGGTTTTACTGGTTCCCAAACAAAATTTTCTTCCCCATTCTCCGGCGTAGGTTTGCCATATTTAGCAAAGTTGGTCCACAGTTTGCACATGCTGGTTCGGAATCTATCCGCTCGTGAACCGGCCTCAATCTCAGTTCCCATCAGTGATGAACCAAACAGATACAGCAACTCATCGGAATGGCAAACTCCAGGCAAACTATCCGGTACTTGAAACATTTTTCGAAATTTGTTCAATTCATCTTCAAAGGAAAACACGTAGAAGTATTGCGGTGCGCTGAAAAAATACAATTCGTATTAATTTAATAATGCACGGAAATTCTTCCACAAACAACTTACTTATGCTGATAACGAGCATGTAGCTCACTAGCTACGTAAGCCGCCATGGTAAACATATTATCCGATACGATATCCACAAGTGTTTGCAATCGTTCTAATGCGATGTCGGAATCACAAAAGAAAAATTTCTTTATTTCACCTGCCGCTTCCTTCAACTCCTCACTGGATACGTTCAAATCCAGAGGCACCAGTTTGTCCGGATTTGCGGCGTATTCTTCGATGCCACTTTGTAGTTGTGCAGAAATCAGCAAACCTTCGTTGTTGGTGACTCCGTAGATGATCGGAATACTAGTCATATTAGGATTCATCATTAGACTGATGAAGTTTTCCGTCAAAAACGGCTCCTCGGAGTAACCGGGTTCAACGACCGGAGTGAATGAAAAGAACATATCAGTTCGTTTCTCGTCTGCCGTCATTACTGCGGGTGATTTCGCTACAAGGTCATTCGCAGGAGCTTTCATAAGTGTCTCTGGAAGGCAAAAAAAATTAAATGTACCGATATGATTCATCGTATACCATAAACATCATTGTCACTAGTATACCATAAACATCATTGTCACTACTGGATTCAGCTCCTAGAAGCACTGCAAGTCGCCGAGCTTTACCGTCGGGATCACTTTGCAGAACCCAAGGGTTGTAAGAAACACCGGACATGCAGATTGCTTTGTGAAAATATTTTCTTGAACTTTCCGAAATGTAATTCAAATGAACCGAAGCTCCGCCGGCACTTTCGCCGAAAAGTGTCACATTGCTTGAGTCACCTCCAAATGCCCGAATATTCTCCTGAGCCCATTTCAGAACCAACCTCTGATCCTTCAATCCCATGTTACCATAAATACCCATCGAAGGCAAATACAAAAATCCGAACGGTCCCAGTCGATAGTTACAAGTCACAACTACTACTCCCTGTTGTACTAAATATTTCGGACAGTAGAAGGATGAATCTCCACTACCAAGGGCGAAACCACCTCCATGAATCCACACCATCACGGGAAGTCCATCCGAAGAACTGTTCAGTCCCGGATTTGGTGTGTACACGTTCAAGAAAAGACAATCCTCGGAAGCCGATTCGGCAGCATCCGGTGGAAAGTATTGCAAACTGTAGCAAATATTACGCTCACGCGTACAGTCCAGAATATCCTGATCGAACTGTTCCAACGGTACGGGAGGCTTAAATCGGAGCTCACCAACTGGAGGTTTAGCATAGGGAATGCCACTGAATCTGTAGAAGCTTGCTCCGTTGGGAAGTTTTTTCTTTTGGCCTAATATCTTTCCGGGTTTTATCTGTAAGATCACGTCATCATTTTCGGGTGAAATCAAATCAGGAACTGGATCACTTTCTTGCTCCGTTGCGCTGGAAGCTGATTTTATCTCCAAGATTACATCATCATTTTCGGGTGGAATCAGCACAGTAACTGGAACACTTTCTTCCTCAATCGTGCTGAAAGCAACGCTTTCTTGGTTCACATGATACACCGTGTGTTGTACCTGGAAAAAGTTTTTAATACATACTCCGAAAAATATGTTAAACTTCAAAACCTACCTCTTCGACCGTGGCCGCAAATCCATTTTTGATGATCGCCGGGGGAACGTAAAGCTTACGGATCACCATTTTTCAGAGCACACTTTTGACTGTGCAAAAGCCAAAAATTCTTACGTGCTCAAAGCCAGCACCGACCGAACAATAAATAAGCTGATAAGCAGATAAGAAGTAACTATGTAGAAACAATGACACCGATAAGATGAAACGACGGTCCGAGTTTTGCTAGATAAAGACTGGATTTGATTAGGAAATTAGCATCCCACAGCTATGTTAGTGGTGTGATAAGTTATAATCAGAGGAATGTAGCCGCCCGATGTTCTATATCTGGCTTACATGTTGACGTATTAACATATATTTCTGATGCATCGATGCAGTTAAACAGTTTATAAAAATTTTACTAGGATAGAATATGTCAACAGGTTAACGTATAAATACGTATAGAGGAATCGGATCCTTCTACAACGTCCTAAACAAATTACTTCTGTTGGAACAACAAAATGATTTCTTTTCAATTATTTTAATACACATAACATTTGTAGACTCACCCGGATCGGGGGGTCAAAGTAAAAAGCGCACATCTCGTAAGTCAGTCATCGTACATCCGAGCTCCGACCTGGAAGGATTCGTAGTGTCAGTAGAATCAGCACTTCCTACACTCTGAAAAGCCGTTATCATATATTATACTACTGTTCTTTAACTATTGAATAATGACAAAAGTTTGCATAGACATCAATTAGCATAACCTATATATTGAAACAGTTTTGAGCCAAATTTAGAACAATTTTAACTTTTACTTTCATTGGTTAAGGGTCTACTTACAATCATAATAAAACAGCCATTGTTGAAAAACGCAAAGCAGTTTTCTCCACTACTGCTTGATCTACTTTAAGAAAAAAAAACATAAGTTTGTTTAGTAAAATGATCCAAACAAATTAATATTTATCTTTTGAATTTCCGCTAAACGATAGCGAAAAAAAAATGCTTATGAGTTTTGCAACAATGGTTGTTTCCTAAGATTGTAAATTGCCTTTAATGACGATTTGAAATTTTGAACACACATCACGCTGTAATTCCGGAGCCGGAGAACGCGTTCAGATACAATTTCCATAGCTACCTATATGGCCACAAGACTGTATATAACAGTTCGGCTGAAAAGTTCGTATCGTTTAATAGAAACACACATTTTTTTGCCAAAATTTGTTTTTATTATTCAACATAATTGCCATCAGAGGCGATACAGCGATTATAGCGATCTTCCAACTTTTCGATACCATTTTTGTAGTACGATTTGTCCTTTGCCTCAAAATAGGCCTCAGTTTCAGCGATTACCTCTTCATTGCTTCTAAATTTTTTACCAGCGAGCATTCTCTTGAGGTCTGAGAACAGGAAAAAGTCACTGGGGGCCAAATCTGGAGAATACGGTGGATGAGGGAGCAATTCGAAGCCCAATTCGTTCAATTTCAGCATGGTTTTTATCGACTTGTGACACGGTACATTGTCTTGATGAAACAAAACTTTTTTCTTCTTCAAATGAGGCCGTCTTTTTAAATTTCGTCCTTCAAACGCTCTAATAACGCTATATAATAGTCACTATTGATGGTTTTTCCCTTTTCAAGGTAGTCGATGAAAATTATACCATGCGAATCCCAAAATACAGACGCCATAACCTTACCGGCCGATTGTTGAGTCTTTCCACGCTTTGGGTTCGGTTCATCGCGTGCAGTCCACTCAGCTGACTGTCGATTGGACTGCGGAGTGAAGTGATGGAGCCATGTTTCGTCCATTGTTATATATCGACGAAAAAAATCGGTTTTATTTCGATATAACAGCTCCAAACACTGCTCAGAATCATCATTTCGTTGTTGTTTTTAATCGATTGTGAGCTCACGCGGCACCCATTTTGCACAAAGCTTTCTCATATCCAAATATTCGTGAATAATATGTCCAACACGTTCCTTTGATATCTTTAGGGTGTCAGCTATCTCGATCAACTTCACTTTACGGTCATTGAAAATCATTTTGTGGATTTTTTTCACGTTTTCATCGGTAACAGCCTCTTTCGGACGTCCACTGCGTTCATCGTCTTCGGTGCTCATATGACCAGTACGAAATTTTGCAAACCACTTACGAATTGTTGCTTCGCCCGGTGCAGAGTCTGGATAACACTCATCATTTTTTGGCATCGGCGGCACTTTTTTCATCAAAAAGTAGTGTTTCAACAACCCACGAAACTCCTTTTTTTTATTTTGTTCACAATAACAAAAGTAGCTTCACTCAAAATGCTATATCTCACAAACTAATAATCCGACAGCTGTCAAATTTATACACGTATCTTTTGAACGATGGTACTAACTGAAAATGGTATGGATTTAATTCTAGTGGCGCCCTCTCATAGAAACGATACGAACTTTTCAGCCGATCTGTTATGGATCTCCGTTTGTGGAAATCCGAAATCGTATCTCTGAGAAAATGAAGTTAGTTCGGTTGAGCAGTTTTCCCTTTCTTCATAGAAAGGTAACAAAATTGCTGGAAAACCCGACTTTCGAACGGAGCCTCAGAAACCCATAGTATTATATACCATTCGACTCAGCTCGACGAGGACGGAAAATGCCTGTTTGTGAGTGTTTGCACCATTCAAAGAACTTTTTTACCGCTTAATTTTCTCAGAAATGACTTAGCAGATTCTAACAAACCTTGGCTCGTTTGAAAGCTACTATTGAATTGTGGATCAAGTTCGAAGATCAAATAACACTTACTTCTGATTCCAGAGATATAATTGTATAAGTAACGTAACCGACAAAGCGCGTTCTGTTCTTATCGCTCAGTTTATTCAGAAATTGCTAAGCCGATTCCAACAACCCTAGGCTCGTTTAAAAGCTTCTATTGAACCCTTGATCAAGTTCAAATATCAAATGTCTGTCGCTTCTGACTCCGGAGTTATAATGGTATAAGTGACGTAACCGACAAAAGGCATTGTTTTTTACCCGCTCAGTTTTCTCGGAGATGGCTAAACCGATTTCAACAATCTTAGGCTCGTTCGCAAGCACTTATTAAACTATTGATTAAATTCGAAATTCAATTTACTGCCACTTTCGGTTCAGGAGATATGATGGTAAAAGTGACGTAACCGATTAACCGCACATTTTGGCTCAGTGAATTTCGACAAGCTTAGGTTTATTTAAAAGCTACAGTGGTCAGTGGTAATGGTTTGGCTTACATTACCGGTTCGGTGCATTCCCTACGGAAACCTTATTCGTCGGAATATTTTCGCCCTTGGTCGGTATAACTATCAGTGACATCTGTACTAAGTGTTACGTCAAAATATTCATTAGTGTTTAGTATACGTCTTTCTTTCTAAAGTAAAAAAAATTGCAATCGGAAATTTTTACAATGAGTGAAGTTCCATTAAAGTTCCATTGCTAAAAATTCAACCAACATCATTCCGCAACCATTGTATTCACCTGATTTAGCTCCGTGTGACTTCTAGCTATTCAGCAAACGGAGGGCGGAGGAGGCGGGAGGTGGTTTCTTTGAGGAAGATGAATTAGATTCGGATGAATAAATAAAGAAAGTTACCGACGCATCCCAGGTTCATGAAAATTTGTTAAAGTTCTTTTCGGCGTTTTCTCTTCTTTCAATCGAAACCTGTTTTGCAGCATCGGCCAGTCCAATAGTTTTTAGTACTCGACTCAGACACAAAGGCACAGAATGGGCCGAACCCAAAATATGCACAGAGATCTGGGAATAAAATTTTAAGAGCATATTTTACAAACATTTGAGAAAATAATCAAACTTTGACTGTTTTTTTACTTTACCTGAAAATTTGCGGTCATCCACAATATTGACACTGTAAAACAAATTCTGAAAACGAGTTATAAATTAAACAGTTATTTGCATTTTTTTATAATAAGCACTCTATTGTTCATTGAAATTTAATGTTAAAAAATTTTCCATGGTGGAGGGGGGTTCGATTGTTTTAGCAAGGTCTTCCTAGTGCACTTGATGAGTCACTGTGCGAATTTCTAAAAACGAATCGAGAAAAATGGATGATTATTGTAAGAGAACAATGAAGCTACGTTCGTGTTTCACGCTTCTCAAGAGCTGCTGATATGAACTGCAGTTTTGAATATATATTGAAAATGATTTATATTTTGATTACCAGGTTTTTAATAACATGCGCCAGGCTTTTAATAACATGCTTCAAATATTTTTTTCTGTCATTCAGCATTATATATGTTAAATTAAATTTTCAGTACTACGTATGAAACTGGAGCAGTTATTTGACAGATAACCACAAAAACGCAAAAAACTCCGTCGATATGTGACAATGGATGAAACATGAATCACTTCACTCCGGAATCAAAACGATAATCGTCTGAATGCACTGCAGCCGGTAAATCACGTTCGAAGCGTTCAAAAGCACAACAGTCAGCTAGGAAGCTTATGGCTTCGGTATTTTGGGATTCACGTGGTATAATCTTCATCGACTATCTTGAGAAAGGAAAAACCATCAATAGCGAATACTACATAGCGTTGTTAGATCGTTTGAATGTAGAAATAATGGAAAAACGACCTCATATTTCGAAGAAAAAATTGTTCCACTAAGACTATGTACAGATTCACAAATCGATGGCAATCATAGTTAAATTGAACAAACTATACTACGAATGGCTTTCTCTAACACCGTATAGTCTAGATCTGGCCCCCAGAGACTATTGGCTATTTGTAGAATTGAAAAATATGCACGCCGTAAGAAATTCAAATCAAATGAATAAGCACCTCAGCACCTATTGAAAAGACCATAAGCAATCCAGCACCTAATGAAAAGGCCATTTTGAAGCAAAATAAAGATTCTTCTAAAAGGTAATTTTTTGAGAGTTATACGATTTGATTTTCAAAAGTACAAAAAAAATTGATGAAATCTTCACTGGAATCGATAGAACGATCAATATCATTTAATGTTTGAAGATGATTTCATGCAAATATTGGTCGCGGCTCCGCTTTATATGGTCTAATTTTGGTACACTCTTGCCAACATATCGGCCGGTTTTTCACGAATAATGCCACCGGCCCATAATCCACACCGAACAGTGACTTTTTCTGGATGCATTGGTAGCTCTTGCAATGCCTCTGGCTGGTCTCTACACCAAATACGGATATTTTGCTTGTTGACTTATCCATTCAACCAGAAATGAGCTTCGTCGCTGAACACAATTTTTCGATGAAAAAGTGGATCTTCCTCCAACTTTGCCAGCGCCCATTCATGATTAAATTATAGACCAAAGTTTGACAATAACGCCAGACACGACTCAAGCGTGATCTGTCAAAAACAGTGTTGCCAAAACGATATCAACAAATAAAATCACCCTTTACAATTTCGGTATCGAGTGATGATTCTATGATTCTATTGCTCTTGATTACATTGGTGAATCAGTAAGTCACCCGACTTTTTAGGCTATGTATTAGGAAGAGCACCGCGACGCTGATGTGGAACTGAACTTAAGTTACCAATATAGATTCAAGGGATTGATACTAATCATGAATCTGCAGTTAATATTTTGAAATTTTCGATAGCGTCGGAGTAAAATAAATCGAGTGTAAATCAGAAATAATAAAAAAAAAAGTTACGCGCCAAAAGCAAATACGGATGTTATACAGAGCAACGAACTGTTTGAATGTTACTAATTTAATTCCGAAACCACACCAAATCGAGATATTTATGTACTGTTATAATTTCCGAAACAATATGTATCTGGAAAGAACATTTCAGGTGTTTCGGTAATTGTTAAATAAAATATGTTGCTTTTTTGAAGTTCAATCGAAGATGAACTCAGCTCTTTCTCAGACCATACTTTTATTTTGCATTTTCAGGTTGTCATTGTCATATATACACTAACGGGTGGCAACTAAAATTTTGGAATTTCTTTCTCAACCTGTCAAAAAAAGACAAACATACTTGGAGGAGATCTGATTTATTGGAATTAAAGATACATTGTCCATTGTTGAAAAAAATAGTGAACATTTGAAAACGGTCCGTAATCGGATGTTCGGCGAAGCTTCCGTTTGATGTCGGAACAGAAGCGTTATACGGCTTTCATGTCAACTTTGCGAATGCATCTCTTGATTTTACCAATCAACTTTTAGCAATTCGTGGCTCTCCAGTTATTTTTGTACACCAAGGAGCTCAAAACCTCGAAGAAATCTTCGATTAGGCGACACTGAGGTAGATTTATCGGTTTGTGGTTTTCGGGTACAAATGGGATCGAACGGGTATTCAGGAACGATTGTGTTTTTTGGTGCAATGCGATGACGCTTTATCCGGCCAAAAAATGCATTGTCCATCAGCATGATATTTTGAAAAAACGGGATCAAAATTTTCTACAAACATTCGTTCTGGTACACATCTTGATTGATTGCCAACCCAGATGGCTTGAACCATGGTTTAGAAATACCTTTCTCCGAAATGGCAATGTACAGCATCACTTTCTGTTCAAACTTATGTTTAAACTTATATTTTATGTTCGGAAGTGCAATAGAACTATCCGTTGAATAGTATCGATCCTTTCCGGGAATCTGCGTCTTCGAAAGAGAAAAATTACTTTCGTCGTCTAAAACAAAACTTTTTTCGGAAAATTTTTTATTCAACCAGCGGCATTGGGAATTCAGCGTTGAAATCTGTGCGTCGGTATATCCCGGGGCTCGTGTCTTCTTTCGGTACTATATTCCGAGTCTTTTCAATGTTTTGCAGATGTACTGGTGAGAACAGTTGAACTTTTTTGCGGCATCCCTTTGACTTAGTGAATCCTTGTTGTTGAAGGCACGAGAAAGAGAACGAAGTCCTTTTGCGTCCATAATTTTGGCTGCTCTTCCACTACCTTCCTTACGAGCAGTTGTTAAGCATGTTAGTATATTGTAAACTGGCGAAGCCGCAACATTTTTGCTTTTAAAATGTTGTACCGTATACTATTTGACGAGATTTCTGTGCAGTTCGTAGAACTGTACAATGCGCTCGCGAAATACTTCTTGTTTCGACGGCATTTTGAGCAAAACTGGGCAAACATGAACAGAACAGAAAATACTAGCAGAAAGAGGAGAAAGAGAGCTAACACATACACACTGTTAGTTCTTTCTGAGCTCGTTTGTTGTTGATCATACAGGCCTCGAAAAAATTCCAAAATTTTAGTTGCCACCCGTTAATTTAATGTTACATAATATCTAGATAAATATTTCATAGTAAAGCGCAGTTACACGGGAAGAATTTAATATTCTGAACGCTGATACAAAAACTGTAAATCCAATGTGTCTATTGCTGTCACTTGTTTCAGCAATACCTCCAAGGAAAATGTTTGATGAAACTAAAATGATCATCCATATGCTAAAATTACGGAATTTAATTTATTCCTACTATTACTATAATATCTCCCTTTAGACCCTTAATCTAGTGATGCCAATTCGACGTGTGAATGTAAGGAAAATCTAAAATATTTCTAGCTCTGAAAAGAGCCCAACGCATTGTGGCCATCCAATTTCTGCTATGCGCATGCGATAGAGTGATCTCCAAAGAGCATTTTACTGCAATTCGTGGTACAAAGCCACCTTCACTTGCTTCATTGGTCTGTTCTTCGTCATGAATGGTTCATTGAACCTTTCGATCGTAAACACTTAAAGTACGTTTACAATCGACCTACTATAAGTGGCCGCTGAACAAAAATTAAACAGAAAACTTGAGAGTTATTTACTCTGTCCTCTCCGATACTTGAAAAAATTTTACCCTATTCAGGTGAATGATACTTGTTTTCAATAAACAAATCAATAAATTTAAGAACGGATTCTAATTAGGACTTGTTAACGTTCGGATGTGAATAAATTTTTCAAGAATAAATTTTTTAATCAACATCAAGCATATCATAAATACAGCATTAAAACATATGAATATAAATACAAAATAAATTATCGAAGACTTTCAAGAGAAGGAAGCAGTATACCTAATTTGGAATCGTAATCTTATCTAAATATAAGTCGTCTTTGGTTTCAGAAAAGATCCATTGTACCGATTGTAAATACCCTCCCAGAATTGCATTCTTTCACGGAAAGGATTTTCTATCATTTTGGTATCATCCGACAGCTGCAAGCAATTTAGGTTGTTTTCTTTTGTCGAACTGTACGGTAGCCACTGAAAGCCCATGTTGGAGCCCGCTGGAGTAGGTTCGCTGGTTTTGGCAAAATTGGTCCACAATTTGCACACAGTTCTTCTCAACCGATCAGCCCGAGATCCGTTTTTGACCGCTTTCGTGAAAAAGAATGACGAACTAAACAAATAGCAAACGTCATCTGCATGACAAGCTCCTTGAAATCCATCCGGTACCTTCCACAACTGGCGATATTTGTTCAACTCTGCTTCCATGGCAAACTGATAGAAATAAGTAGTTGATCTGAAAATGTAATCAGAAATTATTTCATTCTCAACACCGTTACTATACATACAGATTTTGAAAAGTTTTGCCCAGTTCAAGTGCTTGTAACGTAGGTATAACATATAAATTGTCGGAAAATATTCGAGTTAGTTCATGAACCTTGTCAACCGTTGGTTCGCAGCTATCGCAGTAAAATTTGAGAATTTTACCGGCGGCAGATTTCATGAGATCCTCGGGTACATCAAGAGAGTCTGGTACGAATCGAGTTGATTCGGTGCGGTATCTTTCAAAATTATTTACCAAAGTGTTTATTTTATAAGCGGCTTCCTCACTATTGACGCCCATGATAATAGGAATCAAGATTCTATTTGGAGTTTTCATGAGATCGATTACATTTTTCGTTAATATGGGCTGTTCAGATTCCATAACTTCGATGACTGGTTTGAATGGGTACAGAGAATCCAACGTTTGTTCATATTCGGTTAAGGCACCTGTTTGATTATTAGCAATTTCTTCCGCCGATACATACAACAGAAATTCTGTGGAAAAATTAACAAGTTTTTATTATCTTTTCATTTATATTGCTAGATTAAAACTAGTTTTCGTATACCGTAAATCTCCGAATCAGTGTTTCCTCGACAGCCGAGAAATTGTGCTAACCGCCGGGCCTTCACTTCGGCGTCTTTTTGTAGCACCATATAACTTGTGGCAACTCCCGATTGGCAAATTGCCTTATGGAAATATTTCGCAGATTCCTGACTGAGACAATGAAGATGCGTTGAACAACCACCAGCACTTTCTCCGAAAAGTGTTACATTCCGACGGTCACCACCAAAGGCCCCAATGTTATCGTGTACCCATTTTAAAACCAGTCGTTGGTCCTTAAGTCCCATGTTTCCATAGATACCCATCGAAGGTAAACACAGGAAACCGAGTGGTCCCAATCGATAATTAAATGTCACAACCACGACTCCTTCCTGCACCATATATTCCGGATTGTAGATCGAAGAATTACCACTCCCACTACAAAAGGCACCGCCATGAATCCAAACCATAACCGGAAGTTTTTCCTCACGCGGCGCATTTGGACCACTTGGCGTATACACATTCAAGTACAAACAATCCTCTGATCCTATACTGTCCGGTGGAATGTAACTATTGCTGAGACTCACATTTCCTTCTTTGGTGCAATCCAAAAGATGAATCTTAAACCTCTCCAACGGAACTGGCGGCATAAACCGGAGATTTCCAACGGGAGGTTCGGCGTAAGGTATTCCCTTGTACCAATACCAGTTCAATCCGTTCGGGAGGGTGGCTTTTACTCCTGATACGTTTCCCAGTTTTGTTCGCACTATCGGTGGTTTATCTGACATATTTCCTCTATCAACTCTGAAACTTAAATGCAAATGAACGAGCTAATGCACCGAAACTATCCCCGCTGTGTGTAGTTATTCAATTATCAGTACTTGCTAGACAAAGCTGTACATTATCTGGTTACACAATCTTCCACCACAGCCACGCATCCGTTTGTTCTGAAAGGGAGAAGAACACATCATATTCAATTAGTATCATTCGGAAATTCAATCATTCGGCATGAGCGACACGAGAAAACAATTGAATGAAACCACAGATGCGTCTTACGCGAACAACACTAGCGACATCGCCGCAGACTGGTCGGATAATGATGTTCCACCGAGAGCCGTCGTTAAAATTGCTCCGGGTCTGGTATCGGGAGTGATAGAACAATTACCAAACGGGGCCCAGTGCTATTGCTTTAGAGGAATCCCGTACGGCAAGCCCCCCATTGGAAAACTGAGATTTCAGGTGGAGTATAATAATAATAATCAATAGTTTAGTTTCCTTTGTACAAGATCATAGAATCTAGTTCACACGTTGAAGCATATTACTAAAGAAAAATTAGAGTCAGAGATTTTACTCTTTGCTCCGCTGGTGAAGTCATACTTTTCGTAACAAGTTTTAAAATAACTACTGGGCCACAAATTTTCACACGTCCAGAACATTGAACGAAAAATCTATTGTTTCCAGAAATTGTATAAAATACTTCTGAAAAAAAAATCCGTCATTTTCATGCAATAAGTTTAATTGTGTTATCTGTGATCTGTGAAAGTGTCATTCAAATATGTTCATTTGTTGAAGAACGATTGAGAAAGAGACCAAAAAATTCACTTTACAATAACTTTTAGATATATTATCAATGCTTCTTTTGGAAAATTATCGATACATTGAGCCAAACACAAACATAATTTTTTTTCTATGCGATTTTAGCGCTTCCGAACTGCACATAGTGTACGTCAGCACGAAATAAAGGCTATAGCAGGATAAGCATGTGAAATCTACCCCCAAAGGGAATTCATATTGTTATACCACATTCGAAAGGCCATAGACTGGAAACAATTTCCTCAAAGTTTCAACCCTTTAACTGCCATATTGACGGAGCTAGGGTGGTTCTATTGATTTTTATTTTATTTGATTTTTGAAGAAACTGCTTCTCCGAAAAATTTGATAAAAATCAGGCATGTTTAAGGCATTATGGGGATGCTTTACAATTTGTTCCAAAATTTTTGAAGATGTATTTCTTTTATTAAAAAATACTAGAAAATTTTGAAACATATTTTTTCCCTCTTCCAATTTTTGCACCACCCTGGATTTTTTAGTGATAAATAAAGAATTTTTGGTCATGTTAAAATGGTATGTTTTCATATTTTTTTTAAATGTGGACGACCAAAATATTTAATTTTTTCTAAAAAATCAATAACAGTCGACCATGTGCTTCCATCAAATTCTGAGAGAAGGAAACGCATGGTGCTTTATCTTAGCAGTTTCTAGTAGTAGTCGACCATGCGTTCCCATAAAGTTCTCTTAAAACGGAAACACATGGTGCTTTGTTCTAGTAGTTTATGATGCAACTCAAGCGCAGGGCTTAGAAATCAAAGTAACGAAAAGAAGGAAATGAGTATCAACCTTTGCATAATACATACACGATCATACTTCGGGTACAACCTAGAAAGCTACAAAGCGAGAACTTACTGGTATGTGGTTTATATATGAATGGTAGTAATATATGAACGTTGCGAGTATCACACATATGCAGTTCGGTTACGGCAGTCAAGAACTACAGCGAGTGACTGTATATAATTCGATGATTCGATAGTGTTTCATGAAATGGTCAAATCGTTTTGCACTGTTGGGTCTCGTACAACGCGGTTTTCTTTTTGCCAGCTCTGTACATTTCACTAAATAAATAGCGAGTTGAAACAGCTGTGAATTTAATTTTTTCTTTTTTATATTGGTGTCAAACAAAAGTGGCCACTGATGAAGGTTGGAATCGATTTCTTAGAATTGTTTTTCCATAAATACGTTTATTTCTTAAGGCAATTTACATAAGTTGTTCTTCGCCGTAGCATCACTTTTACATAGAATTCTTATCCTAATATAATACTAATATAGTCACATCAATTTGAGTATAATAAAGCATATTCTTCTTATTTTTTAAATATCATATTATTTAAACCAAACGATGAACTGCTATAAATTTTAAAATAAGCTGAAATTTTTATACATTTTGTGGTTGATTTCATAACCCACTTGGAGTTTTTTTATCAGCACATCATTTTTAATAAAATTTTGCTATTGGATGAACTAATGGACGCAGTAGGAGTCAATACTAAGACCCAAAAGGGTCAATTATTAAATTAAAACTTCAATTGTCTTTATGAAATGATTAAGAAGTTTCATGTAAGAAAGGTCACGAAAAAATTTCTGAAAATTATTGACTGTATTTTTCATTTAAATAGGAAATGGGATAAAAATGTTATAAAAATACATTGCTCTTTCAATGCACACATTTTCTCTCTGATTCTTTCGTTTATTCTATAGAATTATCATCGTTACTTGGTAGCTGTTCTGATTTAAGCATTTCTGACAATATTTTCGCCGGTCTCACAATTCTGGATAAAAACCGAGCATAAGGAAAGGTAGTGAATAATGGCGGCCTCGTGTGAACAGCAACCAACAGTTCTATTGCCAATAACGCATTCACAGCAACGGCGCTGGATTCCCAAATATCCAGTCGAATTTGTAGTGTACTCGATATAGTACTTGTAAGCTTTTAAAAATGAGACTTATTACCGGCCCGAATAGCTTTTTTGTGATCTGTGTGTCTCAATTGGGTCATCTCGTGATAAAGCTTTAAATCCAAAATTACTTGGCAGAACATCCTTTTCAAAAACTTCTGTTCCAGAGCTACTATATTCCGATACTTTTTGCACTCGTTCCAATCCAAGGATTGATAATATTATCTTATTAGAACTTCCCGTTCGCAATTTGAACAAAAATACGAATAAATCTTTCTCATTTACACCAGCATATCACGAAGCTCAATGATATTTGACCATATTAAACCTGTAAAAACCTGGAAGCGTTCCTCTGAGAGTGAAAATCACTTACTGAGTTAATTATGTATTCTCAGATATTTTCTGGAAAATATGGAGCTTTCTACACAATATACCCAAAAATTAAAGAGATCGATTCAGCGAATCAAGTTTTTTAATAGACATGGTCGATAAATGCTTGATTTGAAATTATGCAAAGGTTATAACTCAAAAATGAAAAATAACGCATCACTATTTTTTTTTATATCTGTTGTTGTTTCAAATTTTAGAATAAATAAAAACATATACAGCGCTCTCAGTCTACAAACCATGAAAACCATCATAAAGATATTCGATTGAAGTTTTCAAACTCAAAACTCCAACTTTATCTTTATTATACATTTTTCCAGAAAACTGTACACATCCCTCGATAACATATCTTTATGATAACTTTTGACACTGTAATGAAATTTTCATTCTTTCTTTCATTATTCTTTCTTAACATCCATCAGCAACACGTAAAAAACTGACACTCGCTCTAGTTCTTGACTACCATAACCGAATTTCATATGTGTGATACTCGCGACGTTCATGTATTACTACCATTCATATATGAACCACATACCAGTAAGTTCTCGCTTTGTAGCTTTCTAGGTTGTACCCGAAGTATGATCGTGTATGTATTATGCAAAGGTTGATACTCATTTCCTTCTTTTCGTTACTTTGATTTCTAAGCCCTGCGCTTGAGTTGCATCATAAACTACTAGAACAAAGCACCATGCGTTTCCCGGGAACGCATGGTCGACTACTACTAGAAACTGCTAAGATAAGCACCATGCGTTTCCTTCTCTCAGAATTCGATGGGGACGCATGGTCGACTGTTATTAATTTTTTAGAAAAAATCAAATATTTTGGTCGTACACATTTTTAAAAAATATGGAAACATACCATTTTAACATGTCCAAAAATTCTTTATTTATCACTAAAAAATCCAGGGTGGTGCAAAAATTGGAAGAGCGAAAAAATATGTTTCAAAATTTTCTAGTATTTTTTATTAAAAGAAATACATCTTCAAAAATTTTGGAACAAATTGTAAAGCATCCCCATAATGCCTTAAACATGCCTGATTTTTATCAAATTTTTCGGAGAAGCAGTTTCTTCAAAAATCAAATAAAATAAAAATCAATAGAACCACCCTAGTTCCGTGAATGTGGCAGTTAAAGGGTTGAAACTTTGAGAAAATAGTTTACAGTCTATGACCTTTCGAATGTGGTATAACAATATGAATTCCCTTTGGGGGCAGATTTTACATGCTTATCCTGCTATAGCCTTTCTTCGGGATTGAATTGTTGGCCCTAACAAGAACCGATTGTTATAACTTTTTCGACGCTCAACAAGATTCCTGGAATGTTCCTCATATCCGAAAAAATATGCAGGAGGGTGTATTTGTATATTCGGTTGAGTTTTAGTATTTTGTGTTTAAGCATGTTATTATTAAGACAACAAAACAGCTTACTTTTCTTTATGTTTCGTCTTAGACTCGTAAGTGCAGAGCAGTGCAAACTCAAACAGTTCAAATTGAACCGCTAAGCAGACGTAAAGTAAATGCTACTTGCAAAACACTTATTTATTTGGTGCCGAAGTTTCACGTCATTTTCAGGAATCTCGGTGATTCATGAGCTTCTTGAATACAATATTTCATTATAAACTACCAGAGAAGATTCTGAGTGCATGAACCGAGTATATCCATTAAGTTATAGGTGTTACGAAACATTACATGCGCTACTTTTTTGTACGTTATAGGCGTTACGAAGCGTTATATGCGTTGCTTTTTTGTAAGTTATAGGTAACGCAATACATGTTTTTCGTTTTTGTAAGTTATTGGCGTTATATTTTGAAGATAAACTGATATGCGCAGAGTTACAATATTCACAGATTTCACTGTAAAATCACAGACTTTTTCGCCTAGTTTGCCACACAGATGCTGTGTCACAGAACACAGATTTTATCAAAATTCGCAGATTTCTACAGGTTTTTATGAATATTGTAAAAAATGGCATATTTTCAAAATGTTTTTTCAAAGATTATGATCGAAAATATGCAATACATATGGTACACAGATTTTAAAATGGCAACTCTGATTATGAGGCATTCCTGTTTTGTAGACTACATGCATTATGTTACATGCATTATATCTTCTCAATCACAGACTTTTTCTACCGCGTAAATATTTTAAAGTTAAAGCGTTACGGAGCGTTACATTCATTATTTTTACATAATATTAAATAATATTAAGAGGCGTCAAATGCGTAACTTTTTTGTAAGTTATGAGGCGTTACGAACCGTTACGTCCGTCACTTTTTCGTAAGTTTTACGAAGTGTTACACACGTTTTTTTCTGTAAGTTATAGGCGTTGCATGGGTTACTTTTTCATAAATTATAAACGTTACATGTATCACTTTTTTGTAAGTTAGGAGTGTTACGAACCGTGACATACGTTACTTTTTCGATAGTTATAGGTGTTACAAAGCGTTACACGCGTTACGTTTTCATGATTTCTAGGCGTTACTAGCGTAACCTTTTCGTAGGTTATAGTCATTACGAAGTGTAACTTCTTTGAAAGTTATAGATGTTACGAAGCGTTACATGGTTTAAATTTTGTAAATTTTAGGCGTTACGTTTTGAAGGTAAAAGTGTTATGAAGTGTAACATGTGTTACTTTTGTGTTAATGATAGGTGTTACATGTGTTACTTCTATTGAGTTCTAGGCGTTACATGCGTTCTACATTTCAAAGTTAGTATGCTACGAAGCGTTACGCGCGTTACGTTTCCATAATTAATAGTTGTTATATGTACTACTTTTCTGTAACTTATAAGTGCTACGAAACATTACATGCGCTACATTTTTTAAAGTTTCAGGCATAAAATTTTGAAGGTAAAGCTGTTAATAGGCGTTACATGCGTAATTTTTGTTTATATAACTCCATTACATACGTTACTCTTTCAAGGTTAATCAGTGGCGTATCTAGGGAGGTGGCCCGAAGGAAGCATTCGGTACGCCACTGAGGTTAATACTTGTGTTACTTCCTCGTAAGTTATAGGTGTTACCGAGCGTTACATGCGTTTTTTTAAAGTTATAGGCATTATGAAGTGTTGTTAAGGGCAGTTCATTACCATAGACCTAAAATGCACCAAAATAACCTCATATACACTCCAAGTTAACCTCAAAGTACACTCTTAAATTAGTCGCTGGAAGATAAAGTTCTGTTGTTAGAATCCTGAATCACTAATTGTGTTACAGCGGCACGGAAAGTGACCGATGCAAGAATTATTTTACCGAGAGGTGAGACGAAATTCTGCACACCCACTTAAATAATCCAACGTGGTCCGCTATGAAAATCGCAAAAACGTTGAAAATCACCAAATCAACCGTGTATGATGTGCTCGGACGTTTCAGGGAGCAAAAGAGCGTGGACCGAGTGGCTCAAGGTAAGCGTCGTAGTGAGACATATGACCGCAAGCCGAGCCAGAAGGTGTTGAGAACCGTCAGAGCAAACCCTGGACTATCATATATAGAAATCGCACAAAAATACGCTGCTGCTCGCAGTACCGTTCAAAGAATTCGTTTGCGAGCAAGCTACCAAACAGAAGATTGAAGCAAAGTTTCGTTACCAAAACTCGAGCTCAGAAACAAGGGTGACAAAAACTCGCTCATAAGATTCGATTTTTTCTATTCATTAGCTCACCTCATGATTTACGATGCAATCCGTAAAATGATGTTAAAGATGAAAATCATCGCTGATCTAAACAAACACACTCACCTATACCCGCTGACATCAAATTATGATGGTATTGATGGTTCTCAGTTTTGATTTCATTCTCTCATTCCTAGTTTTAAAAAGTGAGTACTGAGTTTGGCATCACCGTACCGAGCTACATCGGTGAGTGTATGCTTAAGCCACAAAGCTGCCAACACAACCCAGATTTTCGGTTTTGTTTTTGCTGGTACTCAAAACAAACACGAGCATTAATGTACGAAAACAAATGTCGAACCGTAGCGTGATGTATACCATAAACGATTGAATTGTATGTCTCGAGCTAAACACAACTGGCTACTGAACCGAATGCGTTTTCCAGCATACGAGAACATGTCTTGAAAATCTGATTGAAATGGCATCGATTCGAACGTTGGCCGCCCATGGCAACTCTGGTGGATGGGGAATACAAGCGAGACAGTGTCATAAGAATCTGATTCAATGTGTTGATGTACAAACACATCAAATCACAACTCACAAATCGTCTCTCAGTGGGTTCTAATATTTGATGTGCACTCAGCGCTCATCTGCTGATTGCTTGACACTACGATGTTGAGACTATGTTTTCTCTACACAAATGGTTACTCAGTTACTCAACTCGTTCAGCGATGCTTTTGAAACCGATTTGCAGGCGAGCTGAACTCGGTGATGATGAAGTACTGAGTTGATTATTGCCAGCCCTGCTCAGTAATTGTGCCAGTAAGTTTTGGCGAAGTACCAAGGATGTCTACTCATCGACGGTGAAACCTACTCAAAATGGGTTTCGGACAGCTTCCTGGCCAAACATTCTACATGGCGACGGCACGAGAAGATGTTCCTACGAAGTTTAAGTTTGCTTTTATGGACGAATTTATCAAAAAAACTGATGATTTGGCAAGGGATATGCAGCTAGGGTGTTCGTGACGAATAAAGGTCCCGTGAAGTTTTGGCAAGATTTGACGAGTTGCCATTACAGCCGGGAAGTCATCCAGTGGTACCACGATAATAACGTAAATTTCATCGGTAAAAACATAAATCCACCTAACTGCCCGCAGTTCCATCTCATCGAGAGATTTTGGACAAAAATTAAGCGGAAGCAAAAAAAATGAAAAAAAAAACGGCTTGGGACGCGACTTAGATGACCAAAATGTGAAACAAATGTGCCAAGGAAGTTGACTCCGGAGTTGAGCAGCGTTTAATTGAAGGAATCAAGAAGAAAGTGTGAATTTTCATTAGAAAAGAAGAGAAATGATTTTATTATTACGGATTCTAAATGGACATAACCTTAAATCTCCATAAAGGTGGGTACTGCATCAGAAAAAAGCAGAACATGAAAAGTCGTAGTATTACGTTCCTTTTGTGGAATTTAACCATTCCAAACGTAAAACTAGATACACAACTGTGATATTCAAACCAAAGCAGTTTAAATATTCAGCTGCAACAGCTTTGCATTCAAGGAAAACGCATCCGAAGTAGTTCAACATAAAATAATTTCAACAATTCGCTTCTTCTAAGAACCTAAAATCGATTCCAAAGAAATAAGTGATTTTTTTTTTCATTGCAAAGTTGTATTACTATAAAAAAAGAGTTGTAATTATTTAATTCGGCAGGGATATTTTGTTGCTTTCGTTAGTTACATTCACTGACTCGAATAGTGTGCAGTTCTTCGGCCAACAAATGTTTTATTCTCCTTCACCTCGTCTTATTTGTGTCGAAGAATATGTTCGACATGAATAAGTCATACTTTAGTAAAAGTCGTACAAGATGTGCCTTGTTTTACATTGCAGTTGATTATTTAGTCGATGAATGGTTTTTGTTGTAGGTGTTTCTATTACTAGAATCGATAATTATCTCAAAAGCTCTGGCGTTGTTCTTTTGACTGAAGTAAACTCTCCGTTTACATAATGTATTTTTTCATATACCACGTAAACTTTCAAATGATGATCTTGTAATGATTCCAATCCACTATCATCCAGATACACAAAGATTCTGTATGAAATCGTTTTCATGTTCAATGTGCATATTAGTGTTGTGTCGGTGTTGTATGTTGTACAGTACTGCTACTTTTGTTGAGATGGAACTCTTGCACTTTCTTTACGCCAATCATTTAACAAAACTTGATTTTATATATTGATGATCGCACTAGTTAGTAAAATGCCTTCACAACCGAACTAATATTGTGAGGTAGTTTCTAGTTAAAGTGATTCTTATTTTGGTAAAGAAGCATTCATCAACTTGAAGATTTGAATGATTTTAACTATACTATGTCAGGAACTACTGTGATGTTATTCATGTTTTAAGAAGGAATTTTGAATTTTCGGCACATATCAACCAGAATTCTATCAAGGTATCGAATTCGATCTTTGATGAAATATAACCTGATTCTAATAACTAGACTAATGATCATAGATCGTTGATTGGATAACAAATCTAATGTTCAACCATTCTTCTAAACAGGCACCTCAGCCACTGGACAAATTTCCAACGGAAATTATAGATTGTAGCAAGGATAGGCCAGGTTGTTACTCGGTAGACAATTATCTTCCCAACGATCGGATGTCGGAAGATTGTCTGAATCTAAATGTTTACACATCAAATATATCCATCAAAAACGATGCTATGCCAGTAATGATTTGGATTCACGGTGGTGGTTTCGTTGGAGGCAGTGCCCAATCATCAATGTACTGTCCCATACATCTCGTTCAGGAAGGCGTGGTCGTAGTCACGGTGAACTACCGCCTGGGACCGTTAGGATTTCTTTGCATGCCCGCCGTCGGAATTCACGGAAACATGGGACTGAAGGATCAACGGATGAGCTTCTGCTGGGTGAGCAAACATATTCGACAGTTCGGCGGGGACCCTAGCAATGTTACAATATTTGGCCACAGTGCTGGTGCCGCATCAGTACACTTTCATTATCTGTCGGAAACGTCACGGTGAGGACAATTGTTTAGTTTTTATAACATTCTTCTCATTTTTTGTTTCCTTCCACACTAGTAATTATTTCCATAAAGCTATTGCGCAAAGTGGAACGGTGTTCAATCAATGGGTCTTGCAAAAAAATCCAGACGGTCGAGCTCGTAAGTTGGCTACATTATTAGGGTGCAAATCAAGCGATAATGACCGAATGGTGTATGGTAAGTTTGACGAATGAAACCAATATGAAACATTACAAAAATTCAACACATCTATTTCTAGAAACTTTAATGAATGCCACTCCTCAAAATCTGACTGATTTGCAGTACCAGGTGTTTACAGATGAAGAAAGACTCGTCTTGGTAAACTTTCCCTTTACTCCAGTCATTGAGGTTCATGGTCTCAATGCAGAAGATCCTGTTGTAACCGATAATCCATTGAAACTAATCCAAAAGCGTTTCACTACTGATATTCCGTTTATAATGGGAATCACAAACGAGGAAGGTGTTGGATTAGCAAACCAAGTCTTGGAATCGTTGGCAGTCTATCAGAACAATCTTGGACAGCACATTATTCCAACTACGTTGAATATCAAAAACGATCTCGATAGAGAAGAGGCTTTGCATAGTATCAAAAGATACTTTTTCGATGATGCAGAACTGTCAACTGAAACGATGGAGAGTATGTTGCAGATTTTGGGTGACAACATAAACAAGTTTGCCGGTTATCTTGCAGCTGAGCTGCACTTTATTCATCAGAGGTGATAACAAATATTTAGCGTAAGACTATCCAATAGTACTACTTTAGTTCATGATTCAAGCTAAGAAATCGATCAAAACATTGTACAGAACTTGAATATCACGATTCTAGCTAATACTAACTTATGCCATCACGATGGCTCATGTACAGGGTGACAACGTAGAAGTGATACACTTGGCAATTGTTTTGAAACTTAAAGAGAAATGTATTTCTCATTCATTTCCCTTTTAATAACAAGACAAAGTATTAAACTTTCATTGTAGCTAGTAAAATTCAAATCTTTCATGGCACGAATGCACTTCTCCACTTCTCGCAAGTCTCACGCGCCTCTTCATCCGGTAGTGGATTTTGAATCTCAACCAAGCGCTTTTCAGATCAGTCCAAACACACGTACTTCATATTGTCCAGTTTTCACAGCATGAACAACTACAGCCTAATGCGCTGGAGCTAAGTCTTGCTAAAGGCAAAAACTTTCAACTCCGAAATGTTTCTTAACCCAGGAAAACGTCTATGAATAACACAGGTATTTCGGTATTGTTCAACCCCTCATTTGTCTGCTGGTATTTCACGAAGACTTGTTCCATATACATGATCAATTTATTTGTTCAAACACATTTCCAAAGTAAATAATTTTTCATTTGAAAAAAAATGTTATGGCCAGTGTGCGTCCTGAGCAACACACGTGATCTGGCAACTCTGTTTGTAATAATCTTGCGTTTCAATCAGCGTTGCCAGGTTGCCAGATTTATCTGGCAAATGCCAGATTTCACTCGCTTCGTCAGACACTCAAACTAACCAGATCTTTTGCCAGATTTTCCAAATTTTCCCAGATTCATTTTTTCTGGGAAAATCTGGCAAAAGATCTGGTTAGTTTGAGTGTCTGGCGAAACGAGAAAAATCTGACATTTGTCAGACAAATCTGGCAACGCTGGTCGTACGGCAGTTTTGCGACAACCGACAACCGACTTCTCCACGATGAGGGTATCTAACACAAAATGTATGCGAGTATTAGTTAACTAGGAGCGAGTAAATACTCATCTCAAACAACCATTGAGGATAAATGTGACCAATTTTATAGTCTATAGGATTACTATTCCAAAGCCCCGTAACCGTAAGACGGTATTCCACGTATGGTGACTACGCCGTGTGGGATAGCGGCTCCCAGCCAAGTGCTTTGAATGTATCCTTAACCGGTTTTGCTTTGTGTGAAGTCGTGAAACAAAATAACTTTACCGTGACTTCTGACCCATAGTGGTCGTTTTTCGATCAATTCATGGTTCATTTGTTGTCTGTAGGCAGGCCCGCACCCAGGATTTCATTTCGGTAGGGGCCCATTACTGAAGATTGCTTATGTACCTAATTCTCGGTGTGCCTTTTACGGCTGTTTTTAACATACACTTTAAATTTTTCCACTGGAACTGTATTACATTTCATTACGTTTACTGTCTTGTTATTTCTGTAACACATGTCTGAAGCATTCTAAATAATTATGTTTTTGATTTCGGGAGGGCCCAGGGCCCCTCTGGGTACGTGACTGTCTGTAGCGATGTCCAGCCAGCAACTGGCACCATTAAAGAAGGTGACAAGCGATTATAAATACACTCTCCTACTCAATGCTTGATCGGAAAAATAGGTATAAAGCGAGAAGACTAGTGTTTGATGGACAGAGAAGATGTTTGGATATAAAGTATCGGTCGGGTGACGGCCAGGATGTAGACCATGTTCGATGTACGCGCTATTGTGTCTAACTGGCGTTTTAGAGTGACTAAAACAAGATTCAGAGTGGCGAAATGATAGCGCGTATGCACGGAATGCATAAGAACGCAGGTTCGAGTCCTGTCTCTGAGCGTATCTTTTTCCAAAAATTCATCTTTTCTGTTAGTTTTTCATTCATTTGGCTTCTCCAATATATGTTTCCGCTCAGTCATTGCAAAAACTGGAAAGAAAGTTAAATGTAGTATCAACGTAATCCAATAATTTATTGTGACTCCACACACAAAAAAAATATTTTAAACTTTAATATATTATACCACAGATAACAGATATACAGGCTTACATATGAACTATGTGTAAAATTTGGTCAATCAGCGTGGCGAACACTTGCAGATGTCACCACGATCGACACGAGGTGCCACCACGATTTGGGTGGCGCTTTCACATGAACCACAGTTTTGGGTGCAACATTCACTTCAAACTAGATTTTTGTTTTGTTGCTGGTTAAAATGGCAAGCTTATTTTTGTTTTATTCCGATCGAATTCTAGTGTGATTTATGCGACATAGAAATAAAATTGTCTTTAACACTTAGTGATTAGTGTAAAAATTGTTTTTTTTTTTTTCATAAATACGTTTATTTCATAGGCAATATACATAAGTTTTTCTTCGCCGTGGCATCTACAATACATAGTACTTTAAACCTAATACATTTCGAATGTCCTATTAGTATGTTGGTATTCATTAGTTAATCTAAACACTGTTTTTATCAAGCGAGTTGCTATTATAAATTACATTAAATAAAATACATTTATTTTGTACATGATCTTATAACTATTTCAGGTTTGTTTGTATCAATTCATCACTTTTATTTAATATAAGATAGCTGGCTATTGGTTGAACTCATGGAAGAGAAAACAATCTAACATAAAATAAAATTTAAATTGGAACTCCAATGGACTTAATGAAATAATAAATAAGTTTCATGTAAGGAACGTCACGACAAGCAAGAATGTCGCGAACTGGGACATTGGATAGTCTACCTTGGGTACGCAAGGAATTTATTAGTCGAGATCTGACATCACGATACTCCACGCATGTCCAAACAACATGGTCAATATCGCGGTAACCTTCGCCACAAGCACAATGATTAGTCTCGGAAAGTCCAATTCGAAGGAGATGTGCATCTAACGTGTAGTGATTGGACATGAGTCTGGACATCACACGAATGAAATCTCTACTCACATCCAATCCCCTGAACCATGCCTTTGTCGATATTTTAGGAATAATTGAGTGCATCCACCGACCCAGATCATCTTTATCCCAAGAAGCTTGCCAGCTGGCAAGTGTTCTTTGGCGAGACGCGCTATAGAATTCATTGAAAGCAATTGGTCTCTCATAAATTTCACCCTCAATAGCACCACGTTTGGCTAAAATATCGGCTCTTTCATTGCCTGGAATGGAGCAATGAGCCGGGACCCAAACTATTGTGATTTGATAATTATTATTCAATATGACGTTCAGGCACTGTTTTATTTTGCCCAAGAAAAAAGGTTCGTTTTTGCCAGCAGCCTTTGAGCGAATGGCTTCAATTGCACTCAGACTATCTGTGAAAAGAAAATAATGGTTTGGAGATAATGTGACGATTATACTCAAACTATAATGAACTGCTGCTAACTCTGCTATATAAACAGATGCAGGTTCTTGAAGCCTAAAGGAGACCGAAACATTATTGTTGAACATACCAAACCCTGTCGCTTCTTCAATTCGCGATCCGTCCGTGTAAAACATTTTCTCAGAGTCGATATGCCTGAATTTACTTGTAAATATTTTTGGGATTTCCAACGAGCGTAGGTGTTCCGAAATTCCACGCACTTCGCGCTGCATGGATGTGTCGAAAAATAAAGTTGAGTCAGGGACATTTAGGAGGCTGACACGGATAGGAATATATCTTGAAGGGTTGATTTCCTGTGACATATGGTTAAAATATACAGTCATGAATCTTGTTTGAGATTGAAGCTCAACTAGCCTTTCGAAGTTATTAATAACTAGGGGATTCAGTACCTCGCATCTTATTAGCAGTCGCGACGAAAGCTCCCAAAAACGATCCTTCAATGGAAGAACTCCCGCCAGAACTTCAAGACTCATTGTATGTGTCGAATGCATGCAGCCTAAAGCAATTCGCAAACAACGATATTGAATTCGCTCTAATTTGATAAAATGAGAGTTTGCAGCGAAACGAAAGCAAACGCATCCATATTCCATCACTGAAAGTATCGTTGTCTGATACAATTTTATTAGATCTTCCGGATGAGCACCCCACCAAGATCCGGTTATTGTTCGAAGAAAATTTACTCTTTGTTGGCATTTTGTTATCAGAAACCTAATGTGTCCTCCCCACGTGCATTTGGAATCAAACCACACCCCGAGGTATTTGAAAGTCAAAACCTGTTGGATCATTCTTCCCATCATATGAAGCTGAAGCTGCGCGGGATCATGCTTTCTTGAAAAGACGACCAGCTCTGTTTTCTCCGCAGAGAATTCGATACCCAGATGGACAGCCCAAACGGACAAGTTATCTAAGCTATCTTGCAATGGTTTTTGCAGATCAATAGCTTTGGGTCCAGTAACTGAAACTACGCTATCATCTGCCAATTGTCTTAGTGTACATGGGGATACTAGACAGCTGTCAATGTCATTCACGTAAAAATTATAGAGGAGCGGACTGAGGCAAGAGCCTTGCGGTAGACCCATGTAGCTAATTCTGAATGTTACCAAATCGCCATGTGAAAAATGCATGCGTTTCTCTGACAAAAGGTTGTGCAAATAATTATTTATAACCGCTGGGAGTCCATGTTGGTGAAGCTTGTCTGAAAGAACATCAATGGAAACTGAATCAAATGCTCCTTTAATGTCTAAAAATACAGATGCCATTTGTTGCTTTTGAGCGAAGGCAATTTGGATGTCAGACGAAAGTAATGCAAGGCAATCATTCGTCCCTTTATTTCTACGGAAGCCAAACTGAGTATCTGACAACAAACCGTTCGTCTCGACCCAAGTGTCGAGACGTCGTAGAATAATTTTTTCGAACAATTTTCTGATGCAGGACAACATCGCGATGGGTCTATATGAGTTGTGATTGGAAGCTGGTTTCCCCGGCTTTTGAATGGCGATAACTTTCACTTGCCTCCAGTCAGGTGGAACAATATTTTGCTCAAGAAGCTTGTTGAACAATTCCAACAAACGTCTTTTTGCGAGGTCGGGCAGATTCTTCACCAAGTTGAATTTAATTCTGTCCAACCCAGGAGCGTTATTGTTACAAGACATGAGTGCTATTGAAAATTCCATCATTGAAAAGGGGCTATCAATGGAACCATTATTTGAAAAAGATTCCCTAATAATGCTATGCGTAGGAACAGAATCTGGACAAACTTTCCTCGCAAAATCAAATATCCATCGGTTCGAGTATTCCTCACTCTCATTTTCTACGTTACGATTCCTCATTCGTCTGGCCGTATTCCAAAGAGTGCTCATTGAGGTTTCTCTTGACAAACCTTCGACAAAATGTCTCCAATAGCTACATTTCTTGGCCCGAAGTATGCTCTTGTACTTGGTTTCTAAAGTCAAGAATTTTTCAAAATTCTGAGGAGTTCCTCCTCCTCGTTTTAAAAACGTCTTGAAGGCATTTTGTTTCGCGTGCTTAGCATCTGAGCACTCTTTGTCCCACCAAGGGTTTGGAGGCCTTCTGTTAGACGATGGACCAAGAAATCGTTTGGTTTGGGCTTGTTCTGCGGCCTCCAGAATCGCACAAACGAGGAAGTCATATTCTTCAAGTGGGGGGAGCTCTTCCATTGAAGTTAAGGCACTTGAAATATTACTTTGGTATTTCATCCAGTCAATATTTTTTGTCAAATCATATGGAATATTAACTGAATTAGCAATGCCTTTGTTACTGCTAATTGAGATGATGATTGGTAAATGATCGCTACCGTGTAAATCAGGAAATACTTTCCAGGTGCAATCTAGTCGAATTGAAGTCGAGCAAAGAGATAAATCTAATGCACTTGGACGTGCAGGAGGTCTTGGGATCCGTGTCATGCTACCCATATTTAGTACCGTCATGCTAAAATTGTCGCAAATATTATATATTAAGGATGATCTGCTATCATTGTAAACGGAACCCCACATCATTCCGTGCGAATTGAAATCTCCTAAAATCAAACGTGGAGCAGGAAGGGCTTCGACAATTTCATTAAGCTGTCGTTGTCCAACTTGAGCTCTTGGAGGAATATATACTGAAGCAATGCAAATGTACTTTCCTTTAATGTTTATTTGACAAGCAACAACTTCTATACTAGAAGTCGAAGGAATATTTAATCTATAAAAGGAATAACATTTCTTAATTCCTAAAAGCACTCCACCATACGGAGAGTCTCTATCGAGACGTATAATGTTAAAGTCATTAAAATTTAAGGCTATGTTTGATGTAAGCCATGTTTCGCACAAAGTAAAGACATCACATTTTTGACTATGCAACAAAACTTTAAATGAATCAAGTTTTGGCATGATGCTTCGACAATTCCACTGCAGAACAGTGATTGAATCATTTGCGGCGGATGATAAATTATCCATCAAATGATACAAAACCTGAAAGAACTGGCCATTGAGCTGATAACTGTTTCAAAAAAGTTCTAGCTATTGGAAGGAATGCCGTTATGATAGTCTTTAGAGGTTCAGAAATATTGAATGCTGCGAAAATCCATTCTACAATTTCCGAAAACTTAAGTAATCCTGTTGGTGAATGTGAAACGGAGCCCACTGGATTATTGTCTTTTCTTGAGCTAGTTTCTGGATTGGTTTGTGAATTTGACAAACCAGGAGGCACAGTTTTTGGTTTTAAATTTGGCTTTTTAGCTTTAACACGGGGATCTTTTTTTGAAGATGTAATTTTAGGTGTCTTTTTAGGTATTTTGTGGTTTGTTAATCTCCTCTTAACAGACCCTTGAGGAGTGACAAACGAGGTATCTTCACTATTTCCGTCGGAGTCAGATTCCTCTGGCTCCATAAGATTTGAAAAACCGTTTTCGGTTTCCAAGGGGGAGACATGTATGACCGTTTTAAGCATTTCTGCATATGTGCGCTTAGACCGTGCTTTTAAAGAAAGCTTCATTTTGTCTTTACGCAACTTAAATGCAGCGCATACTGAAAGATCATCATGAGGTCTCTCCCCACAATAAACACATTTTTCAACATCTTTATCGCAAAGATTATCCTTATGAGGCCCTTGACATTTGATACATTTGGACTTATTACTACAGTAAGTAGCTGTATGCCCGAATTTTTTACAGTTCGTGCAATTCATAACATGCGGTACGAAAAGCCGAACAGGAAGACGAATTTTATCGATATAGACATGGCTAGGCAACGCAGATCCGGCAAATGTTACACGAAACGAATCTGAGGGACGATACGACTTTTTTCCATCGACAATAGATGCTGAGTACAATTGCTTGCACTCGAGTATCTTAACTCCCTCAAGCATGGAGTTTTTAAAACGACCAACTCCATTTTTAAGTAAATCATCGGCCGTCAGACTTGCTTCAGTCACAACACCGTCAATTTCCACCTCCTTCGATGGAATGTAAACTCGATATTCAACAGAAAATAATTTACAGGTTACAATTTCGTTCGCCTGTTTCAAGTCATTGACAACAACTCGAATTTTATCTCTATTAACTTTACATATTTCTTTAACTTCAGAGAAATGTGATGTCAAATCCTTGGTAATTTGCATCAAATTTAAAATCTTTTCTTTTTTTCGAAGATAGACTATCCATGGCCCAGTGGTACCCTGTGGATAATGTTTAGCCCTCGGAGTATTTAAACTCTTACTAGTATCCGGAATCGGATTCGGATGATCTTCCATGAGATCATCCATTACATTAATTTTTTTTGTAAATTAATAATACCAAAATAAAAACTTATGTTTAGTAAAATTTCAGATATAAGAAATAAAAATTAATTAAATTAAATCTACCTTGTAGCTGATGTCTCTGTTCCTTTATCGTGAAGAACGACGTGAAGCTCTTCCAACGATTTCCAATTGGCAGTCTTCTGCTGTTTCCAATTGGCAGTCTTCTGTCGTTTACTGCTATCTCAGTTGCTCTGCCGTCGTTGTGAACACCACTGCACTTGCTGTGCTGCCTGTACCTGACCCCAGGTATAGTGCTTTTGCTCTTGGTGGCGATCAAATGCGATGCTTGCAGTGTAGCACCTCGCGATATATGCCGTCTCTTTTGATCCTACGCAGCGTACAAATTCTGGTACCTGGTAAGTGTAAAAATTGTTGTAGTTGGAATATTTTTAAAACAGGTAGGAGGATTTTGTTATCGTTCCGGAACGTAGTGGAACGTTTTGAAAGATCGCGGCGAACATTCGAGTAGGTGGCAGTAGTGTTTCCAACGTATAGCAAATTTGAAATTTACACAGGATTTTAAGAAATTTTGTTCGAGCCTGTATATCTGTTATCTGTGATAACACCTTTCAGGACTTTTATTGAACTCGAACGTTAACTCATGAGATGAAATGAGTCTGACTTCCGGTGAAACTCTCAACGGGTGAGCACGTTGTATCGTGTTAGTCTAGAGAAAATTCGAGTATTTCACAAGAAAGAAAGGTTTTTTATCCGTACTTTGACGACTCGACGTAGCCACAGAGCGAGATTTTCGCATGTAGTTCAGTGAAAAGAAAGCCCATTAGACTATAAAAAAATTTAAATGGCAATATAGCCTAAGTTGCTGTGCCATCGAATTGGCGTCATCACAAGTGAGGTGACGCCAACCAGAAAAAAGAAGAAGAAGAAGAAATGAGTCTCCTAAGTTATATTATATTAGAACTTAATTTTATGTTGCTTTCATGGTATTGCAACAACTTTATGACTGAAAATAAAACTTAAAAACTGTTATAGATCTGAAATGAGACAAGTAAAATTCTTAATAAGTCCACATTTCTCATTTCAGCTCACCGCTCTATTTTTACGTATTTTCGTACATGTCCGAGCTGAACAAGCTACGAGAGCTAGCCAGAACACCATCCAATTTGCCAGGAGTAGCTCATGGTGACGATTTATGCTACTTATTTTCGTAAGTAGATCGGAATAACGTTGCAATGTTCTACTAATTAATCGATTCCGTTCATAGGTCGTCATTTTTCTCCACAGAATCGATTGACCCTGCTGGACAAGCCTGTAAATTTCGTCAAACAATGTGCAAACTGTGGACAAATTTTGCGAAAAGTGGTAATCCCACACCGAACAATGATATCTTAGGGTTCCGCTGGCCAACGATTAATGGAACCGAAGGAACGAAACCAAATTTTGAGTTATTAGCCGTAGAGTTGAATGATGCGTCGAAAATTATCAACAATCCTTTTGAGGGTCGTTTCAATTTCTGGAAAGCTCTTTTTACCCGTTACAATGAATGCCATTTAAAACCAACTTTCCCAGAAGAAAACACTGATTGTTAAAAACAGAACCTTCATCCATTTTATTGTCTTATTACAAAACTTCTAATAACCATTCAAAGTTTAAAATTAAAGAAACCCTCGTTATATTGCTTATAAATTCCTCGCCAAAAGTCTATTCGCTGCTTGTCTGGATTCTTTATCATCTTCGGATCAGCCGAGATGTCTAGACAGTCAAGCTGAAACTCTTCTTTCGAGTTAGGATCAGCGTTTATTACTGGATTCCAGCGGAATGGTAACGTAGAATCGTCAACCGGAGTGGGATTTCCAAACTTGGCAAAGTTAGTCCACATTCGACACATGTAGTAGCGAACGCGGGCCTCAGCAGATTCCGGAGCCACTTCAACAGGTGCCATGCGGAAACTGAAATCAGAGAGGATAATACAGACACAGAGGAATGCAACCGAAAACGCAAATCTTACAGGAATAGATACGCCAATTCGTCAGCATGGCATGCACCCGCAACGTCGAGTTGGAGTAACTTTTTGTACATATTCAACTCGCCATCGAAGCTGAAGTTGTAATAATATAATGGCGATTGCTGTTGGTATTTCGCATGTAACTCTGCACAAGTGTTCGCAAGAATCTCAAAGTGATAGTCACTCATCAAATCCGCCAGTTGGGGCAGAGTGTCCATGCTAACCTGTTTATCACCGAAATAGAACTGTTTTATCTCTTCGCCAAGTTCTTTACTAGCTACCGTGTAGGGATTCACGTTAACGGTGCGTGGAATAAGTCGTGCAATGTCTTTGTCATAAATTGCTAACTTTTTAACAGCATCCAGCAGCATAATCGTTCCTTCTCGATTATTAATTCCCAGCATTAACGGAATGTTGGATAAGCTGTTTGGAGTTTTTAGTACTTCAATCGGGGATTTTGTCACAATAGCATCTGTTGCCGTTGCACTTTCTACTACCGGTTTCAATGGCATCGGTAGTCCGCGAATCTTTTCGTCTTCTGTCATCACTCCCATCATTCGCCCAACAACATCCGCAGTGGAAGCCGTCATTAGGGTGTCGTAGCAATCGGCATCACTGTTGCCCGGACATCCAATCAATTTGGCCAATGTTCTTGCCTTTTCTTCCGGATTCAGTTGCATCACCCACTCCATGATGCTACATCCACTCTGACAGATGGCTTTGTGGAAATACTGTCTTGAATTAGGAGACAGGAGATGCAAATGCACCGATGCCGCACCAGCGCTCTCTCCAAAAAGTGTTATATTCGCAGGATCTCCGCCAAATTTTGATATATTCTGGTTCACCCATTTCAAAGCCATCAACTGGTCCTTTAGGCCAGCATTTCCTTCAATACCTTGGCTGGGAAGGTACAGGAACCCGAGTGATCCTAGACGATAGTTGAGTGTCACTGTTACGACACCCTCCTGTAACAGATATTCAGGTGAATAACTGGAATAAAGGAAGAAACCACTGATGAACGTTTCGTTTTTGATACATAGCAGTTTCACGTAAAACATTGTTTACAAAATAATTTTCCATTTATCTTGGAATTTAGAATTTAAACAAATCTTAAAGACGTTTCTAATCATTTTAACTCGAATAATGTATGATAAACTTACCAGTCGCTATTGCCACTGCCGAATAAGAAACCACCACCATGAATAAATACCATTACTGGACGCAATTTGTTATCACTTTCCAACTCAGGTGTGTAGACATTTAGGAACAAACAATTTTCCGAACCCTCGATTTCTTGGGTAAAAATGTTCCTTGTAAAGCACACGCTTCGTTCAACACTACAGTCTAATATTGGTGCTGGAAATTTTTCCAACGGTTGTGGTGCCTTGTATCGCAAATCCCCGATGGGTGGTTTCGCGTATGGAATCCCACGGAAGGCGAACGAATCATTTCCGTTGGGTAGCTTTTCCCGTACACCAGAAACAGTGCCTTGACGGACTTTGATATTGATGCGATTCGAAGCATTCATCTGCGAATAATTCGATATATGCCGGTAACCACAAACAAATAATGTGATAGTAAATATTTTCAAGCATTAAATCCTATTAGTGTCACTCAAACAACCTTCCTCAATCAGTTCTATATGCGACTACTTCTGATCTACGCTCCACGTAAGACAACATTTTAATCTTATCGTAAATTGCAATTTCCAGTCATCATGAACAAAGTACCACTACCATAGTTTACATTTTAATTAACGACCACGACAAGTACGCATACATTCGCAGTATCAATCAGCCAAAGTTCAACCCGTCCACCAGAAAGAAAATATATCGATCATCAAGAAAAACGAAATTGTTCATTACAGCTTAAAACACAATCAAAACTTTAGGATTTAAACAAAAAAAAACTTTAAGATAAGTCATCAAGGTTATAGAATAGTAAATCTAATACTTGCCAATCCACTGCAAAATCGAAGCTCGCTGTGACGCAGCAATTTTTTGTTGAGTAGCCTTGAACCATGAATCATGATAAAAACGAGATAAAAATCAACCGCTAATCGCTGCTAAACCAGGGCAATTGCAGAATTTTCACGTAAACACAAAATTTCAATCAATGAATAAAAACAGCTGATAGAAATTAACTAATGATTTCCTTCAAGATGATTGTTGATACCAACACAAATTTACGGCTACTTTCGGGCGCGATGTAAAATGAACTGGTAATCACATTTTCCTATGTTGTGTCTATTCACTTTGATGTTTGAAATCAGGAACAAACAAACTAAATTAAAGATTTCAAAAACGATATGATTTTTTTACAGGAGCTTCTAGAATTTCTGGATCATAGTGAGCGAGAGTACTTAAAGCTTATATTGAGAGTATTTAAAGCTATATTGATAATTTCTGAAATGTTATTCGACGCTTTGACATCTCTTCTGTCAGATTTCGTTACAGACACTCTCGCAAAAAAATTTAAAACAGTTCTTCATTCGAGTTTCAAATATTCATTAATTTAAAACAATTCCGTCGAGCAGTTTTAAATCTGTTTCAAGTTTGTGCTCGAAAATGAGAACTAGATCTCGGCGTTGCGCTTGACATGTTTTAGTTGTACACTCAGGCAAAAAATATATGGAATTTCATAATGATTTCGTATGATTTTTAGCCACAAGAATATCGTAAGCGAATCATAAGACCGCCTTATGAAATCCCGAAAATAGGAATTCCAATAAAACGCCTTATGAAATTCAAACGAAATTTTTAGGAACATTGTGCGAAATTTATATGACAAACATAACTTCTCTCATTACTTGTGAAGTTCATAAGTTGTTCGTATGAAAACTATAATAGTGATAGATGAGATGTATATTGAAGAGGTATATTTTTCATATTTATCTTATGAAATTATGATTTTGATGATTTTTGATGCATCATAAGATTTGCCTTATGATTTTCACTACTCAATTTGCTTGAGTGTAGATCTAAAGTAAAACAGCCCTCATGAAAAAAAACAGCGTTTCGAATAACCTAAGAGACAAAGAAATTATGAACACAATCTACACATGCTCAGATAGTCACCGTTACTTTCTACATCATGACTTTTCCGATTTGAATCACGAATGTCAGCTCAGATTGCTCTAGTACTACGTTGTATCAGACCCTGTCAGCTTGAAACGAAATCAATCTTCAGTTCAGCAACGCCATCGCATACGGCATCATATTCAACATATCATGTCAATTGTATGGCTGCGCAATGCTGCTATTTTGGCGCGCACGAATTTGACATTTCTCTCCCCTATACTTATATGTACGAGATTCGATGCGGACTCGCCTGAGAGCGCCATGCTCGCTAAAAAGGATATTGACAATGATTTGTACCGGAAATATGAGAGCTGGATATCTTGTTAATATGATGTCTTTGGTTGTATTCAAATAACCCAGTGAGTTTTGTCTAACCGCATCGTTCCGATAATCGGCCCGTTGCACTGCGATCGGGCCGTCATCGAACAATTCTGCTGCAGTTTCATCAACCGTACCAACCAAAAAACTGCATCGACACTTCAAGCTAGAATATGATTCGTTAGTGCTTGAATGAAATCTGTGATCAAAATAAACGGAAAAAATCGTTTGTTTTTTTTTTTAATTCAAACATTTATTGCATGGCAATTAAAACTGATTTATGTTATTGAGAGTTTCTATTTTGATTCAATTTTGCTTTACAATTATACGATTATACGGTACAACTAAATTCATTGTGAAATAACAATCGATCTGATCATTAGTTTTTTAGATTATGGCAATCGAAAAAATTGAAAATTTGAATGAATTTATTGTAGTCTCGTGGGGCGAAAATGGTCACTCACGATAATTCGAACTCTAAAGGGCACTCCGCATTCGGCCGATCCAACCGATCCGAGCTCTCCGGCGTTGACTTTTTTCTGCTTCGGCTATGGCTGAGCTACCGGCGTGCGCATGTATAGGTACGCCGGAGCCGACACGATTGCTACGGTGCAAAAAGCTCGGTGAGGAATATCGTTGCCAAAGATATGGATTTTATGTCGGGTCCGGCGTACCTATACATGCGCACGACGGCAGCTCAGTCATAACCGAAGAGCGAAAAAAAGATCGGCGATGGAAATGTCGGCCGAACGCGGTTTGACCATAAATGTCACATCCCATCTGTTAAGCTCTCTTAACGAAATATGCTGTAATTGTCTTAAGCTCATTTGACATGCCGTTCACTCAGTTGAGTTACAGTAAATGGTAAGTGCAAAAGGGTCCATTTTTTCGTCCAAATTGAAATTTTCTTGTTCCAGAATTTTTGGGATGCATTTTTTCCATTTAATAATGTACTTAACAAGGTACACTGCCTTAGCTCTAAGATGCAGAGGGTATTTTAGATTGTAAAAATATTCTCAGAAACAAATGATTTTCGGTGTTTTCAGCTAGTTAGGATGAGTTGAATTGAATGCACAGTTCGAAAAATTCTTGTGATTTTACATACAAATTCATATTCAAGAAGATAAAAAATTGTTCGATTTGAAAATTACATGGCTTTAAAACGAATGGAATAAAAATCAAATTCATACAGTCTCACTTGCTAGCCGAGTGCAAATTACATTCGAAATCAGTACATTACTGTACGAATGGAATATTGCGTGAATTGTATCGTTTGTAGAATTATGTCACAGACTAACAGACAGGACACTCAAATTAGATTCTTCAATCACTTTAACGGTCATTTTGAATATTCCTTTAGTTGGGACAGTACTCACATGTGTCATGATGGCGCCACGTTACCCTATCAAAAACATCCTGTCTGTCATCTAGACTGTGTTTATTTTTTTCATATACCAACAGAGTTGCCATTCATACATAATTACCTGTAATGTATTGATTTGTATACGTCCATGCAAATTTCATGCAGGATACAGATTTAATACATATTGCCAAAACTATATACATAATTGTGCCTACTTCTCATCCTCCAACGCAATACAAAATTGAACCCGTTTTGTTATAATATTTACTTGTTTCTGGTCTACCGCCACTTAATTTCGGGTGAAAACTACCAACACAATAAAAAATAGTCTAGATGAACAACGTTGAGTCAAATAAATGGTTACCTTCCAACATCGCGAAAAAGTTTACATAACACAAGGGGTGTACAGATAGTAAATAGTTCGCGCAGTACAATATAGGTGGAACTAGTGCATCACGAAAAATTATTTTTATAAGAATTTACTCATACTGTCATGTCTGTTAGTCTGTGATTATGTCACCTGTAAAATTCATAATTTCTTTTTGTGTGGTACTAGTCGTTTTTTATGATAAAATAATATTTGTTTGTGTTATGACTTCGGAAAATCGAGACGAAGCTGTGGGATGAATATGGCCAGTTTTTGGTGAAGCGAAAACTGCCGCTACACTTGGTCTGAGTCGTAAATTTATTGTTGGTTTTTACAAAAACTTGCTAGTTTTATTAGTATTTATGAAGCTCAATAATATTTTCGAGTACGTTTCCAACAATCCCCAAATTTCGAGCATAATCGATATTCACATATATGACGTTACCGACGATTTGTGTACATTTCTAAACGTTTCTTAAGCACATTCGACATCAGCGTTTACTGAGACAAATTACACAATTAGGTTTTTTTGCCGTCACTGTTAACCTCAATCGGATGAACAACTTGTTTGTAAACAGTACCGCTTGTTTGTAAACTTGTTTGTAAACAGTACCGCTGAACTGTCAAGAATGAATTCTTGTTCATTTGTGACGTCACGATAGAAAATCTAATAATCAGCACTACAAAGTTTGCATTGAATGCTTACGCAGAGTTCACGCGGATTGTGCGTTCAATCGACAGCATTTTTACGTGTACGAATTGCTTCCCTGAGCCAAACAGTAAATCAGATAATGGGTGAAATGTTTTCTATTCCATTAAATTTTGGTTTTAACTCAAAAACAATTGCATTTTATTTCACATATTTTTTCTCATCATTCGACACATAGAAAAATTCTGTGTGATAGAAAGCCTCAAACGCTCAGGCCGCGCTCTCATTTGAACAGTTGCCTCCTCAATCAGCAGTAACAACAATAGATTATTAGTAATCGCAATCAGCTTCTGAATATTGGATCTGGATTCGGGAGTTAAATTCAGAACCTGGATTCTGGTCCACCTGAATTCTAAACTTAATTGCAGTTTTTGGATTTCGATTCAGTTTCAGAATTTTAAACTGAGGCTCTGGAGCTGAATCTTAATTCTGGATTCTGAAACTAATTTTTGGAATCGATTTCTTGACCAGATTTTTGAATTGAATTTAGTTCTGTAATTCGGAATTCCAATCCAGAACTCTGATTTAGGATTTCCAATTCAGAATTCTGGAACAACATTCAGGATACATATTTTTGATCAAGATTTTGAAACTAAATATTAGATCTGAACTGAACCCGAATTTTGGTACGGCCTTCAAAACCAGAATTTAATTCCTGAATTCAGTTTCACAATTTCATATCTGAACACAAGTTCAGAATTTAATTCCTAAATTCAGATTTGCTGCACGCTGGAATCCAATTCGGAACTTGGATTCAAGAACAAGGATTCTGACGTAGATAAATAAGAGATAGCAGAAAACACTGAACGGTTGTAAAAATCGGATGAATTTCGCAAATCAATTGGTTTTAGAAACAGAAAACATTTGTCTCATTTATTCCGTTTTATTAAATGTATGATTTTCTCTGTGTGTGCGTTGAACATATGTACTAAAATGACAGATTTTCTTACGAGTTCTTCTTCTTATGGTTGGAAGAAGAATTCTTTACAAGGTATCATGTTCGAATCCAACTCACACTAAATGGTGCGTGTTCCCTCGCATAATAAATCCCTACTGGACCAGTCACTATAACCTGATACAATTTGTTAAGTACGAAGTTATGTGTGCTCGATAAGCATCAGCCGGTGAAACGACCTAAACGACCGATCTGAGACGACCTAGACGACTTTTTTTTTCAATATACGACCTAAAATTTGCATTTTAAAATAAATTAAGAACATGATTTAGGTTATCAAATGAAATAAAAACTGGAGAAGTGCATATATTACCTTGCCGAAACATTTTCAATGATAGCATTGCTATCAAATCGCCATATTAAATTTATTATTTTATGTGTGAAATACTCATTAAAATAATCATGTTAACATGGAGAGGAGCTTACCTCAAAATAGAACTGATTTTTTTTTTCAAAACAACACAATAAGTTTGATAGTCATACAATAAAAGGGCCTAACTGCAAATGAGAACCACTTTTTAATAATTTTTTTTATTAGCTATTACTGCAATTTCTTGATAGTTTCAAATATTAATCGAAAGCTTCTGGTTTTAATTAGAATGTTTTGCGAAGAGTGAGGCGTCTAATATAAAATCAGTCTGGTAAATCGTGAAAGAAAAAGTAAACAATGAGAAATTGCAGTTAGGCCCTTCTGTCGTGGGGTCATCGAATTGTTTGATTGTGGCAATACTCTAAATCCTCAAAGTCACCGTTTGGGATAGATAATCACGTTCACTTTTCTTGATTTTTTCTCATGTCCAGTACAAGTGAGAGGGTCGGAGATCTTAATAATCAATAGAAACTTCAACAAGAAATGGCAATGCGATCGATTTAGAAATGATTATTTTGATTATACTACTCACAATTGTGAGTGTGTATATGTTTTTGCAAGTAACAAAAGATATTTTCGGACTGCTATCGAATTTTCTTTAGATTCCACTTTCGGTTTCAGATAACTGAGTGCTGAGGAAATAACATCGTAAACCGTCTATTGTTGACCACACAAAAAGAGTACGTTGTCTTCAAAACTATTTCAATTTATGGGTATTATTATAGGGGTATTACGAACAAAAAAATTACTTGTTTTTATAAAAGAGTCAAGGAAAGCTTTTTTTGAAAATCGATCATTTTATTTATTTGGAATACGGAACATCAAATTGCTATTTAAATTTTAAAGTTACAAGAAATCCACGCTGTATCTCTTATAAACTCCTCTCCAGAAGTCTATTCTTTGCTTGTCCGGATTCCTAATCATCTTTGGATTCGCACATATATCTAGACAGTCAAGCTCGACCGCTTCCTTGGAGATTGGATCGACGTTTACTACAGGATTCCAGCGGAAGGGTAACGTTGAATCATTAACCGGAGTGGGATTTCCAAACTTGGCAAAGTTGGTCCACATGCGGCACATGTAGTAGCGAACGCGGGCCTCAGCAGAATCTGGAGTCACTTCAACAGGTGCCATGCGGAAACTAAAACCAAAGAACGTTATATAAAGAATTTCAATCGAAAACGCAAAACGGCGTATCATACAGGAAAAGATAGGCTAATTCGTCGGCATGACATGCTCCCGGAACATCGAGTTGAAGTAACTTTTTGAACATATTCATGGTGCCATCGAAGCTAAAATTGTAATAATATAACGGTGATTGTTGTTGGTATTTTGCATGTAATTCCACACAAATATTTGTAAGGATGTCAAAATAGTAGTCGCTCATTAGATCGGCCAGTTGAGGAAGAGTATCCATGCTAACGGACTTATCTCCGAAATAGAACTTTTTTATTTGTACACCGAGTTCTCGTCTAGCTGTCGTGTGTGCGTTTACGGTTTGAGGAATAAGTCGTGCAATGTCTTTGTCATAAACCTCCATCTTTTTGACTGCATCCAATAGCATAATCGTGCCTTCTCGATTATTCAGTCCTATCATTAATGGAATGTCAGATAGGCTGTTAGGAGTTTTCATTGTTTCGATAGGAGATCTGGTCACAATGGCATCAGTTGCCGTTGCGCTCTCTACTACCGGCTTGAATGGCATCGGTAATCCACGACTTTTTTCTTCTTCTGTCATCACTCCCATCATTCGCCCAATAACATCCGCAGTGGAAGCCGTCATTAGGGTCTCGTAGAAGTCGGCATCACTGTTGCCAGGACATCCAATCAATTTGGCCAGCGTTCTTGCCTTTTCTTCCGGATCCAGTTGCATCACCCACTCCATGATGCTACATCCACTCTGACAGATGGCTTTGTGGAAATACTGTCTTGAATTAGGAGACAGGAGATGCAAATGCACCGACGCCGCACCAGCACTCTCTCCAAAAAGTGTTACATTGGAAGGATCTCCGCCAAATTTAGCTATATTCTGGTTCACCCATTTCAAAGCCATCAACTGGTCCTTTAGGCCAGCATTTCCTTCTATACCTTGGCTGGGAAGATACAGAAACCCGAGCGGTCCGAGACGATAGTTGAGTGTTACTGTTACGACGCCCTCCTGTAACAGATATTCAGGTGAATAACTGAAATGAAGAAAGAAACCACTGGTGAACTTTCGTTCTTGCAGCAATAATGTACTGCAAACTAAGAGCAATTGAAATAATCTTGAAGACGTTTCTAAGCTATTTTTTTCAACTCGATTAACTTATGAAAACATACCAGTCGCTATTTCCACTGCCATACATGAAACCACCACCATGAATAAATACCATTACTGGACGCAATTTGCCATCACCTTCCAACTCAGGTGTGTATACATTTAGAAACAGGCAATTTTCCGAACCCTCGACTTCTTGGGTAAAAATGTTTTTACTAAAGCACACATTTCGTTCAACACTGCAGTCTAATAACGGTGTTGGAAACTTATCCAACGGCTGAGGTGCCTTGTATCGCAAATCCCCGACGGGTGGTTTTGCGTATGGAATCCCTCGGAAGGCGAACGAATCATTTCCGTTGGGTAGCTTTATCCGTACACCAGAAACGGTGCCCTGACAGACTTTGATGTTGACACGATTAGATGCATTTACCTGCAATAAGGAAATTATGAATGTCAATATTTCCACGTGTTGTCCACAATGTAACTGAAATAATCTAGTTCTTGTTTGAAGATATTACAAATTATCATAAATTCCAAACATATTAGTATAATAAGTATAACACTTCTCAGTCACGTTTCCTAATGCTAGATAGCACGTTTTACATTTCAAGCTCGGTGTTACAGCCAAACTCTAGGTCTTTACTGATACCAAACTTAAGCATTCATCCACAGTACAAATTTAAATTCCAAGCCGTTCGTCAGTATAACATTTCGACATCTAATCAAAAAACCTTTCGTTTACTCTACAAGTATTCATAACTACTTCAAGCATAATGATGAATAATCAGGATTATAGTACAATCAATCGCATATATACTTACCGATTCACAGCGCAACCCACACTCGCTAAGCCGCAGTAATTTTCTTTTCAACAGTCTTGAACAGTAGAACATTGTAAAACTAATGATAAAATTTTATGGCAACGGTAGGATTTTCACCTTAACACGAAATTTCAATTTACTGACTGACAGCAACTTTCCGTTCTGATGAGAAAATACACAGCTGATGATTGCCTTTCAGATGATTACTCATATCATCACAGATTTGCAACTACTGCTGTGACTGTTGCGCTACGCGAAGGTCAAACTAGACTAGAGATGGGTGAAATAGTTCGTTTTAGAGAACCGCTCAGAGCTTGATAGCTCTAATAACTCTGTGATATTCTATATACATAAGTGTTCAATAGATGAAACGTAAAACATGAAACATGATGAATCGACCTAAGTTGGCTCAAAACTGTTTCAATTGGTAACTTATGTTACTCGATGTCCAGACAAACTTTCACGTTTTGATTCAAGTTTGAAAGAAAAGGTAAATTCCATTATGAATGATATAAACGTTTGAAGTCAAAAGTCAGATGAGTGCAACTTTTTTTTTTCGAAAATCCGTTTCAATGTTTTTGTATGCGAAAACCGGATAAAAGTATTGAGAGCAAAAACCGGACTCGAATTTTGCAATGCACGAATCGTTTAAAAACACTTTTTGGCAACAATCGAACAACAAAAGTTTGAATGTAAAAACCGGACAAAAACCTACGCGGTTCTTCCAAGCGGTTTTCATCCGGTTTTAGTATTCAAACCTATTAACGGCTGCCGCTGTGAACGAGACATGGTTTGCTTGTTTGTTATGGGCAAACGCGATCTTTGCTGCGGCAGTCGGTGAAAACTTCAAATGCAAAATATTGTTTTAGAAGAATGGGTTCAGTTTTTTGGTGCGGTTCTTGCAAAAAAAAGTCGTTTTCAAACGATTCTTGCGTTGCAAAATCCGAGTCCGGTTTTTGTTCTCAATGTTTTTAATCGGTTTTCGCATTCAAGAATACTTAAACGGGCTTTCTAAACTAAGTTGCACTTATCCGATTATTGTTTTCAGCCGTTCATATGAGAAAGGTAACATTACACCACAAGATGGATTCAAACTGATACTTAAGTTTTTCTCCACACTCGAAAGTTTACACGACGCAACTAAATGAACATCCAAAGTAACTTCTGGAATACATTGCTCAATTAGTTCTAAGTAGAGTGCCTGTAATATCAGAGTGACGACAACTCAACTGCAATGTTGGTAACAACTCAAAACGTGAAATAAGAAATTATGGCAGTTTCGTAAGCTTTACATGTTTTTGACAGGTCGTTTGCTTGTTTGCAACGATACTGCTTGTTCCCAACGAACAGTTGTGGTCACTTTGATATTACAGGCACTCTAGTTCTATGATTCAATGCACATTTTTTATTAGTGCTACAGCGAACATAACTTAAGAGTTAAATTTTAGTTGTACTTCGTGAACATTTATGAAGAAAATTTAAAAAAAACAAAATTACATGTGTGAAGATCAAACAGGACAAAAACTATTCGTTGTGTAGTTCCCACGTCAACAGTCAACAACCCCATACTTGTAATTTTTTGTACCTATTCAATCAAATTGATAAATAAATCACACAATAATTCCAACAGTCATTTAGATTACGGTCCTGAAACCAATACCGAGAGGGCAGTGGAATTTAATCTTTGTTTACTATAGACACGAAGGCAACCATGAATGCAGTGGGAAAGGATCAAATGAATAGTTGTGTGAATGATATCGCACATGCGCAAACATTTCGATAGCATATCACAAATTCAATAATACAGACATCCCAGCAATGGATTCGGTTTATTTATCTCTCTGATAAATCTCAAGCGCAAGACAATCAAACATGTCATCTCAGTAACTGTACGAGCACATTGCAACCCCTTTTCGAGTGATCAGCTGATAACAGATTGATAGTGAAGTTGAGTTTGTTTGCGGTTGATATAAGAAAATATTTACAAACTCTCAGAAACGCGCAAACCGGACAGAATTTGCCAACTAACACACCACAAGCCGCAGTGTGGATTACGTTACGTTACGACCACAACCATCTCCCCGAACGAGTAGTCCAGACAGGTTAAAAGTGACTTTCAACTCAGTCTGACTTGGTTTGGCTCAGTGAGTGCATCGCCTCTAATACGCAAATCCGACCGATATGGCCAGTATCGACACTACGATATTACCGTTCGAGGAAAAACGCCTGCACACGCCGCCGTTGGATGAGGTTCGAAATGGTAAAGTTTAGTTCAGTGGTTAGAATAAACTTTGTTCCAGTGCTGAAAATTAGTGCAAGAAGAAAGGTTTTTAGTCAAGTTTCAATTTCCGGAAATATTAATAAAGTTTCGATGTCCACAAAACGTGATATCTTGTGTACAAGAGAACGTCACTGTTAACTTACAGTATCCTAAGTAGACAGTTATGTTAACCAGATTTCATGTTACGACATACGCGAATCATAACGAAAGTTTTCGTTCCGTGGTTTTGACAATAAAATTTAATTTAAAATAAGTTTGCCGTTACGTATCTGTAACAAACTCAACATAACCATATCGACTTGTTGAGCAAGTGTCCAAATCGCATATTGATAACTATCTTTAAACCCCTAAAACACTCGACCACATGAATCGGTTTATGACACAGATGAGCTTGTTTCGTTCGATTTCTCTCGTGAGGAAATGCTCATGACCTTCATTATTATAGTGAAAGAGCAACGCTAGAAGAATTGAAGTAATTTCAACCATCGCAGTCCAACTCAAATTAAACAGATTCCAAATAGATATCAAGTTTATAAATCTCCTATTTCATGTACATTTCATCTAAGTTGATGTTTCAAATACGTTTTCAAAGCGGTAAATGTAGCTACCAACATTTCCTCACCGTCCGGCAAACTCTAATTCGTCGTCACCGATATTTTTTATTTTCACTGAAGTCGGTATGTAATTCCATTGGCTGTGCCGGAACGGGAACAGCACGGAAACGGAACGGAAGGGTTCCGATATAAAAAGAACACTGACGGCGCACTGAAGGCACTTTCACTGAACCGTCACGAAACTGAAATATGTGAATAGTCCTTAAATCATATGAGAATTCGATCGGAATAAAGGACTATTCACACATTTCAGTTCCGTGACGGTTCAGTGAAGTGCCTTCAATGCGCCGTCAGTGTTCTTTTTTTGTTGGAACCCTTCCGTTCCGTATCCGTGCTGTTTCCGTTCCTGCACAGCAAATGCAGTGACATACCGACTTCAGTGAAAATAAAAAAATATCGGTGACAACGAATTTGAATTTGCCGAACGGACGCTACACTCTCATTGAAGATAACTCAAAATTGAGTGACACATCACTCAAATTCATAAAAAGTGCACGTACTCTAAACTTGAGTTACCACCTATCTACTCATTTTTGCGTTAAGGGACGAAATTGTCAAAACTTGAGTAATTTTTACCCAAAATAAGAAAACAAATATTTTGTTCAAAATTTGAGTAAATTCAACTCAAAATTTGAGTTCCTTGCTCTCAAAATGAAAAATTTTTCTTCGTTAATTTTCGTATACAAAGTTATTCTTCTTGCTTTTGAATGCGCAAAATAGTGATTCAAAACCGTTTCCTTTTGAACGGTTTGGAGTAAAAATTGAATTATTTTGATATCCTTATGTTGCGCTTTTCACTAAGCATAATTGAAACCACAAAACATCAATGATTGACGTTGATTCATGTTTTCAAAACCGGATCTAGAAACGGCAATGGAAAACGACGTATTCTTGCATTCTTTGTTTCGATAAGAGAATGAAAACGCACTAAACTGCAAGAAGTGTTTTTTTCACTCAAATGTTTGAAAACTCAACGCTCACTCTAATGTATGAATAAATGCGAGAGAACTCATGACAACGAGTTTATTTTACTCAAATCCATACTCAAATTTTAACATATTGTTCCAGTTTATGAATTTGAGTAATCGCAACTCAAACCATGAGTTATGTTCAAAGAGCGCGTACGCTACGGACGATGAGCTGCACTAAAATGGCACTGTGCCGGATAGGTGTGAATGCGCGCTTAGAAAACGAATGAAATAATATCAGTATCCGTGCACGGTGTCGTGCCGGCACTGAACCGGACCGGATATATGTGAATAGACCTTTAAACAAAAATAAACTTGTCATTTTAACCAACAGCAAAACAAAAATCTAGCGTAATGTGAATGTTGCACCAGAAAACTGTGGCTCATGCGAAAGCGGCACCCAAATCGTGGTGAAACATTTTGTCGATCGTGGTGACATATGCAAGTGTTCGCCACGCTGATTGAGCAAATTTTACACAAGGTTCATATGTGAGCCCACAGATAACAGATATACAGGCTTACATATGAACTGTGTGTAAAATTTGTTCAATCAGCGTGGCGAACACTTGCAGATGTCACCACGATCAACACAACGTGCACCACGATTTGGGTGGCGCTTTCACATGAACCACAATTTTGGGTGCAATATTTACTTCACGCTAGATTTTTGTTTTGTTGTTGGTTAAAATGAAAAGTTTATTTTTGTTTTATTCCGATCGAATTCTCGTGTGATTTATGCGACATAGAAATAAAATTGTCTTTAACACTTAGGGAAATCGTGTGATAAGTGTTAGAATGATTGTAGTTGGAATATTTCTATAACAGGCAGGAGGATTTTGTTATCGTTCCGGAACGCAGTGGAACGCTTTGAAAGATCGCGAGGAACATTCGAGTAGGTGGCAGTAGTGTTTCCAACGTATAGCAAATTTGAAATTTACACAGGGTTTTGAAAAATTTTGTTCGAGCCTGTATATCTGTTATCTGTGGTGGGCCTGTATATCTGTTATCTGTGAACGAGCATTGGGTTACTTTCGTTCCATTTTAACAGTTCGGCTGAAAAGTTCGTATCGTTTAATAGAAACACACATTTTTTTGCCAAAATTCGTTTTTATTATTCAACATAATTGCCATCAGAGGCGATACAGCGATTATAGCGATCTTCCAACTTTTCGATACCATTTTTGTAGTACGATTTGTCCTTTGCCTCAAAATAGGCCTCAGTTTCAGCGATTACTTCTTCATTGCTTCTAAATTTTTTACCAGCGAGCATTCTGTTGAGGTCTAAGAACAGGAAAGAGTCACTGGGGGCCAAATCTGGAGAATACGGTGGATGAGAGAGCAATTCGAAGCCCAATTCGTTCAATTTCAGCATAGTTTTCATCGACTTGTGACACGGTGCATTGTCTTGATGAAACAAAACTTTTTTCTTCTTCAAATGAGACCGTTTTTTGAAATTTCGTCCTTCAAACGCTCTAATAACGCTATATAATAGTCACTATTGATGGTTTTTCCCTTTTCAAGGTAGTCGATGAAAATTATACCATGCGAATCCCAAAATACAGACGCCATAACCTTACCGGCCGATTGTTGAGTCTTTCCACGCTTTGGGTTCGGTTCATCGCGTGCAGTCCACTCAGCTGACTGTCGATTGGACTCCGGAGTGAAGTGATGGAGCCATGTTTCGTCCATTGTTATATATCGACGAAAAAAATCGGTTTTATTTCGATATAACAGCTCCAAACACTGCTCAGATTCATCAATTCGTTGTTGTTTTTGATCGATTGTGAGCTCACGCGGCACCCATTTTGCACAAAGCTTTCTCATATCCAAATATTCGTGAATAATATGTCCAACACGTTCCTTTGATATCTTTAGGGTGTCAGCTATCTCGATCAACTTCACTTTACGGTCATTGAAAATCATTTTGTGGATTTTTTTCACGTTTTCATCGGTAACAGCCTCTTTTGGACGTCCACTGCGTTCATCGTCTTCGGTGCTCATATGACCAGTACGAAATTTTGCAAACCACTTACGAATTGTTGCTTCGCCCGGTGCAGAGTCTGGATAACACTCATCAAGCCATTTTTTGGTATCGGCGGCACATTTTTTCATCAAAAAGTAGTGTTTCATCAACACACGAAATTCCTTTTTTTCCATTTTTTTCACAATAACAAAAGTAGCTTCACTCAAAATGCAATATCTCACAAACTAATAATCAGACAGCTGTCAAATTTATACACGTATCTTTTGAAGGTTAGTACTAACTGAAAATGGTATGGATTTAATTCTAGTGGCGCCCTCTCATAGAAACGATACGAACTTTTCAGCCGATCTGTTAGATGTAAAATAAAATAGCCCTTCATTATAATGAACAGTGTTGTGACTAACCTAGAAGTTTATTATTATCAAGACTACTTCATGACAGTCGTTATGCCACCAGTGATAAGTTACAAACTTATCACTTGATTATATTGAATTGTTTGGAAACACTGACGAACTTTCGTACTCAGACCCACACTGTCAGTTGAGAATGAATGCCGAATCAAATCCGAGTAGGCGAAAAATTTTCATTCAGAATTCCATGTGGAATTCAGTATGAAAACTGAATCAATGCAAACTTCAGTGCAACAACCAATGCCGAATGAATTTAGCCTCCAATATGTCAGAACTACCCACATTATCAGATCCGAAGGTATTCCAAACCGGCGAGAAATTTTCACTCGGAATTGTAAATGGAAATCATAATGAATTCCGAATGAATTCCCACTCCAGTGCAACAACCGATTCCGAATGAATTTCGCCTCCAACCGGTTGATTCGGAAATCTGTCGGAATTGAGTGAGAAGATGCGGACTAAATTGTCAATTCGTTTTTTCTTATTCTTTCCCGATTTAAATGATTTTCCGATATATCATTTGACATTCTCATGAATCAATTATGTTAACAAAATTATAGCATTCGAATGTTTTTATGTTGAATGTTGCGAGAATAGAGACAGCCAAACGCAAAACAAATGTTTGCTCCAGAAATATTTAATGTCATTAAAGTAAATGTAGAAGTAAAACGCGTTTTCATTGTGCTGACTAGATATTTCTGCAATATAATTAGCTAGTTCAATTTCATATTGCGTATAGACTATTTTTGGATAGTTTGGAGTTTCCTGATAGTTTCCTGATGAAAATAAACCAATCTCATTTGCAGTTGTAGTTGGTAATGAATAAAGCTGTCACAAAGCTTAATGGGCGAACACTTTTCATTTTAATTTCCATGTGGATTCATTATTCCAAATTTGCAATCAATGCGGATCCCTGGTTGCAAATTAAATTTTAAAGGTTTTGTTCATCGATAGCCAATACTTTCTTCATCTTTCTAGCAATTCACGGATACACTTTCTGAAAAATTGGACTAGTTTGGCGGCAATCCACAAATTGATTAATTTTTCAGGCTTATTATAATTGGAGAAGTGTTAGTCAGCCAGGCCATACTGCATCGACCAGCGATGTGCGAGATTTATAGTGTTGTGTCCTAAAATTACTTTGTCGTTTTTATCGATTTATTGTGACCGTTTTGCATCAATTGTTGTCGATAGAACCGGTAATCGACGTTTCTTGGCTTCAACTAATACGACACCCAATTGCCTACCTTTTGAATCATTTTTATTGATTCTAAACGTTGGCAAATGGCTGACTCGGAGTAATTCCGAATAATTTTGCAAGTTCTTCTTGCGTTTGCGACGGGTTTTAATCAAGCAATTCCTCCAATTTTTCTTTGGTGGCGCTACGACTCGTTAGATTAGCTAGAGCATGCTCACTTTACTCTTCCACCAAAATTCGATAACTTTCGGCGGCTGTTTTCTTCAAGTAATAATCCAAATAATCATACAACTTTTTCTTTGTCTCAGTTGTTGCAAACGGGCTGAAATCCAATTTCGCAACGGTCCATGTCGAGGTGGTGGACTGCCCAAATCTCATGGAGGATCCGTTTCATCTGGCTGGTCAAGGTACAAACTACGCTATTGGATTATTCCTATTCCACATTCCTTAACTTCTAATCGCTATTCTCATCTAGGTCTAAACGGCAGTCCAACGCTCGTTGAATTGGGCGGTCCACCGTACCTACTTCCACATGTGGATTATACCAAATTGTACGATCTGGTGTCCGTTTCTCAGCGAGCCCTGAACGACACCAAAAAGGAGTTTCTGGCGATCGGTGCCGGTGCAGGTCCGTATCCGCTCGTAGATTCCAACTGCGAAGGAATGTTCAATCTGAGAGTGCACGCCAACGGTCACGTTACAAGTGAGAGTCATCTGGCTCGAGTCAATCCGGATCGAAAGAAAGCTGTGCTACAGAAAATCCCGAGTAGTGAAACGAGGTGTGCCCTGCTGGGAAATATCTTCCTCTCGGAAGGTAAACCGGGAAAAGTGCTGAAGGTTAGCTGCAAGAAACGTACCGGAAATAAGGACTTCATCGCAAGCATTAGAACTGCACTGGAACAACACTACGGTGAACGCACGGTTGGAATGGGAGGAGTATTCCTGTTGAAGAAAGGCAAAGCGAAACAGCACGTAATGTCTCCGTTCTCGGAAACTGCCATCAACACGGAAGACGAGTTGAACAAATGGCTTAACTTTTTCGACATGTCCGCCACGTTGATTGCGGTCGGTACGCTGGTAACGAACGAGTGCGATCTTGATCTACGGTTGCAACATTTCCATAGCTTTTCGCGACACGGCGAGGGAGGTCATTACCATATCGATACCACACCGGACATAGTTGAGTACGAGGGTTACTTCAACATAGGAGAAAAAATTGTTAGGGTAGATAAACCGACCAACACGCACAAATTCGGACGAGATTGATATTCAGGGTTGGATCAGTAAAATCATACAATTTTTTTTTTGTTGAAATGATTCCTCAGATGTGTTTCCGAAATGACCCCATTATCTAGAGGCCAGCAGTAATTAAACGGCCGATTTGCGTTACTGTGTAAATGATAAGAGATGTCAGCTGTTGAAAAATTGTTATTTCACCCATACTCCGCGTCACAAAATTGTTTTGCATTGTACTTGGGCGACTGATAATACATCTTTCGAAACATTCACGGCCGTTAGTACGGAGATTTAATACAGAAAGTGTGAAATGGGTAACGATGTGACAGGAGCACGGTTGATCTTTTGACATTATCTAATTTGCTTTGGAAAAAAGATGAAGTTGTGGAAAATTATAATTTATTTAGTTCATAGCGGCCCTTACACGAGAATTATTTTTGTCATTTTTAATGATGACTGAGTAATGATGTATTTCAAATTTGATAGAAAACTCGTCATTACTGCACCATATACGTTCATTAAAATGATATTATTTATTAGTAATGACATGTTTAATGACGCGGCTATTAGGTCATCATTAAAAATGACAAAAATAATTGTCCCAGGGTGGCGATTCAATGCATAGGACGCTGGTCTTACAAGCCAGTTGTCGTATGTTCGAACCCCGACCTGGAAGGATTCTTAGTGTCAGTAGGATCTGTAGAAGAGATACGAAATAATAACTAAAAATTGCACAAATTATAAAATAAATGATAATTGTAAATATAATATTAATAAATCCTAATTTAAATCACAATACGCTATTTGATTAATTAATTCATTACGACATTTATGATTGCCGCTTGAAGTAGCAAACATCGCGTTCCCCATATTACGGCTCATCACTTGTGGCATTTCTAGCAGCAAAGAACAACCAATGGCAGAGCGAGCGTTCTGATAACCTTCCTATAAAACTAGAAGGGCAACCTCAACCAGCTCATTCGATATTCGGACGCCGTGACGATCAGAAGCAGGTAGCAGCCACAAGAAAAAAACGAAGCGAGTTCTGGAAGAGAGAGCCCTCTTATTAAAGCAGCGCAATCTCAACTAGAGGCGTGCAAAACAGCTCATTTTGGTGAACAGCTCCGAACCGATCAGCTCACCAAAGTGAATCGATTCGATGTATCAGCTCATCAGCTCTTTTATTTTGAACTTAAGGTTCATTTTGTGGTCCGTTTTTCTTATCACCGGTTTTCTTTCAAATGCATGATCGAAATTGATTTGCAATGATGCAATGAATGCAATGCGAAATAATTTATCTTTAATTGATGTCGACTAAATTGAATCTCTTAAAGAGCCGAAGATCCGATCAGCTCGTAGCGTGTTCCCTGCGTCATAATGCAGTGAACTGGGTAGCAAATGAGTGAGCTGGTGAGCTGCGGTTCTTTTGAAAAGAGCTGTGAGCTGTCAGCTCACTTCAATGATTCGATTCACTGGAACAGCTCAGGAGCGAATTGCCCATCTCTAATCTCAACCAGCTCATTCGTATTTCGGTCACCGTGACGACAGGTAGCAGCAAAACCAGCACTAACTTCTGAAGACGCCGTGACGATTAGCATCAACCAAGGACACCCACCGAGGGCCAAACGACGCACAGACACAACATGGCCAATCACGACAGGATCCATAGTACTAGCCATGCAATGATTCTGTACACTAAGAATCGGCTGCGAAGTCTGTTGAAACAGGAAGGCCAAATTCCACAAAAGGAATGTAATGCCAAGACTTTGCTTTGCTTTGTAAGGGCCGCTTATCAATACCCATTGATTCGAAAAATGATGTAGAGGAAATAGTCCCGGGACCATTGGTATTTCTGGAGTGCCAATGATCAGAGAGATGACAGCAGTTCGTTTGGAATGACAGCTTTCGGTGGGTGTAGGAAGGCTCCTCCTCACATTGACTCAAAAACGGGCTGGATAATGAATTCTTACTTGACTACTCGTTTCTTAGTGCTCGATCGACCCAATTGGCTCACTGAATTTTCACTCACTTTATGAATGTGCGCAACGCTGTGAGGGATATCTGTTAAAAAAAAAATTTAAAACTGTCAAAAATAAAACTCGAGCCTAAAAAAATTAAAAATGCTTTTATTTGGCTCATTGCGGTTAGCTTAACGTGGCCGTTGGTCTTGTTGTTAGAAAGAGTTGGAAGGGAATCCGTATTAAGGGGCGGCTTACTCCCCTAGGGTTAGTGAAGCTAGCTTCATTTAGAATTGGAACAAACTTTTGCTCATATTGTGGCGCTCCTGTTGGACGGATTTGGAAGTTAACGTAGGATTTTCGACATTCCGCAAATCGACTGTACTTTGTAAACAATCAACGTGGAAGCCGAAAGTAGGGAAAAAATTGTGCACAGTTATTTGGAAAATCCATTGTGGTCTGCATCTAGGGTAGGTAAACAGCTGAAATTGCCCAGAAATACCGAATGGCGCAGAAACTGCGTGGTAAGATTTTGAAGACGATTAAGAGGAATCCTAATCTGTCGGACCGTGATTTGGCCAGAAAATTCGGTGCTGCCCATAGTACTACAGACTAACAGACAAGACACTCAAATTAGATTTTTCAATCATTTTAACGGTCATTTCGAATATTCCTTTAGTTGGGACAGTACTCACATGTGTCATGATGGCACCACGTTACCCTATCAAAAACATCCTGTCTGTCATTTAGACTCTGTTTATTTTTTTCATTTACCAACAGAGTTGCGATTCATACAGAATTACCTGTAATGTATTGATTTGTATACGTCCATGCGAATTTCATGCAGGATACAGATTTAATACATATTGCCAAAACTATATACATAATTGTGCCTACTTCTCATCCTCCAACGAAATACAAAATCGAACCCGTTTTGTTACAATATTTACATGCTTCTGGTCTGCCGCCACTTAATTTCGGGTGAAAATTACCAACACAATAAAAAATAATCTAGATGAGCAACGTTGAGTCAAATAAAGGGTTACCTTCCAACATCGCGAAAAAGTTAAATATATTATCAACGTAATCCAATAATTTATTGTGACGATTCATTTTCAAATATTTTGATGAAATCAGGCATCCCTGCAAGCAGCTGATCGGTGTTGACAAACGAGGGGAAACCAACTAGTAAAAAAAACATTTACTTAACACAAGGGGTGTACAGATAGTAAATAGTTCGCGCAGTACAATATAGGTGGAACTAGTGCATCACGAAAATTTTTTTTATAGGAATTTATTCACACTGTCATGTCTGTTAGTCTGTGATAGTACCGCGAGGAGAACTCGACTCCGGTAAGGAATCAAGTCGTATCGAGCTAGAAAACAGCCAAATAGGACCATAAAACAGAATAGTGTGGTCAAAATTCGTGCTCGGAAACTATATGACCAGATGCTGACCAAGTTCGACGGGTGTCTTCTGAAACCTGTCAAGGCTGACTTCGAGCAAATCCCAGGTCAAAAATTTTACTTGGCGAAAGCTCGGGGGGATGTTCCAGCCAAATTTAAATTAGTTTTTGCCGACAAATTTGAAAAAAAAATTATGATTTGGCAGGGCATTTGCAGCTGTGGCAAAAAAACGAAAGTTTTCGTTACAAATAAGACAATGACATCGGAACTATACCAAAAAGAGTGTTTCCAAAAACGAATTTTGCCGTTCATTCGATCCCACGACCATCCCGTAATGTTTTGGCCAGATTTGAGAAGCTGTCATCACAGCAAAGTCATTTAAGAATGGTATGCAGAGAAAGGGGTCCAGTTTGTTCTGAAAAACCTTATCCCACCCAACTGCCCCCAGTTCCGCCCTATTGAGAAATACTGGGCAATCATGAAGAGGAGGCCCAAGGCAAAGGGAAAGGTTGTCAAATACATCAATCAGATGATGAACTGGTGAAATAAGATAGCTAAAACAATGTACGAAGAAGGTGTGCGTCGCCTAATGAGCCGTGTTACAGGAAAAATTCGAGAATTCCTTCGAAACCGTGACGAATAATTTTATCCGTATTTGTTCTTAAAAGTATGAAGAAAACGCTATTATTAGAAAAAGAAAAAGATCTTGAATTCAATAATAAATAACTGAAATACAGGCAATTGTCTTTGTTCCAATTCTATCTGAAGCAAGCTTTAAAAGAGTATCGGGAGAGTGGGACCTGATCGGTTGGGGTTTTCATGTTTTTTCCTGTTGTGGTGTAGTAGCGGTTGACCAGCATTGTAGGACATTTTTGGCGTTTTCTGCAGTCCGAGGAGTCGTTCATCGTATACCATACCGTTCCATAGAAGAAAAGGATGAGTTAGTACAGTGGGCTGCAGAATGACGAGAAAAAGAGGGCACTAGATTTGCACTTCTATGGCTTTTAAGATGTTATAGAGGTAGGTCATGTAAACAGGATCTCGGGTCGCTAGAACGTCACGGACTGGAACATATGGTGGTCTACCTCGGGACCGAAGGGAATCGATTAGCTGGAGTCTGGCGTCACAATACTCGAAGCACATCCAAACAATATGTTCGATGTCGTCGTAACAGTCACCGCAAGCGCAGTGATTACTCTCAGTAAAGCCCACACGATAAAGATGCACTTTGAGCTAGTAGTGGTTGAACATAAGCTTTTTTATAAAAGATATTTTTTATTCAGGCCTATTTGCGTACAAGCTTTACGTGGCCGATTTAGCTGAGTTTTTAGCTAAAAAAATTTTTGTATTGGATCTCGTTGTCACCCTTTTTCTAGAGGAAGAGGAGCTTCCATTTCCCTCCTGCGAGGATTGAGGGGCAGTTTGTTCGTGGTTCGTCTCGTCATCCATTGCCGTGGTATTGTTGTTGATTTTGTTGCTAGTTGATGTAGATGCGTCTTGTTGTACATTGTTTGCAGTTGCTGGTTGGTTGGATGATAAGCTGTTAACTGCAGCTGGTGTACTTTGTTCTATAGGGGATACGTTGGATGGTTTCATTGAAGGGGATACTTCACTGTTGTTGGTGACTGTCACAGGTGTACTGGGGTTGCTTGGGGTTGGTGTGAAGGAAGCACCATTGTCCTTTGGTGTGCTTGGCTCCTTGTCCAGTTTATCACATGGCTTACCGTAGTGAACATCTTTTTGGCAATATTGACATGTGGCCATCTGATTGTCATAGGTAACAAGTGATTTGCACGGGATTCTTGTATCCTGACCGAAAGTTACATAAGGCCTCTTCAAGCGCATGCGTGACAAACGTACGCCATTTAGAATAAAGTGGAAAAATTTCTTCCACTTTTCTTTTTCGATAGAGAGAATCTCTACGTATTGGGACATAGTTTTACGAATATAAGGATCGATGACGCTTGAGAGAAGATCATGCACACGCACTTCTATAGCACTATCTTCCATATATACTGGGATGTTGTACTTGATATTTTCATGCTCCACATAGAGCACATTTTTATTGTCTTTTGCGAATTGAATTGCATCCTCTTTATAAAACTGGATGAAAACAACATTATTTGTCTTATTGCATTGAAGTAAATGCACACGTTTAATGTCAAGATGCATTTGCTCTTTAAGCAAACCCTCAAGTTCTCGTATCGAAGATCGAATTTTGCACTGCCTGAAGTCAACAATAATTGTATTCTTTCGTACCGGCGGTAGCTTTTGTTCGTTCGGTTTACTCGTTTTCGAGGTCGTTCTATTGTTCACTACATAATACTGTACTTGGTTTCTTCCGTCCCGAACGTAAGCGGTTTTGTTTTATCAACTGACTTGGATGAGTTGTGAAAGCGAACTGAACATAAGCCTTGATATTGTCCGAATAAAGTCTCGGTTCACATCCAACCCTCGGAACCAAGCTTTCGTCGATACCTGCGGTATAATGGAATGTAACCACCGTCCTATACTTCCATCATTCCGGGAGGTTTGCAGCTGACGAGTGCCTCTTGGCGAGAACGACTGAAAAATTCATTGAAGCAGATTGATCTTTCATAGGTTTCACAATGTAATGCACCCACCTTGGCCATGCGAGTCCGCCATCTCATAGCCCCTTACGGAACAATGTGATGGGACCCAAACCAAGGTAATCCAGTATGATTTTTCAGATAAAGCACTCAGTTGTTCCCATATTTTCCCCAGGAAATACGGTGAGTACTTTCCAGGCTTCACTGAGCGAAGAGCCTCGATAGAGCCAAGACTGTCCGATACAATGAAGTAATGGTCTGCAGGCAAAGTTTCAATGATCTCAACGGTATACTGAATTGTAGCTAGTTCTGCGACGTAAACTGAAGCTGGATCACTGAGTTTTTAGGAGGCGGTGAAATTTTCATTAAATATAGCGAAGCCAGTATACCCGTCGAAATGTGATCCGTCAGGGTAAAACATTTTGTTACAGTCGACTTTTCTAAATTTGTCATTGAAAATATTTGGGATCACTTGAGGGCGTACGGGATCCGAAATTCCACAAATATCTTCTTTCATGGATGTGTCGAAAAACACGGTAGAATTAGAAGTATAAAAAAATGAACACTGTGAGGATTGTATGTAGAAGAATTATTGTTATGTTACATGAAATCAAAGTACAATGTCATAAATCGGGTCTGAGAATTAAGCTCGACTAGCCGTTCAAAGTTATCGATAACCAACGGATTTTAGACACTACATCGAATGAGTTGTCGATATGAGAGATCCCAAAAAAGGGTTTTCAACGGAAGAATTCCCGCCAGCATATCGAGACTCCTCGTATGAGTAGTCTATTGCATATCTCCATCTTGATGAAATGTATTTTCGCGGCGGAACGGAAGCAGAAACATCCATACTCCATCACTGATAATATCGTTGTTTGGTAAAGCCTTATTAGATCTGTTGGGTGAGCTCCCCACCAAGTTCCGGTTACTGTACGGAGAAAGTTGATTCTTCTTTGGCATTTTCGTTTCAGATACCTAATGTGACATCCCCAGGTACCTCCGAGATACCTGAATGTGAAAACCTGAGCTATGGTTTCACCCATTAGATGACGGCTGTAGTTATGCAGGTTCATGCTTCCTTGAAAATACTAGCAGCTTAGTTTTCTCCGTTGAGAATTCAATACCCAGCTGTAGAGCCCACGTAGACAGAGCGTCCAAGATAGTTTGTAATGGTCCTTGCAGATCTGTAGACTTGGCTCCTGTAATAGATACCACGCCATCATCTGCAAGTTGCCTTATCGTGCAAGAGTTTTCAAGACATTCATCGATGTCATTAACATAAAAGTTGTAAAGAAGGGGGCTGAGGCATGAGCACTGGGGAAGACCCATGTAGCTAATTCGCGAGGTTGTCAAGTCTTCATGTGTAAAAAAACATTTGCACTTTTCAGACAATAAGTTGTGTAAAAAGTTGTTTAAATGTGAGAAAAGACCAGGCTTGCGCAGCTTCTCCGAAAGAATTTTTATGGAAACTGAATCAAAAGACCCCTTTATATCTAAGAATATTGATGCCATTTGCTTCTTATGAGCAAATGCCATTTGAATTTCTGTGGAAAGCAGCGCAAGGCAATCGTTCGTTCCTTTGCCTTTACGGAAGCCAAATTGTGTATCTGAAAGCAAGCCATTTGTTTCCATCCATTTGTCGAGATGAAACAGAATCATTTTTTCCAACACTTTTCGAATACAGGAAAGCATTGCAATCGGCCGATACGAGTTGTGGTCGGAGGCTGGTTTGCCCGGTTTACGAATAGCAATAACTTTCACTTGTCTTCAGTCTTGGGGGACAAAGTTCTGTTCGACAAACTTGTTGAATAAGTTCAACAGACGCTTTTTCGCGATATCGGGAAGATTTTTAAGTATGATGAATTCGATTTTATCGCACCCAGGTGCATTGTTATTGCAAGATAAGAGGGCAAGAGAGAACTCCGTCATCGAAAATGGGGTATCGTTACCAGTACATCGGGTGGGCGCGGCGCGATAGGTGTTTAGTTCACGAACAAAATCCGGGCAAACTTTCTTGGCGAAATCAAATATCCAGCGATTCGAATAATCTACGGACTTATTATTAATGGTTCAATTTCGCATGCGACGGGCTGTGTTCCACAGAGTGGTCATTGATATTTCTCTAGATAGCCATTGACGAACCGACGCCGGTAGCCCCGATTTTTCGCTTTGATCAGAGTTTTCATATTCCTGGGGTGCTTGTTATTATTTTATTTTCAGTGCAAAATAAATCCAAATTTGAATCGGATTGTAATTTTTGTTAAATTCAACTAACTATTGAATTGCCAAATTTCCACCAAAAACTAAAATCATTCTCGCAATTGTTCACAATTTAACAGTTTAACTGAAAACTGACTGATGTCTCCCATGTGAGAAACCTCAATTAGATTATCAGAATGTCGGACATGTTTTGAGTGAAAAATAATTGCTTCATATGCGTTTGTACATTTTATTCAATTTGTTGAACATTACATACTTTGAATTGTAGCTAGGAAAACTCGGAAATATTTGTAATTAGCAATCCTCTTGTAATCACGAATCTAATTGTAATATATTGGAAGTATCTGAAAACATTACAGTTTTATTTATTTATGTTTGAGGGTAGTAAATAGTTATGCTATTGCAGCGCCAGTTAGCGCCGTTAGGTAGCACGGTTTCAGTAGGTTAAAATTAACTCTGGTCATAAATAACATTACAAACGAATTCATTTGTTTCCTGACAAAACTTTAATCCATACAATAGTACAACCATTTCCCGATGCTACGTGTCAGTTTGGTTGTGCACATAAAAAACAATCCCAACAATGTGAACTTTTTTTTCTTGGAGGGGGGGTAAAACAGTTAACCAAAATGAACGAACTCGACATGTTTTGATTTGATTATTATCAGTAAGTAGATAAGTAAGTAAGAGCTGCGGTAAAATAAATTGTCGTTCACATCACTTGCTATCTACAAAACATTACATGCAGCTTTCTAAACTCGAAATCGTTTTTTCTTTTGTTTTTTGCTAAGATTGCAACGCTGCGGACAGCGGCAAATCATCATCTACCGTTAGATGTCTTTTGTTTTTGTTGTTTTAGTACTACCGTTGAAAACAAACAGGTTTCGCTTACAAATCACATGTTCCTTCGCTAGATTGAATCTCTGACTTATTCGCTGTCGCAGTACGCGATACTACATTTATCGCGTAGGAGGTCGTTACGCTCGGAAGAACCGAACTACTCGCACGATGTACTGTCGGCAAATGGGACACTCGCTGAGCACCTTTCCGCAAGCCGTACACGTAGTCATGTGTCCACATTCCAGAATCACACACTCGATGGGTGCATCCATACAAATCTTACACAAATCATCCGACGGTAGCTTTTCGATAGCTTAAAAAAACAAAGAATCGGAAATGAGTTGACAAACAACGGAAAGATGAAATTCTTACATGGAATGGACTTGTAATCTCGCCACAGTCGTAGAACACGTTCGCGAAGTTCCGGCTTTTCACAGCATCCCTTGAAATCGACACGGTTGAGCATCAGTATTTCCTTTAGCTGCTTCACCGATAGAATGTCCAGATCGGCACTGCGTTTGGGAAATAGAAGGCATGCCATTTAAATGAATCGCTTCGCTTCCGAAGTAGACCAACACAAACCTTTCTTTGATATCGCCAAGCTTGATGTGACTCTTACTGGCCAGCTCCTGATTGCCGGCCGAGTAGACGTGGATGCTTTCTGGGTCGTCTCCATCCATCTGCGGATAGCTGGAATGTGATGTCGCCGCGTTGCCCGAACTGGTGCCTTCGATTGGTTCCACCTCAGCCAAGCTGGCTTCCTCCGTGATGGAATCGCTGTCGGTCAATTCAAATGAACCTTTGCTTCGCCGTTCCAGATAGTTGAGGAACGCTTCCAGTTGCTGCCGCTGAGCCGCCTCCGTAGCATCCGTTCCCGATTCCAGCTGTTTACGAAACTTTTTCAGTTGCTTTTTAATGCCGCTGCGTCGTTTGCCGCACTTAAAGCACTTGTTGGTGGCATAAACCGTGGATTGATTTTGACTAGAATGACCTGTCGACGAGGCCGTACCGAGTGCAGGTTCCAGTGGCGAGCCCGTAGTCTGCCTGTTCATCTCAATCAACAGACAACTATCGGATCTGCGCCGCGGAATCCGACTGGAACAAGGAACAACACGGGAATGGGTTTCCAGGAGTTTTTCGGTTGATTTTTGAACATCAGGGTTGTCTGTGCTTTCAGTCATTGTGGCCGTTGTGATGGCGGCCATTGCGAGAATATCCGGATTGTTGATAATTTGCCAATGTTCTACATCGAACGCATTATCGATCGGTGCTCCCGGTAAGGTATAAACACATTCGGGATTGAGCTCGTCAAACGAGGAGGAGGATGTGTCTGTTTTTGATTCAGGAACCGTCATACGGCCTACCGTGCTTTGACTTGGACCAGCTTCGGCAATTAAATTGTCCTCTGAGGCTGACTTTTTCGAATCTTTTCTGCGTGGGGTTTCTTTTGCTTCAAGGTCACCTTCCTCATCCGAACACTCACAGCCATTCTGATTTGCCTCCGATGCGAGAATATTGTCAATTCTAACACTAAGTGACAGATTCACATTTTCTATCCGAACAGCCGTTGATCCTTGTTGTTGACCAACTGGGGATGAAACGGACGAACTGTTGCCACTTGAATCCGCTCCGCTAGTGATGCCACTACCATCGCTAGTATCACCATGATTCGAAGCCAAGTTCCTTTCATTCGACACAATGTCCGACGGGTCAGTAGCCTGCCCAGATTCCGCTGCCGGGACATTCCTGTTATCGTTGTTAGATTGCTGAAAATTGACTCGGTACACATCGTTGTTTCCGAAGCGGGGTTGCTGAGACACATTTTCTTGTCCTCCCTCTCGTTGCCGTAAACTTTCCTCTGTAGAAGAGTGGGAAAACCGTGGACCAAAATTAGTTGTTTTAGGAATGTCTAAACATAAAAAAAGAACATAAAAATACAACTTAATCCTGGATGCAATCGAATCTCGTACTCACCGGTACCGAGCTTATCGGTAATGGAGGTAAACAAATTTTGGCAAGTATTCCTAATCTGATCGTAGGTGTTCGCACAGTTTTCCACACTGGCAGCGTAAAAATTTCCGTATCGCGAGGAACCTCCGGAATTGCTTCCCCTTCCGCCACCACTGCTTCCACCTGTTGAAGACGCTGAGCTTACATTGAACGTTCGACCGTTTCCGCTACCTGCACTACCCGATGGACTTCGCGGACTATTCGTTCCGGAATTTACATGAGCAATCACCAGATTAATCAAATCGTCCTTCTCAACACATCCAGCGGTGGAAATGTGTTTGGACTGAAGATAAAATATCAAATCTTTCACCTTCAACTGACCGAGGTCCACCTTGGAAAGTGGCCGTTTAGTGAAAATCAAACAGTTGTGGCACAAGATTCGCTCCTGGCGCTTCTCTAGGCAATTCCGGCAGAACAACCGACGGCATTCGTAGCAGGATTTCTTCCGCGTTATTAAACCAAACTGAGCGTGACAACTTTCACACGGCATTTCTGTGCAACACCAATCCCAACAGCAGTTGAATTATTTATCTTAAATTGAAAAATAAAAATACTCAGCACTTTTGGTGAAGCAACGTCATACAATAGATGCTGATGAAAAGCAATCCAAGTCTATTTGGAAAGCAACTCAAAATTGTATCACTTTTCGTATCTGATTCTCGCCAAGTAGTCATGTTTTCCAACGGAATGTGAAGGCTACTATCTTTAGTTCGATAGAAACAATTTCTGGATAGATGCAAAAGCCGAGAAATACACAAAAACCATCGCTTTTTACAAAATCATACTGCAGATTGCGAAATGAAATGAAAACATTCGCATAATTTTCTGACTCGGATGACTGACAGATGAATGAGTTTTCAAATTCACACACACTTCATTTCGAATGAATTCTGCCCTTGCAGCAAAATACATTTTCTATTTTATATACACTGCGAAATAAAGTACCACGCAGATAAATGGAATACACTAAGTCCACTCAGAAATCAAGTACGCTATATTTGTTTTTCAAAAGTTTAGAGCATAATGTTCCATCAACATTTGAATCTTAAGTGTGGACATGTTGATATCAAATGCTTCGTACATAACTTAGACAAAACCTGACAACTGGGGGGGGCTGCTCTTGTTCCAAAATGGACCAGTTTCTGATTGGCTGATTTTGATGTTGCTACCCAATGTTGCTCGAATATCAAAAATACAACGAATGTCAATGATCATCGCTCGCTTCCCTTCGCCTTTGTTCGATAATCGTTCTGGTATTCGGACTTGTCCGTAAATTCGGGCGCGAACGAAGCCGACGCTGCTTCGTTACTCGCACGAATATCTATTCCTTGCAGTTGTTATTCGCATTGGACATATCCCCGAATGACTTAACGCGAATATGGAACGAATATTCATACAGCGATCATCGCCAAACCTAATTCGCGATGATCGTTCGTGCTGTCTTTGAAACAAGCAAATTAAGATGTTTCCCCCCGCACTATTACCATAGTCTTATGTGCATGTGATGAATCATATTCCAGCATTCTCCCATTGCTGTTACCCAACAAGATATGATGAATTTATTAGATGAAGAATGCTTCGCGAAGAATGGAATCCAACGATCTTCGCCGTGACGCTGTTCGATCTAACTCGAAGAATAAAATAAATGAACGAATGTATAAAACGAACATGCACGATGTATACCAGCAGCGAAGAATGTATTAGTGTATTCGGGCTCTCTACGATTATTGCTTATTCCTTTTGCACCCTTCTCTCTTTCGTGCAGTGAATAGTTCAACGTTGTTCGAGACTGGCATATTCGAAGGCAGTATAATCACAGCGAGGATGCGTGAATGAATTAGTTACACGAAGAATATTTGCAACATTGTTGCTACCTGCACATTGTGAAAAGATAAAACTTTTGCAGGGTACGCGAGCAATGATGCCAAGTATAAAGAAAATCAGAAAACAAGTTTATTAAAATGTATAATTTTAACTCACCAAAAAATATTTTCAGAGAATGTTTCATTTTTTTTTAAATTTTATTTGTAATAAATGTTTATAGTGGCAGCACTCTGTAATTAAAATCAGTATCAACAATAGATTCGATTTCGCGTTCAACATGGGATATTTCGTGTTTTGTCATCAACGCTAAATTAATTGTTTTAAGCATTAATGAATAATAAAAAAATGCATTCACCAAAACATTTTTCATGTTAATTTCAAATCAAAAACCGAGTCTAAAAATTGAAATTTAATAAATATTTCTTTTTCAGCATAAAGTTATTAAAAAATCTGTAAATACACTGTAGCCCAATCATTGATATTTATTCCACAGGGCGAAAATAACGAGAAGGATGATTCGGAAGGAAGAATAAGAAGCCAGTTGTCAGGTCTTGTCTTAGGTACATAAGACTTCATGACATAGATCAATGTCATAACATGACAGTTTGAAGTGACGTCGTATGGATGTTTATATGTTTTATTAATAATCTTTATACTCTCTGATAATGGAACACATCATGTTCATCATGTTATTTGAAACGTAATACCTAATTGATGATACTTCAATATGAAAATGTATTCTTCATGATAATTAAGTCTAAAGCGGCCCATACACCTTCAGTTTTATGTACAGCCCAAATGAACCTTGGACGGAATAAAAAACTGAACGGTTAATTGAACTGAACGTGTGTGGTGGCTATTTAGTTCTGGGTTTTGTCTTCATGTTAGTTTCATCAGTTTCTTCCATGAAGGCACATTATTCTGAACAAAAGAAAACTGACGGACTGAACGATTAACTGAAGAACTGATCAATTAACCGGATGAAACTGAGCTCGAGAGCTTGAGTGAAAAAACGGACGTTTGGCCGGATGAACTCTTCCGTCACTGCAGTCAATCGTTCAGTTCCTCCCCGGTTGCACGAATGTCATCTGCATACAATTGGCTTGATGCCGAAAATGTTGGCTCTTTGGTTCTAGTTCACTGTCAAATGCTGTGTTTAAGCAGTGTTCACATGTTCACATTTTTCTTCATGCGGTTGCATCAATATAAGGAAACGATTTCGATGGAATATAATCAAACTGTAATAAACCACAATTTCTATTTCTTATTCAAAGAGAGGTCAAATTACTTGTTTTATAGAGAGTACTAGACTAGAGTTATATTTGTATTGGGTTTGAAGAAATTAACTTTTGACACCAGTGTGGTTTGATTGTATGATGCGTCGGTTTCAGGAACCAGCTTCCATAACAGGAGGGTGTTCAGTTCACTAGAAACTGTCTGAAAAATTGAGCGTGTAAGGGCCGCTTAAAATCTTTCGAAATCTAAGCATTTTCATCAGTTTGAACGTATTTTACTGACAATCAAATTGCAAGTGTCAAGCCAGTTGAGTATTAAGTGTAGTACATTTTGAATATTTCTACTATTTTAATATCAATACATATTAATATGATTTGAAGTGAATTACACTTACAATTTAAAAGTCGAGTCATGTGCGGTGAACTTAAGCGCAACCCGCATAATAAAAAATAGCAACTGGTATAGTTCAAATTATATAAAAATCTGCTGTGCTGTGGTAACCTCATTTTTTATGGTATGTGTTATATTCAACGCTAAACACGGATTTTGTTGTTTGTTGTTATAATATAGTATATGGTTATTTTATGATATGCTGTAGTAACAAAAAATTGCTGGTAATTGGAATAATGATAAAGAACTTCTGGTGAACCATATGACATGAATTCACTATGGCTATTATCGTTGTAGTATAGTTTTATATAGCATTTTTAATAATGCTCCAACCACCTGCTTAATAAATGAGCGAATTCAAAAGTTTTATTTCGCGTCAGCCTAACTGGATTATTCTAAACCACATTTAGAGTAGCTCTATCTTCTATGGAACATAACATCAATTTTTTTATACCAAATATAACAGTAATATCTGGTTACCTATCATAGGTATACATTGTTATATGTAAATATTATACTCAATGCTTCATTTGTATATTCAATATATGAATAGTCCTGACCAATTCAGATTTTTAAATTATTTAAAAGCTACTCTTTCGGTTTAATAATTATTAGTTCGTCGAATATATAAAAGTTATCAACGATATATTATACATGATAAAATCAGGCATCCCTGCAAGCAGCTGATCGATGTTGACAAACGAGGGGAACTAACTAGTAAAAAAAATTATATAACACAATGGGTGTACCGATAGTAAATAGTTCGCGCAGATCAATACAGGTAGAACTAGAGTGACTATAATCAGAGTGACGACAGCTGTTCGTTTGGAATGACAGCTACCAGTTCCAATCGAGCAAACGACCTGCCAATTCAATGTAAAGCTAATGGAATGTTTTGAATTGTTGCCAACATTACGGATGAGAAGTCGTCACTCTGGTTATAGGCACTCTAGGTAGAACTAGTGCATCACGAAAATTTATTTATATAACAATTTACTCATAGTGTCATGTCTGCTAGCCTGCGAATCAGTTTACTGAGGGCACAGAAACAAATGTTGCTCCTGGGCCCAAAAAGGTATTTGCCTGTATGAACTGTGAATTATCGGTATTTTAGGAGAACCTATCTGTATTGCAGTGTACAGAGGTAAAAAACGGTATAAATACCGAGAAATCGGTATACCTGGCAACGTTGTCGGAAATATGTAAAAAATGTAAATGCATTAAAAAAGGCAGTTTGATCCGCATAATAAACTATTCCATATATAATTCAAACCATATTTTTGAATATTTCATGATATCTAGTGTAGTTAGTCTATGGTATTTGTTTTTTTCGTGACGTCACAAATGAACTAGCTTCCATCCTTCCCTCTCAGCAGGCCGTTCAATTTTGTTGTTTTTTGAGCGCTTGTTGAACGACATATTGCACGAAATAATCGTTCAATTTGCTGGAACGGTTTGTTGTTGTTTTTTCTCTTTAAAAAATAGTGTAAAAATTAAGTGTTACCTTTACATAGAAAGAAAATTTGTTGTTATTCTACGTGAAGTAGAAGTATTGTGCAGGTATGTATTGTTAGTTTAAACAAATAAGTGGAAAAAACTTCAGAAAAACTGCAGTAAAACTAGTCCAACGGGGCTCCAACTCCTCATGTTAAAAAAGGTTCAACAATGAACCTCTGTCTGCCGGGTTTGTTGAACGAAAAAAATGGCATTCGGTTCAACGGTCTGTTTCAAAATCGGCAAACGAAGGTCCCGTGTTGGCCTCCCGTTGAACGATTGATTGGACTTTCATTGGACCAATGATCAAACGTATTGGACCAATGAAGGACCACCGTTGAACGTTTTTTTCTAAATGGGTTAACAGTTAAGCAATACTGTTTAAAGCTTAAAAAATCGAGGAACACATCTCACACAATCATCTTAACACTTCGCAACAAGCCACTATTAATTAATAAAACTTTAAAACAAACTGAATGGAATCAAATACAAATTCATCATTCTTCCATGAAAAAAAAAAACAATATGAACCTTATTAACGGAATAAATAGAATACCTCAAATCATGGAAGTTTTAGTTTTGAAATATAAATCATTTCATACAGAAATATTTTCATCCGCTATGCGATAGCGACGCATTGTTTTCATGATAATTACTAGCATGTTTCGATGTCATAACGTTGTCAGAGATTTTCTTTTTCAACTTTTCTAAGCTGTCATGACGGAACAGTAAAACATGCTAGGCTAAATTGATCATTCTGTGAACCAAACATTAACGCTGCGAATGTATGGGACCTATCGGTATTATTCGTATTGGTGGAATCGCCAACATTTTTTTCAAACTCTATTTGGCGAGATAGTCCTCAATATGTGTCATTCGTCTGTTAACAGACAAATAAACAAACAAAACCGTAATTACAAACAGTGAAAATGTCAAAAAACCTAATACGGGTAATCCATTAAACGACCCCTTACCCCTTACCAGCAGGTAGGAATATTTTAGTGTGTACCTAATGAATTTAAATGAACACTTTGCAGGAACATTTTACTCAGAGATGCCAGGTCTGCAGATTTGTCTGTAAATCTGCAGATTTGGGGTATAGTGCTGCAGACATTTTTTGTTGTGCAGACTTTTACAGACTTTTGAAATTCTCGCAGACTTTTGCAGATTTTTTAAATTCTCACAGACTTTCGTCTATATTTACAGATTTTTGAAATTTACGCGACCTTTTTTTTTTTTTTTTTTTGCTCGCCAAGTCAGTTTTGCGTGTCATACTTTATAGAGAAATTGCTGCCAGCAAGACATACTTCTGACTGCAGATTTTTTTTCAGATTTACAGACCCTGTCTGCAGATATTTGAAATTTTTACCTGGCATCTCTGATTTTACTTTTGTTTCGCATTTTCACGGCGCAGATCGTTTTCGTTCGTAGTGTAGCTCGGTTGACGTTGTTGTACTCGGTCAGATCTGATTGAGATTCGGCTAGTACAGCTATAATTTTAGTGCTACGTACGTTTTCAATCGTGAAAAAACAGTCGATCTAACAATCGTGCCGCGTTTAAATTTCCCGTGAAATCGATTTGTTAATATATTTTGAAATTTGTTAAGCATAATTTGACCGAGCATCAAGATGGTTGACAAAATCGAGATGAGCCTGGATGATATTATAAAATCACAGCGTCCACAGCGTGGTGGTGGCGGTCGCGGTGGTCCGTTCCGATCCGGTGGCAGCAATGGTAGCGGTCCACGGGGTCGCGGCCGTAATGGGTCTGTCGGAGGTTTTCGCTCCAATCGTGGCCCATCCGGCGGCGGTGGTGGCGGTGTCCTCAAGGGGCGCAATCGTGGCGGAATTCAACGATCATCGAAATACGCACGGGTAAGCGGGTGACCGAAAAAAAATGGACGGTGAAAGTTTGCTTGAACTGGTAATCGAATGCGGAGTGAAGAACCGTGTTTTTTTCTCGTGTGAATCTCCTTCGTAAGGGCGTCGTTTCCGCCTAGCCATGGGTGACAAAATATGACGAAAGTCTACTGAATCTGGGAAAACAAAATGGCGGACTGAAAGGTTTGTTATTTCCTTGGCGTTCTTTGGATGCGCCGCAGTTGTGTGGAAAACAAGGAAGACAAGTGAAGGACGAACAGAAACTTGGTAGTGTGTGCGTGTGAAAAGTCATTTTTGACGTGCCGGTACCGTGAACCGTTAATTAACGGTTTGTTTTGTTTCCGTACCTGAAAAATGACGGATGAATTTCGGACGATGTATTTCTGGGAAGAATGTTGGCAAATGCTGAAAATTAGTAGTGCTTATGTTTTTATTATATACTCTGAAGAGGGTTTACCTTATCATCGTCGTATTTTCTACCAATTTTAAATGCTATTTGTTCCACAAATATGAGTTTATCTTTCCCTACCAAAGGCATAGCTCTGGAGAGATTGCTTCGCAGAATCGATTAATGCTTTCTGTCGAATTTTGAAAGTATCACTGGATTGTCACCTGGGACTCTCAACTTTTCTTAAAAAAAGGTTTAGCCCGCGAGGCGATGTCTTGTGGAATTCCCTTAACTGCCGTCTGTTGATTGATTCCCCGTACACGAAATGGTTTTGCCTCCGGAAGACGCTGGGAGAGATTTAAGATCTATCACATGACCATGCGAGAGATTCAGAACGGTTTTCTTCCCCATTCTGTTCCGCCGGTGGCGGCCGGAACCAGAGCGAGAGAGAGAATAAGTACTGAAGGCTGCTGCTACTGCGGTGGAACTTTACCGAGTCACTTTAGCCGAAATACTAATATCACAACACCATTCCCACATCCAAAACCAAACCAACCACATTCACAGGGCGACGTAAACAGCGCATGGAAGCACGATATGTACGAGGGTGCTCGCAAGAGTCGTTTGTTAGCAGCGGCAGGATTAGTCGGCCCTGGAGGACTTGGCAGTACGAAGCTGATGGTATCGAATTTGGATTTCGGCGTGTCGGAGTCTGACATCAACGAATTGTTTGCGGATTTTGGACCCCTGAAACATGCTTCGGTACACTACGACAGATCGGGCAGATCTTTAGGTGAGTACGAGGTTTCCCGGGGTTCATGAAATTATATTCCCTAGCTGCATAATCTAATCTGTTTCTCCGATTCTCTCCACACTCGCAGGTACAGCCGACGTGGTGTTCGAGCGCCGGGCAGATGCCATTAAAGCAATGAAACAATACAATGGAGTTCCGCTGGATGGTCGTCCGATGAGCATACAGCTGGCGACCTCGGAAATTCCTATCCCACGAGTCCCACGCCTTGGTGCCAGTACACTATCGCGTTCACCACGAAGACCGAGCAGCAGTGGACCCAGAGGTAAGTTACGATTCGAGACGAAATGAATTTCTTCGTGCAATTGGAATTTCTTTGTCATTATCAACGATATTTTTATTATTTTCACAGGTTCAAACTCGTCAAGCCGTCGAGGAGGCGGTAGCGGTGGTAGCGGCGGCGGTGGTGGTGGTGGTGGTGGCCCACGCCGTCAGCAGCGTGAGACCAAAACTGCGGAAGAGCTTGATGCTGAGCTGGACGCGTATACAAAGGATATGAAGTAATTTTGTCAGCAGTACACAGCGTGACCTTCCATACACTTCGTGTATGTTTTAGAGTAAGGACCATTATCACGTTGACTTTACTGTAAACACAGAAGAGAACGCTGCAGGCAGATCATTGCTTGCGGGCGGTGTAAATAAAAGTAAAAGAAAAAAAATTCTTCAGTAATAAACACAAGAATGCAAAGTTGATTTGATAATAGAATAACAATCACTGAGTGAGGTTGCAGCGCAAAACAATTCGTCAGTTATTTAGGCAACTGTGAAGCAAAACATCAACAAACAACGGTTGTTTCCGTCGAAATGAGTTGAAAATCTCGTTCAGTGTTGCCGGTAATGAGCATTTGGTTAGATTTTATTTTATACTATAAATTTATTAGCAAATCATTGTTCTTGAAAAAAACGGGATTGTCATACGTTGGCCAACGATCGAAGTCGAAGTGTATTTTTAATGTTATACTTTGATCGGAATTTGCTTGATTAGCACAGTGTCAAATCTAAACATAAAAAACCCGACGCAGAGTGAGAATTTCATTTCAAGATGCAGCAGAATTTGTAATTTTTGTACTTGAATTCACATAATTTACCGAGAGAAACCTCAACAAGTATAACCAGTAAATCACGGACAAACAATCTAATGGACGGATCTGAGAATCTGTCATTTCATCGTTAGTTCATAATACCTTAGTTTAGTGAATCGACATTACAAACTAATGTAAAAGAAATATAAAACAAATGACTCAGAATTTGTTTCAACCTTGTTATGCTCTAAGAAATCCGAAACTAAGACGCTTCATTTCGATACCCAACCAGTAACATGTTGCATACGATAGATGAATGTAAAAGTGAAATTGTAACTTGCGATAGAGTTCCCTCCCAAGCCCAAGATTGGTTACAAAAGACCGCGGATTTTTCGAATCACCATATGAAAGCCAAAAAACATGAAAAATAGGTTCAATTGAGCCAGTTTATTCCATACTTATCAATCATGTAAAACTTGATCAGCGGTGTCCCTTTGGAATAGACGAATGCGTTGAATTTCTGCTCGTCGTCGCTTGGAGTTTGACTGTTGACTTCAGCCAATTCAATTCGATGCTCGATAGGTAAACTGAAGTTGCTGCTCCCGGCTGTCGCAGCAAACGAGCTTGACGCTCCCAGAGTGGAAGGCATTTCTGAAACCATAGTCTGTCCATCTGTTGATCCAACAAATTCTCCCAGACCTGATTCACGGCCGGATCCGAAATATGCGGGTTGGGTATAAATGGTTATGACTTTTCGCTCTTGGCAAAGTTTTTTCAATCTCGTGTGCAGCGATTTCAGGTACGTGTCCATTCGGATGAGGGTTTTCTCGGTACACTTGCTCCAATAGAATGCCACAATCGAATCTATCAGAAGATAAACGTTGATAGGATTTTTGATGAATATATCACTCAGTGTTAGCATCGTGAGCTCGAATTCATCCAATGTGAAGCAAGTGATTATTGTCAGTCTGGCCAAGGACTTTTGCCGGATGTCATGGATCTCCTGCGTCTCCACAGTTCGGGTGGCCGGAAGAGAACAATTCACAGTTTGTTTCTCCATCACGTCCAGCAGCCGAATCATGTTAATGTTATTGTCACAATTTATGAACACGGCTCCTAGAGCCTGTCCGCCGCAGTCCACTGGAAGGATTATTTTCGCAATCAGCTCCAAGATGAGGCATGATTTGCCACAGTTGCTTTCGCCGACTATCTCCACCATCTCGCCCTTGTTTGGACCACCGTTCGGGAACAGACTGGGATCTAGACATTTTACGTCGGATACCAGCCGGGACGAAATTCGCTGCAGGATCTGAACACCGGTTTCCACTTCGCACATTTTAAATTCGTGCTAATTGTAGTTATTTATGTAAAGAAAGATTTGACATATAGCGATATGCTTAGAAACTCTTCGCCTTTTGTTAGATTACAGATACTCCAAAGAAACCTTACGATTGCATACATGTTGGCGTTCTCATTCGGTTTCAGTTGCTCAGTGATTCTAAATTAATATTTTTTGACTCTAATTATTTTACGGCAGTTTCGAAAGTTTTTTCTTTCCTATAAACATTAAGTTAAGAGAGCGCTTACGCTATGTTTTAGATTATGAAATATTTTTTTTTCTATTTCTTCAACTATTCAATAATATTTGTGATCAAAATGCGTTTACAATAATCACAGCTAAAAGAAATCAAGAACTTTGAACTTTATCAATATCTTTTAGTTCAGTGCGATGTCCTATGCGTTTTTATTTATTTTTATTTCGTCGTAAATACGACTTACTTTACTATGGGGCGCCTGTTCAAAATTTACTCTCTGAGAGAGTGATAAGTTTTTGATAGTGAATATCTCTTGTTGTATCTAACCTATCAACATAATTTTTGTAACATGCCCTCGGAAATATGATCATCAATTTACGATAAAATTTTCAGTTGTATGATACAATCACAAATAATTCAAAACGAAAATTTTCTGAAATTTTTGGTATCAACGAGTATCAAAGAAGATAACTAATGACGCCTTCTCGTACCTGGGTAGATAGAAAAGGTTAACAATTGATATATTTAGTTCATTCTAGATTGAGGAGATGACTGAGTAGGAAGTAAAGCAAGTGCATCATTCCGGTTGGTTCAGGTCCAGAGCTTAGTTCCAGTTTCTCTTCGAAGAAGATCGATAGCGTCATCCTGCTGCTGGTCGTTTGCATTGGGTTAAAATACAACGAAAAGTGGACAACGATGGTCTCCAAATGTTATCTGATGAACTATAAAGATTGTTTCTTCGCAAATCGGAGATAAAAATCATCAGTTTAGTGAAAATCTAGAATAATTTTACTAATTTTGTGCACGTTTCGCAGTGCGACATTCGCACCAAACGAGTGCAAATAAAGCCAGTGTTTGACTGCTTTGCTTTCAATAAAAATGCTCCGAACAGTGTTTAACATCGCAGAAAATTCTACAATTCGGCTCTTCTGAATGCCAGAAAGAAATCCCGTACAGCATTTTTTTATACCGAAACAAAATAAATCAGGAATCATTTAAGAGTGAAAAAGGTGGGGAAGGTGCAACAACTTTAATGAAAGCCAATTTTTCTAGTAAAAGTACTCAATTGTTCATGTAATTTACTGTTGACAAATCTTTCCTGCGCACGGGCCTGACATGATTTGTTTTAGTCGCGAACAACTATGTAATTAAAACCATGAGAGAAGGGACTCGAACCCGTTGCTAGCTCCTATCCGGGGAAATTGTTTTTGTTCAATTAAACTGCCCTGCATGTAAAAACACATCAAGAAACAGCCTAGTTGACTAGAAGAACCGAGCATGATTCGCTGTACTCGGGCGCCACGGCATCCAGATATAATCATATTTCTATGCTAATCCCTCCGCCAGCAATCACTATTCGTCGCATCGCAAGTCTATCGTCACTTTCTGCTTTGCCGTCAGACGCTGATTTGAGATTTTGTTTTTGTCTGTTGCGCTGCTATGGGCTCGTTTTTTCTTACATTTATATTCGGTTATTACACAGGATCCAAGTTACACAATCACTTAAAATATCCACTTCCTTGCTGCATAAAGATACACGCGAAACTTTTTACAACTTTAAAGTACAGCGAAAGTTTCACGTAAACTTTCGCGCTTCCTGGAAACTGAACAATATATTACAACGTGTCCTAAAAGACGAGCTGCATATAATCAAATACATCATGTTACCAAGATATTCAGCTCTCATCGTTTATGAACAAGCCATAAGCGACATATAGAGCCGCAGCAGTGTCCGCATCGAAGCTCTTACATACGAGGTTTGTTCAAAATGTATCGCGAATTTTGACTTTTGATGCACGTATGTTCAATTTTTGATCTTTAGGTGGCGTTATGTTGAAAGTCATGACCCTTATTTATGTTGACAATTCTGACCATTTTGAATATCCAGTTTATTACAGCTTTTGTGCGTTGACTGGTTTAAGCTTGACTTGAATTTACGACATATGTGATTTTCGCATTTTTTAGGAGTGTTCACTCGATATATGACGACTCGTCAATCCATGATTCAGTCCTGATCGCATTAGCGGCCCTCACACGATCATTAAAAGTGTCATTACTAAAAAGTAATGACACTTTTAATGATCGTGTAAGGGCTACGAGTTCAGTAATGACACGAGTAATGATGGAATTCCGGATTTTCCATCATTACCAATATTATTTCTTCTTCTTATTTTTTGTGGAAGAGCTGAATATCTTTAGAACTATACGCGAAAAAATGACAAAGTGTAGATTTAAATTGGTTATATTTCATTAATCTTAACGTTTCAAAGGCAAATCAAATTTATTTTCAGCTAAACGAAAATAAAAATATTGTTATTGCTATTGCTGGAGTAGTTACCAGGGCTGGCAATAATCAACTCCCTACTTCATCATCACCGAGTTCAGCTCACCTGCAAATCGGTTTCAGAAGCATCGCTGAGCGAGTTGAGTAACTGGGTAACCATTTGTGTAGAGAAAACATCGTCTCAACATCGTAGTGTCAAGCAATCAGCAGATGAGCGCTGAGTGCACATCAAATATTAGAACCCACTGAGAGACGATTTGTGAGTTGTGATTTGATGTGTTTGTACATCAACACATTGAATCAGATTCTTGTGAGACTGTCTCGCTTGTATTCCCCATCCAACAGAGTTGCCATGGGCGGCCAACGTTCGAATCGATGCCATTTCAATCCAATTCTCAAGACATGTTTTCGTATGCTGGAAAACGAATTCGGTTTTAGTAGCCAGTTGTGTTTAGCTCGAGACATGAAATTCAATCGCTACGGAACATCACGCTACGATTCGACTTTTGTTTTCGTACATTAATGCACGTGCTCGTTTTGAGTACCAGCAAAAACAAAACCGAAAAGCTGGGTCGTGTTGGCAGCTCTGTGGTTTAGGCATACACTCACCGGTGTAGCTCGTACGGTGATGCCAAACTCAGTACTCACTTTTTAAAACTAGGAATGAGAGTTAAATGCTATGAAATCAAAACTGAGAACCATCAATACCATCATAATTTGATGTCAGCGGTGCTCTGTATAGGTGAGTGTGTTTGCTTAGATCAGCGATGAGTTTCATCTTTACCATCATTTTACGGATTGCATCGTAAATCATGAGGTGAGCTGATTAATAGAAAAAATCGAATCTTATGAGCGAGTTTTTGCCACCCTTGGTAGTTACAAATACTCATCATTAATAATGAACGTGTAATGCTAAAAAGTAATGATGTACAGTAATGCAGTAATGACGAGCGTTTGAGCAAAAGTGTCATTACTTAGTAATGACACTTTTAATGATCGTGTAAGGGCCGCTATTAGCCATCTGAATCGACTCAGCCACCGCAAACTTTCAGGCAACAAACAAGGTGAAGCGAAATACTTTTTTTTTACAGTGGCGTCAAACATTTTTTTTATTTGAAAATGTGAAATTGAAAATATTTACGGCATTTAGCTGTTATCAGTACTCGGTCAACCAAATCGAATATAGCAGGACGAAATTGTTCCGAGCAGCGGACCACTCCGGTTTATTTGTTGCTTTCCATAATGATTGAATTGCTCTACGTCATACAATTGACGTAATCTGTTTATGTGGTTTCTGCATGTTGAAGTTGCGGAACGTTTTCGAACAATCTCGCACTTTCTAACGATGTTCAGAATACATTCTCATAAAATTTCCAGTAAGAAACCGAGTCCTACGAAAGTGTTACAAACCGAACATTATCGGGTTCATTCTGGTAGCTTGTTCAGGGTAGAGTTAAACGTCAAACGAGTTCAATTACAGAAAATGGAAAATGGACTAGTCAGACAGTAGAGGGATGCCTGATTTCATCAAAATATTTGAAAATGAATCGTCACAATGAATTATTGGATTACGTTGACAATATATTTAACTTTTTCGCGATGTTGGAAGGTAACCATTTATTTGACTCAACGTTGTTCATCTAGACTATTTTTTATTGGCCCTTATTCTGAATAACGACGTATTGATTTCGATCGAATCATAGCTACCTTTGACACAGACTAACAGACAGGACACTCAAATCAGATTCTTCAATCTTTTTTACGGTCATTTCGAAAATTCCTTTATTTGGGACAGTAATCACATGTGTCATGATGGCGCCACGTTACCCTATCAAATACATCCTGTCTGTCATCTAGACTGTGTTTATTTTTTTCATTTACCAACAGAGTTGCCATTCATACAGAATTACCTGTAATGTATTGATTTGTGTACGTCCATGCGAATTTCATGCAGGATACAGATTTAATACATATTGCCAAAACAATATACATAATTGTGCCTACTTCTCATCCTCCAACGCAATAAAAAATCGAACCCGTTTTGTTACAATATTTACTTGCTTCTGGTCTGCCGCCACTTAATTCCGGGTGAAAACTACCAATACAATCGCCCTTATTGTGAATAACGTCGTATCGTTTTTTCGCTCGTATTTCATTCGTATTCCCAATAACGCTAGCATCAGGCATCCCTGCAAGCAGCTGATCGGTGTTGACAAACGAGGGGAAACCAACTAGTAAAAAAACTATTACATAACACAAGGGGTGTACAGATAGTAAATAGTTCGCGCAGTACAATATAGGTGGAACTAGTGCATCACGAAAAATTATTTTTATAAGAATTTACTCATACTGTCATGTCTGTTAGTCTGTGATATTATCGGCGTACGATCCATATCTCGGTTGATTTTTCATTAGGGCGTATAAGAAAGTGACAGTTTTTCTGTAATCACTCTCTCTTTCGATTATTGTGATGTGATTAAAAAGATTTTCTTTGATTTCACTACTCTGTTTGAAAGTCGAAAGTTTCAGGTATCATTTTATGCGAAGAGTTGAGTGATAAACGGGGAAGCCGCTTGGTAATTAATAGAAGATAAAGTAAACAAAGAGAAACTGTCACTTGCTTATACGCTCTAATGAAAAATCAACCTAGATATGACACATTCAATGCACATACATTATGTAATGGAATAAGTTCTATCGAGTTTTCATATAAATTGTATATGATATTCTTATAAATTAATTATTGTTATACCAATTTAGACTTCATGTACATTCTTCATAAAGATTAATTGTTTCCAAATGACTTGAATGAATTATACGATGCATACGATTCATATGACGAATCTAATGAATATAAAAAGATTTTTATCTCAGTGACCGATACCAATTCTCGGTTAATTTTTCGAAAGGGCGTCAGAGCAAGTGATAGTTTCTCTTTGTTTACTTTCTCTTCTACTAATTACCAAGCGTACCCGTTCGACTCTGCAAAATCCAAGAAAACCTTTGTAATCGCGTCACAATAATCGAAAGAGAAACTGTCACTTGATGATACGACCATTTCAAAAATCAACCGAGAGTTGTTGATTGTGGTACCTGCTTGTGAGAAATTCTGGCAGCCGGCAGAAACCTGACACGATTCCGGCAGCTGTCAAAATTTTGTAGGCGAAATTACGTCATTCTCTCGCCACGTCACGTCTTTCAAGATCGCTCTTCCTTCTTTTTAATGTGGAACACATTTTTGTTTTCTATACAGGGGTGCAAATTAGAATCTCAAAAAAATACACGTAGAAATGTGGTCAGGTTTTGAACAATCACAGCTCAGTCAATTTTGTATCAATTATTACTCGATGAACATTAGAGAAGGTCCCAAGTGCAAATGACAGTTTCTCTTGGTTTACTTTCTCTTTCAATTATTACGGATAATTCCAGTAATTTCCAACAAATTCTACAGTGCATATCGAAAGTTGATGATTTTTGCTATTATCCTACGATTGTTACGGTGTTACATGGAAAGATCGCAGATTGGACCGTAATACTCGAAAGAGAAAGTAAACAAAGAGAAACTGTCATTTGCACTTAGGACCTTTTCTCGTGTTTGTCTTCATTAATATTATGTCACCACTTGATTGGACATATTTCTACGTATTGATTTGAATGTTTATAGCCATGTATTTATAATTGTAATCATTGAAATGTTGTTTAGTAGCTAGCAGTGTCCTATATTGTCTGCAAAAAAACTCCGGCATACCAGATTTTCCTGCCAAAGTCGACGGTTTTGAAGGAGTAAGCGATATATCAAAGGGAAAGCATCGCTCTGATTGGTCAATCGATGCAAAAGCGAAGCTGTTGAAAGCACGTAAATCTATAAATAGAAGCGAAATTAAGCTAACGTTTCAGTCCTGAGCGTAGAGGTAGGTTGTTGCCAAACAGCAAGACAAAAGATTCCATAAAACGATTTGAAGCTTTAATTGGTATGCTCTGATCTTGTGTCATGCAAGATCGGATGAAATTCCATGTTATGTTGTTTCGTCTGAGAAATTGACAACTACCACAGGGTAAATTTTGAGTGCATGAGATTAATTTCTAATTTATATAAGATGAACTCGATTGATAATGAGAAAAAGTTTATTGCTTCCACTGAAATCGCAGAATGGTAGTAATGGTAGAGAAAAGCTATAAAAATAAGTGATTGCATACAAAACTTGAACACAAACTTGGCGAAGAGAAGCTTAAATATCGATATCCGTATCGCTAGAGTGTACAAACATATAATTGCATACATTTGGGCTATTGATGTAATTTCGTCGGCTACAAAACAAATACAAATCACGACAAATAGAGTCTATATTCTGGGTTCGCGTGTTCAGTGTTGGTTCCAAATAAAGATCAATCTAAGCAGACTCTCGTGCATTTGCGGATTCAAAAGTGTGACGATTAATTGAAAATGTCGATCATTAGAAATTCATCAATGGCTCGAACAACCCCATGGGGCTGATCCTTTTATGTACATCCAAGAATGAAAACGAGTCTTGATATCAGGTAAATGAATTAAAAATAATCCTGGTATATTGACAGAAGAAGCTTAGCATATCATGTTTGGTAGTGCAAAAGCTGTCTTTGCCTTTCATTGAAATTGAGCAGTTCCATGATATTATCATGAAATATAGTTTTTTTTAAAGCTTGGAGAATAATATTTCATTGCTCAGATACATTTATTCCTATGAAAACATCGTTTTTTACGAAAATTGTTTAAAAGTTTTTCCTTTTTTATTTATCATCTCTTCAACTTTCTAAAACATTTATCAGTTTCCTTGTATCATGACGTTTTTTTTGTGATATAAAATTTAAGAAATAGGACTGTAAAATAACAAAAACTTTGAAAAATAAATTTTATTTTTAATTTCACGATAAATCGGAAGCGTTTTTTTTCAGTGTATATATTTTTTAGAAAGTTCAATTAATTACTTCTTCATAGACATATTTTTTGTAGAAGCTATAGATTTCTAGTTACAATTGTTTGAAAATTGAAAAAAATATCGGCTGTCTGTCTGTCTGTTGAAACAGAAAGATCAAAGTCCACAAAAGGAGTGTAATGCCCACCTCCTGCTATGGATGCTGGTTCCTGAAACCGACGCATTTTGTATTGGTGGCGGTGTTATCAACAATATGTTATACTATATTCATACCATACAATCAAACCACACTGGTGTCAAAAGTTAATTTCTTCAAACCAATTATAAATATTACTCTAGTCTAGTATTCTTTATAAAACAAGTGATTTGACCTCCTTTTGAATAAGAAAAAGAAATTGTGGTTTATTATAGTTCGATTATATTCCATCAAAATCGTTTCCTTAGGTTGGTGCAACCGTATGAAGAAAAATGTGAACGTGTGAACACTGCTTAAACACAGCATTTGACAGTGAACTAGAACCAAAGAACCAAAATTTTCGGCTTCAAGCCAATTAGGCTCTCTGACAGCTCACTTACAACCACAAATGCAAATAAGATTGGTTTGTTTTCATCAGGAAACGCATGCATTAAACACGGTTCAGACAATCAATCAACTTCCGTCGACGTCCAGTTAATTTTTATTAATTTTTTTAGCCGAATATTGCTCACGTATCCGACGTTAAAATGTTCCGTGAACTTGACGTAGTGTCCTTTCATATGAATTGCTCACAATTAATGTAGTTGTTCCGCAATCGTTCCATGCAGCTGATAGTCACTTGATGCTGCGTGTGAATCTCTTTTACATATTGTTTTGTTTTCATCAGGAAACGTGTTGGCCACCCATTTTTCAGTAGGGCCGCCGTTCATTTTTCACAGGGCATAGAAACCTCAATTGTATGCAGATGACAATCGTGCCACCGGGGCGGTAATGCCAAGACTTTGCTTCGTTTCCTTCCGTCACCGTCGCAGGAGTTTAAAGTACGATTCAGACGGTCCGGCTTCTCCCGTCACCGTCACCGGAACGTCAACATCCGTCACCGTCATTCTGATTCACACGATCCGGTTTCCTATCCGTGTTCGTCTTGTCATTTTCTTACACGAAGAATTTGAAGAACTTAGTTTCGCACAATTTTATTCCAAAATACAAAATCTGGGAGCTTTTGAAGCCAATCAATTTGTTGTTTTCCTACCTTTTAATCGAATAAATAACTTTCAAAATTAACTAGAAAGAGGAAAAAACAAAACAATCAATTCCACTCATCAACGTAACGTACTTTGCAAATCTACTGATAAGTTTAATTACTTATATGTGGTATATTTCGTTTAGGAGTGGGATCTTGACACCGAAGACATACATAACAAACGTCAGCTCAATACCATAATTACATGAATCGTGCATGTGTTCGATAATCACAGTCCGTCAAATATTCTTTCGGAGAAATGTTGACGGAGCTTGCCGTTGACGGACGTTGACGTTCCGGATCTCTGCTGGATCGTGTGAATGCGCAAAGGGAAAACTCATTTGATTAATTTTGACGGAGGCTGACGTTCCGGTGACGGTGACGGAAGAAGCCGGATCATCTGAATCGTACATAATACTTTTTTTTACCAATACTTTCATACGTAACGGCCATCAAAACGTTCCATGATGGTGACGATGTGTGTGAGTGACGGATTTTGACTGAGACGGAAGATGACGGACTGTCTAAATCGTACTTATATGCTCATTCCTAGCGAACTCCATACAACCGCATCGGTCCGATCATCGGCCCGATTGTCGGACTGTTACCAGAATTTTATCATTTCTGTACGATTTGGCGTTGAATGACTCTATTTCTTTTGATCAAGATTGGAACAGATTGTAAACTTTAAAAAATTTAGAATTCCGGAAACAATGGCGTTAGAAAAGTCAGAAAAATATGGCTGCTTAGTTTTGAATCAAATTCATCCGGTTTAATAAAAGTACATACACACTTAAATGCGATTACCGATCTCAGCTGTTCGAACCTCGGCAGCTGATTTGTTTAGTAAAAAAAATATCTCATCTCAGTGGTATCTTAAGGTCAGGGGCGGCAAGTTCCATGAAATAGTGCTTTGCCCCCCCATAGTTGCCGCGCCTGCTTAAGGTACTGCTGTCAACAAATGTTTATTTGTGCTGATATATCAATATAATGAGAATGTTCGGTAGCTCGGCTGTTCTAAACTCGTCAAGAGATGAAAAAATTATTGAACGAAGATTATTTTGTAAAGAGCGCAGTACATGACAAATAACTCGGTTCAACATAAATCGAAATTATTTTTTAATTAAAGTGTACCGATAAAAGACTGATAAATTGAAAGAAATCAATCAATTCTTGTATATTCTTGTATCAAAACCGACTCTTTCTTGCATCGAATCGTATTCAGATTTTTCTCACCTGCCGAGCACGTGATGGTTTTAGAAATTAACCCACCGCAGCTCACGTGTGTACGGTGCAGCAATGAGCGTACGATCGCTTCGCTTGGTTCTCTCTCTATATGAGAGTAGGATATTTTCACCGCTCTGTCGCATCTCGTGCGATCATGTGCATTTTATTTTGGGTGTTGAAAACCCACCGGGGGGTGGATTTTCCACATCGCTGTGCGGAGACTCAGCGCTTGCCCCGAAGATCCTACCTGGGCTTGCCATAGAGACTGTTTCTGTTCCTTCTTTCTACCATTCGTTCTGCGTACATTTCTGCTTGGTTTCATCTTTCGCGTGGGATCGAGATCGTGTTTATTTTTGTTTTGGTTTCTTCCTCCCATCTTCGCCTTCTCGCTCGAATCAATGAGCGCGATCGTCACCGCAAAACCAGCGTGTGGCGTGAAGACGCTGATAGTACGTGTATGGTATATTCCGCTGTAGTGATTCATTCGATCCGGTCGGAGGTCATCGAAGGCGCCCGGGTTAATCCAGTTTAGGTGCAATCGTGTCGGACAGTGATTTAGTGTGGCTTTGGATGCTATCAAAATGTTTGATTTGCGAGAGCGGCGGTGCTGGTGAGTACGTCACTGATATATAGCCGGTATTATAAATAATGACTTATGTGTTTGAACGTGATAGGATTAAAGCCGAACTGTACCGCTCTCCGATGCTTATTCGCTCAAATAACAAAATTTGCTAGGTGATAACGTGTGGGAAAGTTGGTTACTGTTTCACCGGTCAGAAATCTAGTTTCCTCTGGTTATCATTTCTATCGTGTTATCTAAGTGAATTTTTACAACCAACAAAATACCGATTTTTTTTCTGATGAAACTCCACTTTCCGGTTACATCAGGATCAACAACCTGACTCTCTTGATGTTTGATAGGTTTCATTAGGCATTTTGTTTTCTATGTGAATGTGCGTAGCTGTTCGTTTAGATCCTTATCATCCGATTGGCAGCTATCAAACAGTATGAGTTGGGAAATTTTGCGAGAATTTATGGGATGCATTTTGAATGACTGCATCAATGCAATTGTTTTATTGTGCCGTCAAACGGCATCAATATATTCGTGGAAACGAAACGGAAGATAATCCTGACGATATGGAAATTTAAACTCACGCTTAAACTTTTGCCATTATTTGCCTAGGTTGTCCCAATGTGCCGGTTGTTTACTGGTTTCTGTACGTTTCCTTGTCTGTGTCTTATCAGTCAATTACCCCAGTAACAGCGCGAACACTTTCTGTGCCCGTGCACGCGCTGGTGTTGGGACGTGCACAAATGGAATGAGTCGCATTATTGTACAATAATCTTACTTTTCCTATCTGCTATGTATAATTAAGTGAAAAATAATGATTCGTTTCAAGTTTTACAAGATTGAAGAAAATTGAAAAAATAAACAGGACTGATAGAAGATGGAATACAGCAGACAGTAGCCAGTAAACAGAAGACAGAAGACAGAAGACAGAAGACAGAAGACAGAAGACAGAAGACAGAAGACAGAAGACAGAAGACAGAAGACAGAAGACAACAACATTTCCCGTGAGGAGGAAACAATAACGATCAAAACAGTCCGAATAACACAATATCTTATCAATTTTGTAATTGACATAATTATTTTCATTTCTACTCATTGTGCAGCTTGTTTACTGGTTTCCGCAAGCTTCTTTGTCTGGGTCTTATCGGTCATTTACTACCTTAGTAACAGACGCGCAAACATTTTGTGCGCGTGGACAAGTTGGTATTGAGTCGAGCGCAAACAGAATGACTTCGCGAAAGTCAAACAATAACGGCTAAGGATGACGCAGTAGCCTCATTTCTGAGTTTAGACACAGTTGAAAATTTTATAGCAATTTTGAAAAATTTTATTAAAAAAAACTAATAAGTTATCATTTCATTGTAGAGAGAAGCAGTTGAAGTATTTTCTAGAGTGTCGATAGTTAGCTTTCGAGGCTCAGAAGTGAGAGTGCGATACTAGCTAAGATTCGAGTAAATATGTCATTTTGGATTTGACAGTCCTCACTGAAACGGTTTTGACAGCCATGATTATCAAGGTAACCAAAAAACCGTACGGGCAATGAGCAAGGTAGATAAATTTTAACTGATGTTATCAGCAAATTGCAAATAAGCATTGTAAACCGTTGCATGAAAATTTCAATGAATCTGATAAACATCGACTTGCAAGTTTTCGAACAAGTTAAAAATAATTTGTTATCAAAAAATGCTGTAAAAATTAGCACAAATGTGCCTGAAATGAGAAAGAAAAGCGCACACACTGAAATTGGATTACCGATTTCAGCTGTGCAAATTTCGGTAGCTGATTTGTGCACACGGAAAATAAAAACTACCTATTATTTGACTTCTGTTTACCTAATTTTGAGTTCTTTTGAAACTTTTCTTTCATTCGCTGCTTCCATTGTTGTCAAAATACAAAGAGCAAAACACCCAACAGCGAGAGTTTCGTTCAATAAGAGTAAGTTAAGTAATCCGTATCAACCTGAAATTGAGTCAATACGACTCAACTGTAGAGTCAATCTAACTTACCATTGAGTAGATATAACTCATCTTTAAGTATTTTTTTCAAGTGCCTTACGGAAATTACATATAATCGCTTTACCTAAAATTAGGTTATTGAACGGAACCTCCAAAATGGGTGAAATGTACTTAAAATTAGGTTGTTTCGCGGTTCCGTGCAGTAAAAAATAACATTTCATCACAGCGGTATCTGAAGGTACTGCTGTCAACAAATGATTATTTGTGCTGATATATCAGTAGAAAGAGAATGTTCGGTAGTTAGGCTGTTCTAAACTTGTCAAAGGTGAAAAATTACCGAATGAAGTTTAGTGAGCAGATTACTAGAAGATGAGCGAATGTTTTTTTCTTATATTTGGCTCTAACAGAAACCTTTAGTACCGATTTTTGAAAAGGGCTATATAGAAGTAGTATCAACCAGGGCTTGCAAATTGAAGCAACGAATATGAACGAAAGGATTTCACCATCTGTGCTATTCACACACATTCGTATGTCAGGTAGAATTCACAGCGCAACCCAAGCCAGGAGAGCTGCTTCGTTCGTTCTTTAGTTCATGAATATGCCCGCTTGCTGAGACCTATGCTTCATGAGGTTAGCATTTGATGAATGGTTCTAATATTGTAGATACCTATGAGGAAACTAGTTTCATAACTTTTAGTTCCGATGAATATTAACTTAAAGAACATTGCTTTTAGTGTTTCTCGGATATATACACAGTGTAAACTGCCAAGAAACAAATTGATCGTTTTGAAAATGGGCTCAAATGCACAACTTCTGCTATAAAATGTTTAAAGTATGTTTGAAATGTGATCAAATTTGGTCTTGGAATGCGAACATTATGTTAAAAATGATTTCTGTAAACCTACTTTTTAAAAATAAACCGTAAACACTGCCTATATGACTTTGCTTCGCGTCTTGTAGCACACCGTGAGGCAAGGTCTTCTTTCTCGTACAATACTAACGAGAGCGAACCCTTCATTTCATTACATTGTCATGGATTGCTTAGTTCATGTGTTAGCTGAGACTGAGAGCACAGACAGTTTACTTGGCAAGGGGAATTGGTCTGCTCAGTAGCATATACTCTCACGCATCCAGTTTCTCTCTAATATAGGTCTCTCATTCAGCTATGTCAAGCAAAGTGTTCACAGCAGATATTTTTTGTTGCTTCGTTCGTTTGAGGATTCACAATACAAGCCCTGGTATCAACCCCACCGAAAAAAATTTTTGCTCGCAAGCTCATTTTCGGATATAAAGTAACAAATGCTGAATCTTTTTTCAAGTTTCTGACCTAAAATTATTTTTCTCTATCTTGAAATGCTTCGACTAGTTTTCATTACAGTTTTTTTACAGTGCATGCCTTACTCGTTGTGCACGTACGTTTCATTGTCTAAGTCTTATCGCATTTACCGATGGAAAAGTACAGAAGATAATTGCGCCTGTTCGCAAGTTGGTGTGGGGGTGAATGGGTTTAAAATGCTTTTCTGTATTGTTTTATGTGTCAAGGATGAAACTTTGATTTATTCGATTGGGAAATGGCAAGTACTTAAAATCTCTACTTGTCATGATAATGATTTCTTTCGAGCTAACACACTTAAAATATGATACATTCCAGCGAGGTATTAACAGTCACATGTTCGGTATTATTGTCGGTAAACATTTAATTCTGTCGATTAGGTTCGTAAGCCGAAAGTAGTAATGCAACCAAAACTGCCGAATAATTCAGCAAAAGTTCAGAAAAGTTCTGTCAAAGTTATAGAACTTTTCAGTGGAAGCAAAACGAAATATGAATGATTTAAAACGGAGATGTAGAATGTAAAATTACCTTGTCTGACATGCAATCACATATATAATTTAACGTGTGGGAATAATCCACCCGTTTTACAGCTATAAATGAAGAAAAAAAATTTTAAATTCACCTAGTGGTTTAATGATGCCTTCTCATATCAAAAGCGAACTCTCGGTATTACATTCCTTTTGTGGAATTTGACTTTGCGGCCGATTGTTAGTGTACAGAACCAATGCATGGCTAGTGCTACTACCCTACTGACATTAGGAATCCTTACAGATATGGTTTCGAACATACAACAACTGAATTGTAAGGCTGCCCTTAAGCTTTGAACCACCTACCCGAGAATGATACTTACATTCTCATATCGCTAGTAATACAGGCACTAACTATGGACGGTTACAATTGTATATCTATACCTCTTGAATATTTTGAATAACTAAGACTTTATGAAAACGGTACTGGATCAGATTTTATTTAATCTTTTCACAGAATGTAAACTATAAAAATCTATCAGTGATTGTTGTTTTGTTTTGTGACAAAGAAAAGTCTATGTAGATTTTGTAGGAGTGTGGGGGGGGGGGGGGGGGGGGGCAATTGGAAAGTCTACGAAAGTCTACGGAGGGGGAGAGGGAGTTAAAATATAAGATTTTGGTCTACGTGGTTTATGAACGGTCCTTAAAGTCACGACAAGCACGAATGTCGCGAACTAGGACATTGAATAGTCTGCCTTGGGTAGGCAAGGAATTATTAGTTGAGATCTAACATCACGATACTCCACGCATGTCCAAACGACATGATCAATATCGCGATAACCTTCGCCACAAGCACAATGATTAGTCTCGGAAAGTCCAATTCGAAGGAGATGTGCATCTAACGTGTAGTGATTGGACATGAGTCTGGAAATCACACGAATGAAGTTCCCACTCACATCCAGTCCCCTGAACCATGCCTTTGTCGATATTTGAAGAATAATTGAGTGCATCCACCGACCCAGATCATCTTTATCCCAAGAAGTTTGCCAGCTGGCCAGTGTTCTTTGACAGGACGCGCTATAGAATTCGTTGAAAGCAATCGGTCTCTTATAAATGTCACCCGTAATAGCACCACGTTTGGCTAAAATATTGACTCTTTCATTGCCTGGAATGGAGCAATGAGTCGGGACCCAAACTATTGTGATTTGATAATTATTATTCAATATGTCGTTCAGACACTGTTTTATTTTGCCCAAGAAAAACGGTTCATTTTTGCCAGCAGCGTTTGGGCGAATGGCTTAAATTGCACTCAGACTATCTGTGAAGAGAAAATAATGTTTTGGAGATAATGTGACGATTACACTCAAACTATAATGAACTGTTGCTAACTCTGCTATATCAACAGATGCTGGTTCTTGAAGCCTGAATGAAGCCGAAACATTATTGTTGAATACACCAAACCCAGTAGAATATTCGCTGTCTTGACCTCGTTGCTAGTTGCTGTAGATACGCCTTGTTGTACATTGATTGAAGTTGATTGCTGGTTTGATGCTGGAAGCGTTTTTGAAGTAGAAGTACTGGGTTCACTAGTTCCCGTTGCTGAACGGTTGTCCTTGTCTTTGGTTGAAGATGTCCTTTTTGCTGTTTCAGGTTTGCCGTAGTGTTCAGGTCGTTCACAAAACTGACATGATTTTCATAGGTAATCAGTGTTTTACACGGATTTATCCAACCTCGACCACAAATGATGTACGATGAAATTGCCTTACGAAATTGCATACATACCACTCGCACGCCACTTTGGATACCGGGGAAAAAAATTCCGCCCGATTTATTTTTATGATTGGTAGTTTTTGGGGTAGCAGCCGAAAAATCTTCCATATAGAATGATAAATATTTTTTTCACTAACGTAACGAAGCATGTAGTATTTGATGCATTTTAATTTATTAAAAGAAATTCATTTTCAGTAAAAAAAAATTTCATTTTTGGAGCTGGTAGATGTTGTATATCTTATAATAAGCCTTATAATAGAGGAAATTATTTTTATCCCGTCAATCCGATTATATCTCTGACATTACCCACCCGCCTTTTTATAGAAACGTTCAATTTTGAAAAAGGTTCTCGAAGAATGTTGTTAGAATTATATTGAATTTGATGGATATTCAACACAAAAAAAAATCTCTATAGAAAATTGAACCAATCTGCGGGGAATCTGTCATAAATTTGAGAAAGTATTGAAAAGTTGAGTTGCCTGGAATGCTACTCCCGGTTGTGGCAAATTTTAGGATCGAATTTTTGAACATAGCACATTTATCGCTTGTGCCTTGGTTTGTTGCGCAGCTATTTTTGTCCAATCAACAATTCGTCGTTTTCAATGTGAGCCGTTATCAACCGAGCTTGTGCACGTACGTGAGTTGGTATTTGCGCACGAAACCATTGGAAGTGATTGCGGAAAGTTCAGCGAGCCGGCGAATGGTTTTGAACAAAATTAGCCGATGATAACGATAGAGCACTCTTCAAGATCATAAAATTAACCGAGTAGTAGACAGTTTCAATATATATTGTGGATTTAAAACAAACAATTCGTCTTATTAATAATAGATAAAATAAAGTAGATAACCGGTTGTGCGGTCAGATAGCAAACCAAAGACAGTTGAATAAGCGACACATAAACAAACAATTCCTCCGTCCCACTCCGACCAGGTGGGCTTCAATGACACCATCACTCATCGTTTGTTCCGCGATTGGGGACTTGTATATCGTGGCTACCCGGGAACTTGCAAACTGGTTAGTCTTTCAAGATAGATAACGGCGCTACACGTGCCGGGCTTTGTTTTTTTTTTTTCGTGTGTTCAGCAAGATATCACACTCTGTGCACAACTGGACCGCATGCCTTCCTGTGCGAGCTAAATTGGGCGAAAGTGATACCAATTCTCGTCGAGGTTGTCAAGTGACGTACAAGGGGACGATATCCTGACGGGTCGATCACACCAATACCCGGTTAACTTTTGTTCGTGGGTTTCATGAATTAGCGAAAGTTGTGTTGGGGTGTACGCTTTTACATTACGATGAGACAACAACATTATTATCATGATATTTCGGAACCAGTTTGATGGATTTTTGATACTGGCGAGTTCATCGAAAACGGGATTGAGCCGGTTTCCTAGTTTGAGTTTTATTGCCCGAGCTTTGTTCAGATTACAGGTTAATTGAACTTTTTTGTTTTGTTTAATTAAGTTGGATATACGAGACAGATAATTGAGTCTATTTCGAGCTCTGCTGAAGGATTCCATTGATAATCTGCCGGATCGTGTCCCGATTGACGTCATCGACTAAATTTTCCGAAGAGTACTGGAGCAATTCAGTGGTCAGCAGATTCACGTTCACTGCTACCGGGTCGATACCTGGCTTGTTCCGAAGACCGTTGGCTATAAAGTTGATTGTTTCCGGATGAACAATGTCCGAAATGTGAAGCGTTGACACCACTTGTTTGAGAATATCGGCCAAAATGTTATGAGAGTAATTTTGCGAAACCGGCGGAACCATTTCCAAGCTATTGTTGATAATTTCGTTCAGAATTTCTTTCGTGTCGATGTCGTAACCTTCCTTGAAAGTACGGAATATATTTTCGATAAGTTCTGCAATCGATTGTGGTGGAATGGTAAGCAGCAGTTCTTCGGGAATAAATGACTTAAAGTTTTCTATTATGTGGGGTAACAAATCACTGGCGTGTTCCGGAGCAAAATTAGCGATAATATTCGTTAGATAATGGGACAAGTGAGTTACGACGCATTTGATATCCGACTTCTGGACCAGCGTTCCAAGATGATCGGTCAGAAAATCATCCACCAGCGAAGAAATTTCGTTGTACAAAAAGTTATCCGGGGAACTAGCCCTGGTGCTGGGAGGTGCCGAATCCATGGCATTCGGATATGTGGCATCATCCGAAATCTGAGCAGACTTTTTGCTGACCGTGACTGGTTCCACAATTTCTGCTACATCTGTACTGAGTGGTTTGCATTTAACGCTAAGCGTTCGAATCTCCCGTTGCAGCGCATTAATTTGTTCCTTTTGTGTGCGAGCAATTTCCTTCAACTTAATCAGATCTGGCTCGTAATCCTTTGGATCATGGTCTTTTTTCTCCATCAGTTTATCCTGATTGGCCAATAGTTTGGTAAGTTTGTTATGCTCTTCTTGTAGGACCGTGAGAATGTGCAGTTTTTCTGTTCCTTCCTGTATCACTCTGGTCAATTCCGTTTGCTTCTTACTGTACATTATTTTTAGGTCTCGCGTTCGCTCGGCGTAAGCTTTCTTGACATCATCCATGTTTGCACGAATTTCGAATGCAAATTTTCGCAAAATCGTCTCTTCCAGTTCATCCAAGTCGACGATTCTTCCAAACTTTTTAATCATTGCCTCGTTGAGTTGCTCCTTCAGTTCAATAATCTGCTGCTCCATAAATTTGATGTCCGTTCGCATTCGAGCCAAATGAACTACGTTTACTCGATGTTTTCGTTTTGTCTCAAGTGTTTCCATCGCTAGCTGCCCAACGCGGGAATACAGTTTCATAAGTTTTTCATGGTTAAACAGAAGACTGTTCTCGATGTCGTAAAATTCAGACTCCGTTCGAAAGTGCTGCATTTGATCCATTTTCAAAATAACCAAACTGTTGATGTCGTTCAACCGAGTTTGTTTGGTTCGCTGTAAAAAGGAAAAAAACGCATTTCATTACATCAGAGCCCCCGGTATAAAATGGAAAAACCTACTCTGAAGCTTAACAATTCTTTCTTCTTGTCAGCCAACCTCGTTTCAATGAATGCCAACTTCATCTTGAATGTTTCCATCGTTTTAATCGACTCGTTCAACGTTTTGTTCTCATCGTAGTACTGCTTTTCCAGATCATTTTTCTCATTCCTCAACCTAAGCGTCAATTCGTACAGATCCGGATCACACCCAACCGGGCATGGTTGTTCGTTCAGAAAGATCTTACTGATTTCACCATCCACTGCGTTCTCCAGGGCGTCAATGTCCTCGGACGAATACTCGCTCGACGACTCGGTTTCATCCGTCTCTTGGTTGATTCGACAGGGTTTGTATTTTTTCTTGAAAATTCGTTTTAGGAAAACCGCAAAAGAATTGTCCGTGCAGCTAGAAGTAAACCGGTTCAACACCGACTTCTGCTTCCGTCGTATTTCATCCATATCTAGCTTCGATTGATCGATGTGACTTCTGGTTTCGATGAGCGATACCTGCAAGTGGTTACTCTCTAGCGTCAGATCTTCGACGCTGCTTATCATTTTGCGTTCAATCTTTTCAAAATCTTTCAGAATCCACAGCTCCTGGTAGAGAGTCAGTTGATATATTTCCAAGTATTTGGCGTCCACTTCAACTTTCAGTCGTTGTTCTGCTAATTTTTCTATTTCTCCGTCAAATTCCGAAACTCTCTGATTGATTTTGGCTATTATTTTGTCCTGTTTAAATAGTTTCTTCATCAGTCGCATTTCGCGAAGCTCTTTTTCCCATTCCGTTCCCTGCGGCGTGTACGGGACACCATTCGGTGAAGGTACCAATCCCAAAGCGTACTTTTGTAGAAAATCCGCGTCTTCGATGGTTTCCACCTTGGTGGGAGAACTTTCTTCTGTTTTGCTCGTCTTTTCGACAGAACCGCAATCTTCCTTCTGCTCGAACTCCCGTTCGGGAAACTCCATGGCAACATCTATTTTCACTTCTACGGAAGCCATTTTGCGTTGATTCTCGGGAATTTCCTCATGAATTTCAGCTAATTTTCTTTTCTTACACTCAACATATTTGACCAGCTCAGTTTTCTTATCCCGAAGAGCGAATACCTGCTTGTTGTACTCGTGTTTAATAGTGAACATTTGCTCTCTCACCCGCAGCAGTGTGCGGTACTTGGTCATAGTCGTTTCCAACTCATCTTCATTGGGTTCGTAGTCTAGGTCCGTTTTGAGCTTGTAGTCTCCAATCGTTTCCGAGGCTTCTTTGATGGCGAGGTCATCGTCGGGATGGTTGACGTTTGGATTTGGTTTTTTAGCTTTCAACTCTTCCCACTGGAAAAAGTTAAATTCAAAATGAAATTTTGAGAACCTCAAAATAGAATTCGGAAAATGGTTGCCTCAAGTTTCCGCATGCGTTCCTTCGATTTTCTTTCGCGGTATTTGGCCAATAAACGTCGCATCTTTGATTCCAGCTTGAAATCTATGGTCGATTGCGACAGACCTTCCAGAAACGATTCCCGTTTGTCTGTTTCCGAGTCCTCGTGACGCTCAAGTGGAGCTTGATCTGAAGTTTTCGCCATTCTAGAGTTCAAATGAGAAATATTAGCGAATCATGTATAGACTAGACCGAGGAAAAATAAGCATGCATGGATTCTTTACCAGTAATTAGTGAAGGGTGTAAAACAGCAAAAACTTTAAATCTAGTTGTGTGATTAATTTTGCGGATCATACTATTCCGATTGTACAAGTGTCAATCTCATGGTCATTCATCTTCTAGATCAGCGAATTGTCACAAACTTAGTTTCTAATGATGTTTTATATGGAATCTTATCCGGATTGAACTTCCGGTTCCGGAGTAGCGGGGTAAAATGTGCAAAACAAAATGTTGGCCCTTATTACCGGTGTCACTACACGGTGAAAACCAAGTGAAGTGACTGTGACCCTTATTATGGGTATCATTTCACGGTGGAAATCAAGTGAAGTGAATGTAGGTCTTTATTACGGAAGTCGCTTCAGAGACAAAAGTAATTACTTGAATGAACTTGATGTCAATATGAACATCACGCCACCAATATTTTGTTGAAAAATTTAGTTTTTTCTACCACAGTGATCACTTCACTATGCGTGATACCAGTGATAGGTAAAATCAAGTGAAGTGACATGTAAGTGAAATGATTGTGAAAGTGGAAGTGAGAACAGTAATAAGGGCCGTTTACTCGATTTTCTCAACGACTTCTCGATCGATTTTCACAGTCTCATGGCCTATTATTGAATTCTGTTTGGATCCGATTTCCAGTTCCGGGGTAACGATGTAATATGTGCAAACAAAAAAGTGTACTCAATTTTCTCAGAAACCGCTAGACCAATTTCCACTATCTTAAGGAGTGTATCGAAAATAAGCTATCCACAAATTGTTATAAAAAACGATATTTTATTCAAACTTAAAATGTATCCTTTATTGCACTAGTTTGAACTTGAGCATAATGAAAACCGAATGAAATTTAAGTTATTCCTTCAAGAATTTTCGAACTTTTGATCGAACGCTCTTCATCAAGTTCCGGACAAGTGTTGCATCGCAGTTTTTGGACGCTTGAGCCCAATTGTTTTCTAATTTCTGCATGGTCTCAGCTGCCTTACCAGTCTTCTTGAAGACCCTCTTCACGATTGCCCAGTAACGTTCGATGGGTCGAAGCTGAGGGCAATTTGGTGGATTGATATTTTTTTCATCGAAATTTATACCCTTTTCCGCAAGCCAATTGAGAGTGGTTTTGGCATAGTGAGCCTACGCTAAATCCGACCAAAACAGTGGAGGTGTACTATGCTTCTTATATAAAAACAGCCAACTCTTCTGGAGACACTCAGATCGATAGATTTCTGCATTTATAGTTCCGGTAGTGTAAAAAATGGTTGACTTCAAACCACAGGAACATATTGCTTGCCATACCAGTATCTTTCGACCGAATTTCTCCACTTGAATCGACCTGTCCGCATCGCTCATATCCTTCCCAACGACGACAGTAAAGTATTGTGGACCTGGAAAGGTTTTTGAGTCCTCCTTTACATAAGTCTCATCCTCCATCAAAACGCATGCATCCGGACACTGCAAAAGACGCGAATACAATTTCCGGGCCTTTGTTCCTGCTCGTTTCTTCTGTTCTACACTTTGTTTCGATATTTTCTGCTTCTTGTAGGTCTTCAGGTGATTTCGTCTCTTGATACGCTGGATCATTTCGACAATCGTTCCTGGTTTTTTGGCCAAATCACGTATTGACATTAATTTGTTCTTCATGATTAGAGATACCACTTTCTGGTCCAGTTTCGGGTTGAAAGAACGGGGTTTTCTGCCTCTTCCTGGTAGCTCATCCAAAGAATAGTGTTCCCCAAACTTATTATTGATGGTTTTAATACTGACATGATGAATTCCAAACCGATTCTCCAACTTTCGCATAGTAATACCCTTCTCACTTAGCTATGTGTCCAGAACCTTAATTTTCACTTCCTTTTCAATACGCAACATTTAGAAAACGCAGAATTTCAACCGCACAAACAAGTAAACAAGCGAAAGCTGACAGCCAAACGCACAGCATAAAAAACCATCACAACTACATGCGTACAACAAAAATGTATGTGGATAGCTTATATTCGATACACTCCTTAGGTTCAAATGAGAGGTCTTACGATCTCATATAACGCTTTTAAATTCTACCTCTATAGGATTTCCGATTCCGGAATTACTGGTTAAGAAGTGTAGAAAACTAAATTTCAATAGAATGAATTTTGTTTACGTCTCGTCGCATAGCAGTTCAATTTGAATGGAAAAACTCGACAGACTAACCCCTGAATAGCATGTTCAATAGCATGTTTTTACACATGACGCATGGAAAAAAGAGTGAAATCCATTAAGCCAAATAATTCTTGAATTGTGCAAATCAAATTAGTTGATGATTTAAAAATTTGATTTTCAATACATAGGACCTCAGTTCCCGGTTCCGGAAGTACCGGAAACTGGTTAAAAACTCTTGAAAACTAATTTACTTAATTTTTTTAGAGATGGTGTATCCGATTTTCAAATGTAAGGATCCTTCGACACTTTTTACGAGATTTAGGAAAAATCAACAACGAAATTTCACCAATTATTGAAATGTTTCACTGAGATCTACCCGCGCAAATACACCGCGTAGCTTCGGAAATTCGCGTAAAAAGAATACCGCATAACTTCGGAAAACCGCGTAAAAAAAACTCAAAACTAAAGAAAAAAAATGTTGATGCCAAATTTGACCAATCATTTGTTTTACGTTTCGTCTTCGACTCACCAGTGCATCAGCAGTTCGTATTTATTATCGTTTATCGTGTATCGTTTATCGTTTATCGTTTATCGTTTATCGTTTATCGTTTATCGTTTATCGTTTATCGTTTATCGTTTATCGTTTATCGTTTATCGTTTATCGTTTATCGTTTATCGTTTATCGTTTATCGTTTATCGTTTATCGTTTATCGTTTATCGTTTATCGTTTATCGTTTATCATTTATCGTTTATCGTTTATCGTTTATCGTTTATCGTTTATCGTTTATCGTTTATCGTTTATCGTTTATCGTTTATCGTTTATCGTTTATCGTTTATCGTTTATCGTTTATCGTTTATCGTTTATCGTTTATCGTTTATCATTTATCGTTTATCGTTTATCGTTTATCGTTTATCGTTTATCGTTTATCGTTTATCGTTTATCGTTTATCGTTTATCGTTTATCGTTTATCGTTTATCGTTTATCGTTTATCGTTTATCGTTTATCGTTTATCGTTTATCGTTTATCGTTTATCGTTTATCGTTTATCGTTTATCATTTATCGTTTATCGTTTATCGTTTATCGTTTATCGTTTATCGTTTATCGTTTATCGTTTATCGTTTATCGTTTATCGTTTATCGTTTATCGTTTATCGTTTATCGTTTATCGTTTATCGTTTATCGTTTATCGTTTATCGTTTATCATTTATCGTTTATCGTTTATCGTTTATCGTTTATCGTTTATCGTTTATCGTTTATCGTTTATCGTTTATCGTTTATCGTTTATCGTTTATCGTTTATCGTTTATCGTTTATCGTTTATCGTTTATCGTTTATCGTTTATCGTTTCATGAATAGTTTTCAAAACCTAGCGCAAATACATATGAAAAATTTGAATATAAAGCATGTTATGAAATTGACCAGAAATTTGTTAGAATCTGTTCAAAACTGATTGTGTTTTTGTATTGGTAACATGAAATGAACTTGTAACCCAAAACACTCTTCCTTGATGAGAAAAAATTCGAGCATCAATTTCAATATTTTGTAATGTGGATGCGTCAAATCTAATGCTGAAAAATACATAGAGAAAAGCTCGTTTGAATGGTACGCGAGAATCATGCAATGCAATCCAAATGGCATGGCTTCCCTGTAAGACAAAAAACGTCCTATGAATGTCCAATAAATCGTTCAACGGGAAACCGACTTTCGTTTTCCGATTTTGAAACAGTCCATTGAACCGCACGCCATTTTTTTCGTTCAGCGAACCCGGCAAACTGAGGTTCATTGCTGGGCTATTTTGAATGTGAGAAGTTGGAGTCCCGTTGGACTAGTTTTACTGGAGAATTTTGGAACTTACTTACTACACACTTACAACAGATTCTTGAGCTCGGAATAATGAAATACCGAATTAGATCGGCAACACGACATTTTACTGATTGTTCAGTAATCCATATGCTCTTTTCCGAAATTCGTTAATGTATTATTCTGATATCTCGGTAAAGCGCGTTATTTTGCCGAAGTTTGGAAAATATTATGCTGAGCCTGTCAGCAAACAACAAATATACCGAAGTCAGCAAATCCGTTTGCCGAGATTTAGAACAGTGTGTTAGCTTTTACTGAAACTCGGTGAAGCACTTGTCATTTAATGTATCTTGTCGAATGTGCAAAACACCCCGTAGCCATTGCTGGGGGAGCAGGAAAATAATATATATTAGATGTAGATAAGAAATTCTTATATTTCTTGAGAAGCTAAGTGATATAAAAAATTCTGATGTTTATGTATACTTGCAAAAGTCTTCTTATTTCCAGGTAGATGCGTTGAGGAGCACTGGAAATAATTGTCTTTAACCGTGATGTTTCCTTTGGAGGTTTGTTTTGCTTTTTTGTATACTGCATTAAAATAAACATCAATAAAACATCCTTTTTCCCCAATCTTAGCTTTTGTGATATTTATTTCATGCAGTAATACAGAAAAATCCTTCCCACGTTCGGTTACTGATTACTCGGCAATTCATTATTCGATCATAATCGCTTTTGCCGAGCTAACAGCAAGATTGCTGCTGACAAGTTCGGCAATAATTGACAGTTAACAAATTTGGTATTGCCGAGATTCTCAGTAAATGTTACTTTGCCGAGATGATTACCGATCTCTCGGTTGTGTAAACTCGGCATTTATTGTCGAGATTCACCAATAAAATTTAAGTGTGTACTTATTTTAATAAATAAACACTACATATCTGTGCAATACTTCTACTTTGGGTAGAATTTATATGAAGAAAACACCAAATTTTCACACTATTTTTGTAGAAAAAAAAAACAACAACAAACCGTTCCTTCGAATTGAATGAGTTTTTCGTTCAGTATGCCGTTAAACAAACCCTCAACGCCCAACAAAATCTAACCACTTTCTCAGTGGGTTCGATGACACCTATCGTGACATTAATTCGGATAAACAATCGACTTCGTACTTAAACTATTTTGTTCGATCAGAATTGCTTAAATTCTTTCATTCTATATTTAAAATTTAATTAAAGTAACCAGCACAATCGGTGTGTCTAAGTTCAGATCATATCGAAAAGATTTACATCTCCTTAGCTTGAAACCGGCACACCTAGAAAAAATCGTGTGAATTTACATATTCTGAGACTGACATAAAAATGACTCATTTTTACAATAGATCTAACACAAGTCTGCTCGAAAGGCGGGATATATTTGACACATATTAAAAGCATTCTTGTAAAATTGTACATATTTTACGAATTACGAATTGTGTCATATGTGAATTTGCGTTACCTGTAAATATCATAATGTTTTACATGGCATGACTAACATTTTAGATCATACGAACAATGCAGGGCACACAAAAATGTGCGAAAAGTGGAGGAAAAATGTTACAAAATGAATTACTAGTGAACAGTTACGGCCGTTTCCTAATGAAATCCTTTCGAAACTCTAGATACAGAAGGTCGTCTTTCCTTATAACTTGTTATTCAGTTACTAAGAAAAAAAATCGGTTATGTTTTGTTTATAAAAAAATGTAGTGATTCTAATTTTAAGTAAATTAAAACACCACCTATATAGAAAATGGATTTAAATTGATCGTTTGGCAGGCTATCTGTACTTGCGGATAGAGAAGTGAAATTAGCGTCACCTTAGGCACCATCAAATATTCTTCGTTGTTTTTGGTGCAGCACGAAACAAATCTGACTATTGAAGTAGGAATACAACGAAGTGAGTTTTATAAAATCGATTTTCAATCAGAATAAGTGTCGTCACTAATCCATACGACGTCCAACTTCATGGGTGCCACGACTCGGTGCGGAACGTTAGCGCTGTAGGAAAGGGCACACAAGCATGTGGCAGGTTTACTTTGTGCGCCGTTCGCCAAACGAGAGGCAATCAATTTGTTCAGAATTTTGCTCGTGGAAATAATTGCCAACTGTCAATTGTTATGAAATTGTCAACCTTCGTTTATTTTTAGAATCCAAAGCATTTTACAAACATCTAATGAGATTTTACTTGAAATAGATAATTTATTAGTAGAACGATGCACCAAAATAAATGTTTAAAGTGATCCGCCCCTTGTCGAACTTTTTTTTTGTAGTTTTTACTTACCACTTTTTTTAGTTTTTACTTACCACTTTACAATTTTTTTTGTGGTTTTTACTTACCACTGGTAAGTTGATTGAATGTCACAGCCTCGGAATGCTATGCATAAGAATCAACTAAGCATTTAAGTCGTCTAAGGCGATTTTGCATTACTATTTCAGTAACTACTCAAATAACTAGTTAAAACTTCTGGAATACTCAAAGCAATATTTCCTACTCAATCACGCACACACAAACTTAAAGAGTAAGAGTAATTGAATAAAGTAATAACCTTTTCTCCGGTATTTTACACATTCCCACGAAACGTCTTGCATGAACAGCAGTGTTTGAATGTTAAATACACGTTTAATTCTTGTGTAAAGCATTACTCACCTTCGTCGGGCTTCTTCATCTTTGATTCGCTGCTCCAGATCCGCCACCGTCTGATGGAACTCGTCGTTCAGTTTGTTGATGCGAAACGATTTCACCGAAGCCGTTACGTTAACAGCTTTAATCTCCGCTGGGATGCTTTCCAGCTCATCGAGAAAAAAATTCCGCAATTTTTCCCCCGTCAGTCGAGCTTTCTCGACATCGAAGGCCGTTTTTCGTCGAACCAGATCCATTTCTGCCTGCAGTTCCCGTTCCAAATCTTCGGTAATCCGATCGTCCAGGGAAAATGCTTCCATCGGAATCTTTTGTGATTCCGGCAATGCCTCATTGCGAGCGAGTAAAGCTTCAAACTGTTTCTTATACGTTGCCACGTTTGCGAGTATTTCGTTTTTCTTGTCGTTCAGTACTTTTGCCTTCCGATCGCTTTCCTGTTTGAGTTTTTGTTCCTCCAAGGAGAGATACTCTGCGTCCAGAATGTCATCCACGCAGGGTTCATCTATTTTTAATGGTTTCGTTTTTTCCGGTTCGATAGGGATCACATCAGCGTTCCATTTATAGGCGAATAGATTGCCATCAGTTCCGACACTGAAAAGAAACCGATAGTCGTAGCTGAAAGCCAATCCGGTAACTTTACCGCCAAGGTTGTAGTGCATGTTGAGTGTCCAATAGTCAGACAAATCTCTGAAATCAGACTTGCACCGATTCACCCGAATAGAACCATCGCTCATTCCGAAGATGAAATAGTTGGAACTGGAAAGAGAAATTATATCCATGTAGTAATGATGATATTTCAAGGTTTAATGTTATTTTTTTACTCGTAAATGTAGGTGTTCATCTCCGTATCTTCAGCTCCATAAACTGATGTGCACGAAACGGGGTCTTCGTCATCGAAACAATACTCGTACACGAATCCTGCGTCGTATCCTCCCATCGACAGCCAGAGAGTGTTCTCCTCCGTATATTGAACCCACAAAACAGCGTTCGGAATTTTCGGAATGTAAAGTGGCTCCAGTTCTTCCTCGTCTTCCGAGTCCTCCAAAAAAGCGTTTTCATCGATATCTACTCCCGGGTTCTCGATGCGTACCCGTTCCAAGGATTCCATTTTTCTGGCACGTTTTTTCTGCCTTAGATCCTCGAGCTCCGCGATTCGAATGTTTCTTTTAATTTCCGATTTGACTGATTGGAAAGTCAGTTGTCGTATGTCGACGCTCTTCAAATGATACGATATATCTGTGTATGTTACCGGTTCTTCGGGAAGTTCCACTTCCAGTACCTGTCCATGACGACATCCAATAAAGGCAGTGGTATGAAAATTTGGTTTCCAGCTGATGGAGTATACTTCCGAAGGCGTGTACACCAGTCCAATGGGTTCGATTGTTACATGGGAGTTTTCTCGGATGAACTGGTGAACGAAAATGGAACTGTCTTCCGATCCCGAAACGAGAATGGTTTCTCTAGTGTTAATCGCCAGTACAGTCACGGCTTTTGAGTGGGATTTCATAATTTGAACGAGATTTACTGCTGGGCACTCGCGATTGGTGCCGTCTAAATTCACGGTGACAAATCTTATGCAACCATCTTCGAAGCCTAGAACCAAAACCTTCCCAGTTGGATCAAGCGAGACCGGAAGCCATTGCATAGCTCGACCGTTTGAGTCAAACTGATGATTGAATACCATTCTCCGTTCGATATAGTCATACATGAACAATCTTCCATCGGCACCCAGGGTGGCCACGTGCTGGGAAGTCGGACTGGTTTGAACGGAAACGATTGGTCCGGCATGACACTTCAACAGTTGTATAGGAGCAGCCGGTTTATAGGCAGGAGTTATATCACAAAGCCATATGCCTCCGTTGCTATCCTGTGCGTACCACTTGAAATCGCCTTCCTTTTTAATTAAACACATCAGCTCACTGCTGTACGATTCGGTTCCAATTTTAAACTCCATTATGGGCTCGATCTGCACTACCCGGTCGTCATCCGGAGGATCGGCCAACTCGACCGTTTCCCAGAACCAAATCCGAATGAATCCATCCATTCCGCTCGTCATTACTTCTCCGTCTCGGATGGTGATTTGTGTAATGGGACCTTGATGGCACGGTTTCCTGCCCTTACGGCACACCTCCATCTTGATGAGGCCGGCTTCCCAAACAAGAATGTTACCCCACTGGCATCCGGACAGCACCTTCTCGTCTGCCATCGGAAGTATACCGATTATATCGGAGATTTCAGTTTTTCCAAAGCGACCTAACTCTCCCTGCAGTTTCAGCCCGGTAAAAGTTTCTGCCATTTTCCAGAACTTTATATGCCCAAGACCTGTTGGGAAGGAAAACGTTGCCAATGAGTTGTTTCGATAAAAATGCCCGCGGGCAATATTATTGTGTTATGAAAACGTTGATGATATGTTCGACTTGGAATTTAATTTTAATTAACAAGTTCCGCTGTAGAATCTTTTACTGTAAAACGCTCACATTTCAATTTATATTTTGTTTGCCATCTCTACAAGTAAGGTTCTTTCAAGTATGTGAAAACAGGAGAGTTTCAACAAAAGCTATAAATAGGTATAGGGCTGCAAACGAAGATTAATGTGTCAATGTTCTTGGATTAGTATTTCTCGTTAGTAGACAAACTAGAACTATCAGCAGTAGTCGGGTTTGAACAGTAGCTCGTAAAACCCACGAATAGCTCTTGACTTCTGAAAATGTTTATATAAAATGTGTTACAGCATACAAATGAAAATTCGCCAAAAATCACCGTTGCATACGATTTTGCATGCATAAATTACCATTGTATGCTAGATTGGGCACAAGAGCCCATAAACAATGGCTAGACTGCTCGTACCACCTCTGTAGGCGAATTGCCAAACAACAGACATACAAGCTAGAACATACTTTTTCAAAAAAAAAATGGGTAAAGCATTCAAGTGGAAATTCGTAAGAAATTATCGTTTCATACGATTTTGCACACATGAACTGCTTTTGTACGCAAGTTCGAGCACAAGAACGTTTGGTTCGTGTATTGGATGTGCGTTCGCATAAAAAGAAACACAAGGAATGAAAACTTTCGGTGGTGATTTACAAACAATTGTCTGCATTAGTTATTTGATATTAAATTCACTTTTGCTAAAATTTGATTATCGGTTATAGTTCAAAGTGTTTAATGATGAATTATAAAAATTGTTTTATTAGACATAATTTATGGTCAATTATGTGAGAAAAGATAAATTTTGGCTACATTGTTACCACAACATCAGTTCCAAATACTTCATATGGCTATCATTTAAATCTCTTCAGCGTCAGATCGTTTCGCTGGGCAATTTGAATAGTTTTTTTTCCGAAAGCGCTTGTGAATAGGCTATCTGTAATACATTTTCTGTTTCACCAGTGCAGGAAGTTGATTCAATGATTTTTCATCTCAAACAAGACATCATGTTTGTAGTGTGAAAGCGAATTTGTTTCGTAGTGTTTGAAATTAACTCTATCGTCTTAAATTAGTTTTAATTGCTAGTGTTAACTGCTTATTTAGTTTGCGTTGGACTCGTAATTGCATAACATGTTTCTCAATATTTTATATTTCCTAATCATAGTTGTCATCATATGACCATTGGGTAACATGAGTCCTTAGCTTGTTCTTTTAAAACCCAGAAGGCATTTGTTTTCGAACGCAAAGCTGTTGCATGCATGTTTTATATGAACTTGTCTGGAGCGAAGTTGGCATTGTTCGTTGTGTCTAGTTGATATGAAAAACAACATGAAAATGACATTAACATTATTGAATGTTTATGATTTACATACAACTTACAATTTGCAAATTTGGATGAAAGAACGTTACATATGGTAATGGCTCCCTATTTCATCTGAGCTCCTATTTCCATCTCATCCCTTCACCTCATTACTGTGAACATGAATATCTTCACTAAATTTCTGTGAATATCTTACAACGTACCGTAACCTGAACCAAACTGGGAACAGTTTTAAAATGAAGATTTAAGCTATTGTTACACTTTCTAATTAAAAGAAATGATTTTAAATTTTTCGGTGATCGTTGTTTTTCATTAAAAAAAACTCACTTTTCAATTTAGGACACATTTTCATCTCAAGATTTACAGTTCGTCATGTTTCTGAATATTTACTAATCGATTTGTCTTAAAACATGATCACTATTTCGCACAATTACACTACTATTGAATGCTGGATGACTTCATAATTGGTAATGTTCACTTGCCACTTGTTTAATAAAAGATTAAAATCTTCGAATATTATAAGCAATGACAGTCTTCAAAAATATGAGATGAAAGTTTTTCTCTTAGTTCATTTGATTGTGCTTTGGGAAAGCATTGCTTTGATTGGTAAATTGATGCAAAAGCGAAGCTGTTGGAAGCATGCGAATCTATAAATATAAGCGAAATTATGGCTAACGTTTTAGTCCTACGCGTAGCAGGTTAGTGGTAGGTTGTTGCTAGAGAACAAGACAAAAAGTGCCATAAAACGATTTTAAGCTTAAATTGGTACGCTCTGAACTTGTGTCATGCGAGTTCGAATGAAATTCTATGTTATGTCGTTTTTGCCTGAAAAATTTGCAACTACCCCAGGGTAAATTTTGAGTGCTTAAGATTAATTTCTAATTTAAATAAGATGAACTCGATTAGTAATGAGAAACAGTTTACCGCTTTAACCGAAATCGCAGAATGGTAGGGAAACTTAACGCTATAAAAAAAAACTACTTGCATACAAAACTTGAACACAAGCTTAGCGAAGAGAAGCTTAAATATCGAAATCCGTATCGCGAGTATGTACAAAGTTATAATTGCATACATTTGGGATATTGGTGTAATTTCGTCGGCTATAAAACAAATACAAATCAAGACAAACAATGTTCCGTGTTGGTTCCTAATCAAGATCAATCTAAGCAGACTCTCGTGCAATTGCGGATTTGAAAGTATGACTATTGATTGTATCTGTATTTTGTTTTTAGAAGGCCTAATGCGTGAATAGTAACAATTCCTTTTTGTCGTGAATACGACTTACTTTACTATGGGGTGCCTTTTCAAAATTGATAAGTTTTTGATCGTGAATATCTCTTGTTGTATCTAACGAATCAACATAATTTTTGCTACATGCCATCGGAAATATGATCACCATTTTATGATAAAATTTTCAGTTGTGTGACACAATCTCAAATAATTCGAAATTAAACTTTTCTGAAATGTTTGGTATAAACGAGTGTCAACTTAAACGTGTATAGCAAAAGCATTGAAGTATTTCAATAGTACACTATTGAAAAACCTGTCTCATTTGACCCATGTCAACACCAGCCAATCAGAACGCGTTCTGAGGAATCTGCTGCTGTGCAACAAATCGTTCAAGAAAAATGTTCCGAACAGTGTTTAATATCGTAGTGAGTTCCTCAAGTTGGTCCTTCTGAAAGGCAGGAATGAATCCCGTACAGCATCCTGATAGTTTTTTTCAATGAAATGCAAATCCGAAATGAAATAATCGAAATTTAAATTTCTAATGGCTCTAAAAGTTTTCTAAAGAACTATAAGGATTTGTTGTTCGCAAATCGAAGGTAAATATCCTCAGTTTAATGCAAATCTAGAACCGTTTGGTTAGATTTGTGCACTTTTCGCTGTGTGAAATTCACAGTAATCGAGATCAAGTGAAGCCTTCTTTGTTTTTGCGAAAAACGTTCCAGAGTTTAATGTCGTAGAGAATTACGCAATTTTACCTTCTGAATGATAGAAACGAATCCCTACAGCATATTGATAGTTTCTTTCAATGAATTATGCAAATCCGAAATGAAATAAACGACATTAAAATTCTGTATGCGGCTATTTTTATTATAAAGAAATATAGTGGTTATTTCATAGTATTTGTGCTTCAGAATGTTTAATGTAACTAATCTGTACTTTAGTTTAGGTGCATCGTTTCAAAATCTAGTAGTGAAAAAGGGGAATGCTTGCATAATTCATACAATTGATCAACTAATTGATATTCGGAAGTGTTAAGGAACATGTCAGTTGTTTTCGTATTCACGACATCCAGTTATGTCTCTGACATTACCCACCCGCCTTAGTTAGGTATACTAAGGAGGGGTTTTGGCATTTAAAATGCCTCACTTTTCACATACACCTGTGTCAATTTAAAAATACAAATTTAGCCGCGTAATCTTTTTCTGTTATACTTTTGAACTTTAATAACTGAATCATTTGTTGAAGGATTTATATAATTTAACTACCAATCGATTCGAAAACATTTAATTTAAACATATGGGGCAATGACGTTTAAGTATTTCAATAGCATACCATTGAAGAATCGGTTTGAATTGACCTGTTTTCACCAGCTGATTCACTGCAATTCACTATTTATTTTTTGTCGTGAATACGACTTACTTTACTATGGGGTGCCTTTTCAAAATTTACCCTCTGAGAGAGTGATAAGTTTTTGATCGTGAATATCTCTTGTTGTATCTAACGAATCAACATAATTTTTGCTACATGCCATCGGAAATATGATCACAATTTTATGATAAAATTTTCAGTTGTGTGACATAATCTCAAATAGTTCAAAATTAAACTTTTCTGAAATGTTTGGTATAAACGAGTATCAAAGAGGATAATTCATATGGCGCGTTTGCCTTTCTCGTATTTTGAAAGCTCATAGCTCAGTGATCTGTGGAAGGATTTATATAATCTAACTACCAATAGAATCGAAATTTTTCAACTTAAACGTGTATAGCAAGAGCATTGAAGTATTTCAATAGTACACTATTGAAAAACCTATCTCATTTGACCCATGTCAACACCAGCCAATCAGAACGCGTTCTGAGGAAGAGAAGAAAATAGCTGCTGCTGTACAACAAATCGTTCAAGAAAAATGTTTCCAAAAGTGGTGAATATCGTAGTGAGTTCCTCAATTTGGTCCTTCTGAATGCTAGAAACGAATCCCTACAGCATATTGATAGTCTCTTTCAATAAATTATGCAAATCCGAAATGAAATAATCGACATTGAAATTCTATATGCGGCTATTTTTATAGCCGTTAGGACCGCCCATTAGTGAAAAAGCTACAAACGAAATCACATAAAAGGAAATCTCTTAACAAAAATTGAATCAGTTTGGATTCTATCGCCACTGCGAGCAGATGTGTTTTGTGTCGTCTGCACAGCTAGTTTCGCTTTCGACAAGAGCGATTACGTCACAGCTGCCAGTCATTTCGATGGATGAAAAAGCAACGTTGGAGAGCATTATAAAAAATCAGCCGTTCTAATGGCTCTAAAATTTTTCTAAAGAACTATTAGGATTTGTTTTTCGCAAATCGCAGGTAATTATCCTCAGTTTAGTGCAAATCAAGAACAATTTGGTTAGATTTGTGCACTTTTCGCTGTGTGAAATTCACAGTAATCGAGATCAAGTGAAGCCTTTTTTTGCGAAAAATGTTCCGAGTTTAATATCGTAGAGAATTACGCAATTTGACCCTTCTGAATGTTGGAAATGAATCCCTACAGCATATTGATAGTTTTTTTTCAATAAATTATGCAAATCCGAAATGAAATAATCGACATTGAAATTCTATATGCGGCTATTTTTATAGCCGTTAGGACCGCCCATTAGTGAAAAAGCTACAAACGAAATCACACAAAAGGAAATCTCTTAACAAAAATTGAATCAGTTTGGATTCTATCGCCACTGCGAGCAGATGTGTTTTGTGTCGTCTGCACAGCTAGTTTCGCTTTCGACAAGAGCGATTACGTCACAGCTGCCAGTCATTTCGATGGATGAAAAAGCAACGTTGGAGAGCATTATAAAAAATCAGCCGTTCTAATGGCTCTAAAATTTTTCTAAAGAACTATTAGGATTTGTTTTTCGCAAATCGCAGGTAATTATCCTCAGTTTAGTGCAAATCAAGAACAATTTGGTTAGATTTGTGCACTTTTCGCTGTGTGAAATTCACAGTAATCGAGATCAAGTGAAGCCTTTTTTTTGAGAAAAATGTTCCGAGTTTAATATCGTAGAGAATTCCGCAATTTGACCCTTCTGAATGCTGGAAATTAATCCCTACAGCATATTGATAGTTTTTTTCAAAAAATTTTGCAAATCCGAAATGAAATAATCGACATAAAAATTCTGTATGCGGCTATTTTTATAGCCGTTAGGACCGCCCATTAGTGGAAAAGCTACAAACGAAATCAAATAAAAGGAAATCTCTTAACAAAAATTGAATCAGTTTGGATTCTATCGCCACTGCGAGCAGATGTGTTTTGTGTCGTCTGCACAGCTAGTTTCGCTTTCGACAAGAGCGATTACGTCACAGCTGCCAGTCATTTCGATGGATGAATAAGCATCGTTGGAAAGCATTATAAAAAATCAGCCGTTCTAATGGCTCTAAAAGTTTTCTGAAGAACTATTAGGATGTGTTGTTCGCAAATCGAAAGAAAATATCCTCAGTTTAGTGCAAATGTAGAACAGTTTGGTTAGATTCTTGCACTTTTCGCTGTGTGAAATTCACAGTAATCGAGATCAAGTGAAGCCTTCTTTGTTTTTGCGAAAAATGTGGAAAAGGGGAATGCTTGCATAATTCATACAATTGATCAACTATTTGATATTCGGAAGTGTTAAGGAACATGTCATTTGTTTTCGTATTCACGACATCCAGTTATGTCTCTGACATTACCCACCCGCCTTTTTTCACCGGTGAACGATTGAATCGCAGACAACGCTGTACTAACAGAGTAGATTCAAAGTAATTTCAATGATCAAATGTAAACCAAGTTTACTTGTGTTGGTAATTTGTGTATTATGTATATTTTATTTGGTAAGTATGTCATAGATCTATGTATTTATACATGCAGTGCAACCAGTTCATCAAGGTGGCTTGAAGGATTGAATTTGAACAAACTTTTTTAGCAATAATTTATTCTAAATCGAATGTTAGCTTGACTTTTTGGATGAAATATTAGTTCTGTTAAACTTTTCAACAATGATTGATAAACAATTGCTTACATTTTATGAATATAGATTTCAATTCCCTGATAAAGAAAGTTAGATACACTGCATTTGTATTAGATCGCGCTACACAAATTAAACAAAACTAAATATTTTCTGCTAAAAAAGAAATTTTCCGGAAAAATAAATATTTTTACGAAAACTTTCCATATCCATTGTCTTTCGCGTGTTAAATCAAAGGTTCCTATTTGCGGGATTACTAAAAGAAGGTACGTAAATCCATATAGGAATGTGTTCGTTGCTAATCAAATGTGTTAGTAGAAGTAAGCTGAAACTGAAATATTTTTTCTCGAGCAGTTTTCAGAAAAACGGAAGAGTTTTAGACTGAGATTTTCACTTTTCTTAAATTACAATTCAACAGAATGAACTGATTGGTTTATTTTTGAAACATATGGAAGAATTATTGATTAAAATCAGAATACGCTTGCCAAGTGTCTTACTCCTGGAACGGTTCTAACTAGATGATTTGAGATTGGATTTATATTATTTCTCGATGAGAATATGATTAGGTTCCAAGCAGAGATGTCAGATATTTTCAAAGAAACTCTGTATTAACCCTGCATAAAAAATCTGTATTTATCTGTATTCACGAATAAAATGAAATTTCTACAATGAAATGATGTTGAACGGTATCTCAATAGATTATGGTTACAGAATGAGAGTTTCAATGAGCATTTATTTTTTATTTTCGTAGTTCACAAAAATATGTAAAGATGAAATTTAATATGAATGGGTTTTCAACCACAATCAAATTTCAATTCTTATATACTTTTCTAGATTTAAAAGTTGACCTAATATGACAGTCAGGTCATACAACTCTCAGGCCACAGACAGAATAAACGCAAGAAGCTGGTGGATGACATTAGCAGACCAAAAGAGGGAAGCATACTTTCAGCAAGCCATAGGGGCTCTATTAGAGTGCAAGCGATAAATCTGCTCAGCTTTCTCTCTGAAACGGTCCTTTTAATTTACTGTAAGAGCATTACTCGCTTTGCTCAATGCCAAGTTTGGCTCTGCTTTATTGTGCCAACTCTGTCTACGGCCTTAGCCTAACAATAAAGCTTCAAATTGTAATATAAATGTTTTTTTTTGTGTTGATCATCAAGTATTTTTTACTTTAATTTGTGATTTGTCGGTTGATTAATAAACTTTCATCTCACCACTGCAATCAAATACTAAAAGATAGTTCAGACGAAAACAGTTTAATTTTTCTTTATTACTTCTTGTGAAATCTGTATAAATCTGTATTAAATTTAGAGAATCTGTATAAAATCTGTATTCTGTATTAGATCTGTATAAGGATGTAAAAATCTGTATTATACAGATAAATCTGTATAAATGGCATCTCTGGTTCTAAGTGCAAATGACCGATTCTCTTTGTTTACTTTCTCTTTCGATTATTACGGTACTTTTAGCAATCTATCGCTTTAACTATTTGCAGAGAAAAATAACTTTTATCTTTTAATCTGCATCGAGCAAAGTGTAGCAAAATACAGGAATATTTTGATTTGAAATCGAATTTATTCTTCGGTTTCCGCAAGCTTTTGGAATGTCACTCTAACAATAGAAAATCAAATTTGTGAGAAGACACTCAGATTAGAGATGGGTGAACAGTTCACGTACAGTTCTACAGGACTAGTTCTGCTAGAAGAATGAGAGAACTGGCATTATCTATTAATGAATGAAAGTTCATGATTCTTTTCGATAGAAATGGAAACGTATTACCTTCGTATTTTGTAACGGTCGCAGGTTTCGGGAATTGTTGGTAAAAGTTGCATACATTCGCGATTTTTAAAAGAATAGAATAATCATTGGTGTTTGTTTGATTATTTGTGAACTACAAAATTTTATTTACGGTTCTCAGATTATTTACGAAATCTCCGAAGAACGAAAGAACGATTCAACAGAACTAACAGTTCGGCTGAAAAGTTCGTATCGTTTAATAGAAACACACATTTTTTGCCAAAATTCGTTTTTATTATTCAACATAATTGCCATCAGAGGCGATACAGCGATTATAGCGATCTTCCAACTTTTCGATACCATTTTTGTAGTACGATTTGTCCTTTGCCTCAAAATAGGCCTCAGTTTCAGCGATTACCTCTTCATTGCTTCTAAATTTTTTACCAGCGAGCATTCTCTTGAGGTCTGAGAACAGGGAAAAGTCACTGGGGGCCAAATCTGGAGAATACGATGGATGAGGGAGCAATTCGAAGCCCAATTCGTTCAATTTCAGCATGGTTTTTCGTTGTTGTTTTTGATCGATTGTGAGCTCACGCGGCACCCATTTTGCACAAAGCTTTCTCATATCCAAATATTCGTGAATAATATGTCCAACATGTTCCTTTGATATCTTTAGGGTGTCAGCTAACTCGATCAACTTCACTTTACGGTCATTGAAAATCATTTTGTGGATTTTTTTCACGTTTTCATCGGTAACAGCCTCTTTTGGACGTCCACTGCGTTCATCGTCTTCGGTGCTCATATGACCAATACGAAATTTTGCAAACCACTTACGAATTGTTGCTTCGCCCGGTGCAGAGTCTGGATAACACTCATCAAGCCATTTTTTGGTATCGGCGGCCCTTTTTTTCATTAAAAAGTAGTGTTTCATCAACACACGAAATTCCTTTTTGCCTTTCTCATATAGAAAGGCTATGCAATCACTGTGAAAATCGACTTTCTAACTGAGGCCCGGAGGGCCGAATGTCATATACCATTCGACTCAGTTCGACGAACTGAACAAATGACTGTGTGTGTCCGTCCGTCCGTGTGTGTGTGTATGTGTGTGTATGTTACAAAATATGCACTCACTTTTCTCAGAGATGGCCAAACCGATTTTCACAAACAAAGATTCAAATGAAAGGTCTCATAGTCCCATAGCCTGCTATTGAATTTCATTCCGATCCGACTTCCGGTTCCAGAGATATAGGATGATATGTACAAAAAAAGTGAAAAAAATATTCACTCAATTTTTTTCAGAGATGGCTGAACCGATTTTCACAAAGTAAGATTCAAATAAAAGATATTATGGTCCCATAGCTTGCTATTGAATTTCGTTTGAATGTGACTTCCGGTTCCGGAGTTATATGGTAATATGTGAAAATTTGAAAAAAAGTTTACGATCAATTATCTTTGGAACAACTCAACCGATTTTCGCAAACTTAGATTCAAATGAAAGGTCTTATAATATCCTAAAAATTTGTGGAACATTTTATCTGGATCCGACTTCCGGTTCCGGAACTAAAGCGTGATAAGTGTAAAATTACCAATTTTATTAGTATTTTTCCACGAACGATGGTTAAAAACAGGTACAAATCCCATAAAACTGTCTGATAAATTCTTCTAGTTTGTAGAGCTTGTTAGTTTGTGGGCATAAAAACTTAATTCGGCACTACTGGTCCCCTCTTTTCCTGTTCCGAGAGCACCGAAAGTGGAGAAGAAAAACTCCTAAAACTAAATTCACTTCGGTTTCTCTGCGATGCTTGAACCGATTTTCACAAATCTTGATTTGAATTAAAGTTCATACTGTCTTTAAACCTACTGTGAAATTTTATCCGGATCCGACTTCCGGTTCCGCAGTTACAGGGCGATGAGTGTCAAAGTTTTCAAATCGCCATATAGAGTGACAATATGTACAACACCGAAAGAAGAAGAAAACACAAAACGAACAAGGCGTGCTTTGTTCTATTTTGTACACGTTGTGTAGTGATGTCAATAATAATAATAACAATCCTACTACATGTTTCATGCTGCTGATTCATGCTGTTTAGCACGCAGTAGTAACAGAAACGCAGGTTCGTTTCGTTAGATTTAGTTTAATTGGTTTAAACGAAATAGAGCATGAGATAGTAAGTATAAGTTTAACTACGTTCAAAACTGTTCCAATTTGTAGGTCATATTTGTTGGTAGCAAACGAACCAACTTCGGCTATTCCGTTCATCTGAATCCGGTTTCGGGAGAATTGGAAATAGTGATTAGAAACTGCAAAAAGGATCTCACTCACTTTTCTTGGAGATGGATGAATAGCTTTTCACAAACTTATAGGTTCAAAAGAAAAGTCTTACAGTTTCATACGGAATTCCTTAATTTGTTGTGGATACTATTTTCGGTTCCGGAACTACAGGTTAAACAGGATTTATAGAGTTTGTGAGATTAGATCCGAACAAATTATCCTATTCCTATTCAATAAACAGTTGTTTTTGCGAATTTCACGGTTATTGTTACTTATGATGTAATGAGTAATATGAGAAAGGCATCATTACACCACTAGGTGGATTAAAATAGGTTTTTTTTTCCATTTTTTCACAATAACAAAAGTAGCTTCACTCAAAATGCAATATCACACAAACTAATAATCAGACAGCTGTCAAATTTATACACGTATCTTTTGAAGGTTGGTACTAACTGAAAATGGTATGGATTTAATTTTAGTGGCGTCCTCTCATAGAAACGATACGAACTTTTCAGCCGATCTGTTAGTTCTTTTAGTAGAACAACCAAGTTCTGAGCGGCTCTATGAAACGAATGGTTTTGTCCATCTCTAACTCAGATGTATTCATACAAACATTTACTTTGATACTTTCTAAATGCAAGATTTAACCGTACTTAATCCGTTCATTATCTTATATAATGTCGAATCTCTATCGTTCCGTAAATCAACAAATAAATTATCAATAATGAAATAAATATTTCCTACAATGAAGTCAACAATTTGATTGGTCAGTGAGGTACAATGTCTGCATTTCGCCTTTCCACCACATAACATTATCACTGTTATGTACTGAAAAGTCTAAAACGAAACGTAAAGATAACTATCACATTATCGCTTGATTCAAAACAACAAATCTCGATTGAAATATTGCACTCAGTAAGTTACGTGTTTTTCGACCACGAACAATTTTTCATGGCTCATAATTTGTATCATTTTGATCATGAATAACTGTCATGATTTCTTGAGATGATAAAATGATAAGTATAAAGACGTGTTTATCATAATAACGAAAACGAAGCTCTTTCCGAGTGCTGTTAAAATTAACGAACAACCGGTGAGTGATAAGTTAACAGTAAACTCACCGCACGACGTTAGGTGCCCTGGAACCGTCGGAGAAAACATGACATTTATCACGTCATTCGAGAATGATTTGCAGCGCAGTATGATCTCCCCGTTGCGCCAGTTCCACACCGTCAGCATATAGTCCGGATCGCAACCCTGCGAAACCAGCAGCTCACCGTCGGCGCTGTAGTCCACGCGGCTGTACGCCTGCGCGGTTCCATTTTTCAGTATGTTCACCACAAGCATCTCCGGATACTGAAAGATGATGATGGGCGGACTGGAGCCATTCTCACCCACCGTGAGATGACGCAGCTCCGGATTTGGGTTTGTTTGGATGCAGCCGATTCCACCTCCCGTCGAGCTTCGCCGGGTGGTCACGGTTTGTGTGGTGACATCGAAGAAGTGGATCAGATTCCCGGAGGCAAACACGAGCACGTTGTCGTCGATTTTGCACAGATTGAAAGGACGCTTGCAGTTGTAACCGTAGGAGTAGCTGTTTTGATGGGATCAATTCAGTTGTACATTATATTACCCGCATTGCTTAAAAACATCTTACTCGAATGCAAGTATTTCCGCAGCAATAGTGCAATTTGAACTTTTAATCGGTTTCGAAATTAGCGCTTTCTTCGCAAAATTAGCAGTTGTACGTCTTGATTCAGCCATTGTTGACGAACTTTGCTCGATTGGAGTCAATAAACAACCAGTTGTCAGGATGACGAAAACCGATTTCATGAATCAGCGTGTTTAGTTAGCAACAACAACCGTTGCTAGCCACCTGTTCGTCCCCATGCGCGTCGTTCAGATCCAGTCAGACTTTGTATCACAATACAAACAACTACCCTGTAGTGCGGATGGGTAACCTACACCTATTTATACCGCCGGAGTATTAAATTACCCCCCAAGTAACTTTGAGTCCGGTTTGAATCGGTTTGCGGTCTTATCAGTACGCTCGAAGTACACACTCAATGGCGTTACTGGTTTGCGATTCATGGATTCAAATCGGTTGGATCGGGTGGTAGGTTCTGGTGGTGGTTGAAAGTAGACAGGAACACGCTCGGTTCACAACTGTCTTTTGTTTCACTCTGCTCGAAGACATCTGCCACTGGTCGCTCCATGCGAAACCGAAATAGCTGATTGGCCCTCTCGAAAGGAGCAGGAAACCTCGCGTTTTGCATCATTTCATCGGTACGTGATTCCAGTTCGAGACGGTTGCGAGTTCAGGCCTTATCTCGCGGGTCTTAGCTATAAAAACTAGTAAAGAAATAATGAACACAAAAAATAGATAGAACTGTGGCTCGTGGTAGCTCTGTGGAAAAGTTTATATTGTTTATTATCAGACGGACGATTTGTTATCGCGGAATTCGTTGTTCGGAAACTGGTTCGAACCGGTGTACTCACGATGCAAGGTTTTCGCCAAGCTCCCTGTGAGTAACTTCACCGCACATTTTCTAGTTCATCCCAACGGTCGCTTTTGGGTGGCCGCGATAAGGGTATGGATTAGTTAGTTAGTTAGTTAGTGTTAGTTGTTTTGCTTGTGTCAGTAGACACTGAATGTCAGCAGACAGTTCGTATTTTTTATTATAGACTTTTGGTTTTGGTTGAGCATTTTATGAGAGCATGACTTGCTATTGCATCATAAATCATACAAAATCATGTAAACAATCATCATAGTATTATTATGAGTTTTAAACAAAATAAATGAACCACTGTTGTGCGGCTCAGTTTAAAACACTATGCAATTGAAAAACTTGTTTACGCTGAGTCTTCGACTATGACAAAATAGAGAGAAATGAAAGAGAAAACGAAAAAAAATCGACAGAAGGGACAAAATTACAAAAAAAAACAAACAAATTAGAATAGAGAAAAATACGTGACAGACAAAGCTCAAATAAATAAAACTAGACGACAGGGGAAGCAACAAAAATGATAATAGGACAAATCTGACGAAAATAAACGGTAAAAAAGACATGGAAAACAAAACAAGCAGAAGAATTCAAAAGATTAATACACTAAACATGACTAAAAAAATGGAAAGGAAAAGACGTCAGAAGATAAAAAAAAACCTATTCTTAATCCACCTAGTGGTGTAACAATGCCTCTCTCTTTCAACGAAACAGTCTCATTAAAATATTTATTGCTTTTTTATGAAGATGATTTCTGACACAAATTTGGGCTCATTTTTTACTCTTATTTATTCAGATTGATTCGAGTAGTTCACAAAAGTATGCTTTAGAGTTTATGTCACATATTAGGCAACATTTCTCAAACTCCGAAACTTGACGTGTCACCCATATGAACTTCAAAATCTATCCAATGCCCAATTTTAGTCGAGAACGTATCTAAAATTTCCCGAAAATATTGAGCGGTGATGAGTTCACTTATATCATTATATCCGCAAGTGACAGCTATTTGAACTTTAAATTTGTTCTATGAACACATGGTAGCATTAAACCGAGCTTAAGTTTGTTGAAATCGGTTAAGCTATCTCCGAGAAAAATAAGAGGTAAAAATAACGCGTATCCCGGGTAGAAGTGATTTGCAAACCAATACCAAATTCTGTTATTAAAATCAAACATCTCAATGGTAGAAATTAACATTATTTAGTTTGAAATAAGAGTTAAAATATCAAAAATTATAACAAAGCCTGCTTGAGAAAATAGCAACAAAATAAAGAATTCTGTCATTGTAATATCAAACCAAGAACAAAATGGGGACGGGTATAGCGTGATGGGATAGTCGATGCCTTTCACGCAGCCCGCCTGGGTTCGATTCCCAACCTCGCACATAGGGTCAGAAAGATTTTCTGGTCCGAAGAGGCGAATGACCTAAGATGTTAAAGCTTCTATAAAAAAAAAAAAAAAAAAAAAAAAAAAAAAAAAAGAACAAAATATTTATAGAAGATGAATTTGTTAATTATTTTATATTCTAGCATTTAGAATAGAGTAACATCTTAAGTATTTCTCTTATCTGATTCTGATGCAGTTTATTCAATGATATTTTATTTGAAGATAAAACTACTGGATCAATTTACTTAATGAAATTGAAATAGCTCATCAATAACGAAATAAGATATTATAACTAATTTTGATGTTGAACAGATATTGTACAATGTCTTGATCCCTTGATGGAATATCACGAAAATATCAAGTATCGCTATGACAACACAGAAACATCAAGCCAAGATATGATGGTAAAATTTGTTATTATTTTGACCTTTGTTTGCTATTTACACCTACCCGGGATTGCCTTTCTCATATATAAAGGCTATACAATCACTGCCAAAACCGACTTTTCAGCCGAGACCCGGAGGGCCGAATGTCATTTACCATTCGATTCAGCTCGATGAACTGAGCAAACGTATGTGTGTGTGTGTGATAGAGATTGTCACTCACTTTTCTCGGAGATGGCTAAACTGAATTTCACAAACTTAGATTCAAATAAAAGGTCTTACGGTCCCATACAAAGCTCCCGAATTTCATTTGGATCCGACTTCCGGTACCGGAATTACACTTAGATTCAAATTAAATGTCTTATGGTCCCACACAAAGTTCCTGAATATCATTTAGATCCGAATTCTGGTTCCGGAATTACAGGATGATATGCACCAAAAATATGAAATAAATATCACTTAATTTCCTCGAAAATGTTTGAACCGAGTTTCACAAACTTACATTCAAAATAAAGGTTTCATGGTTCCAAACAAAGTTCCGGAATTTCATATCCAACTTTATAGGCTGATATGCCCCAAAAATATGGAAATAGTGCATTAAAAATGTGAAAATAATTTCACTTACTTTTCTCGGAGATGGAAGTTCTTAAGATGCCATAAGAATATCCCAATTTTCATTCGGATCAAACCCCTGGTTCCGGAGATAGGGTGCTCAGTATGAAAACGTCAATTTCAGGAATACTTTGTTCTTGAGCTACTTTTTTTTATGTTGGGTAGTGATTTTCTTTAGTTTGCAGACCATGAGACTCTGTAATCAAATAAACCATTGATAGTCCCATAAATGATTTGCTGAATTTTATCGAAGTCGGACTACCGGTACATTATTTTCCAAAATTCAAATCGTCATAGAGAACCGTAAATAAGTTTGTAGTTCATGTTAGTGTATGGTTAAATGAACCGAATGTCACTACGCCACTAATATCCTGCTTTCGGCTCCGGAAGTACCGGCAATAATAATCAAATATGATAAAATGGAGCTCACTTTATTTTCTCACATATGATTGAATGGATTTTTACTAACTTAAATTCAAATGTAGTATATCAATGTAAGTGTATTATGCAACAGATATCTTCGGTACTATTTTCTTAACTTTTTTATATTGTAGTATTTCAAGAAATTTCTACTGTAATATACAGGAGAGAATTAAATGAGAAAGGCATCATTACACCACTAGGTGGATTAAAACAGGTTTTTTTCGGTTACGTCACTTATACCATCATATCTCCGGAACCAAAAGTCAAAGCCATTTGATTTTTGATCTTGATGAATGGCCTAATAGTAGCTTTGAAATGAACCTAATTTGTTGAAATCGGTTCAGTAATCTCTGAAATAATTGGGTGTTTCTTTCGATTGCGTCACTTATACCATCCTATCTCTGGAACCAGAGATTGATTGAGCTAATTGATCTTCGAACTTAATCAATGATCCAAATGTAGCTCCAAAATGAGTCGAAGTTTGTTAAAATTGGTTCACTCATCTTTGAGAAAATTTTAAGGTAAAAAACAACGCGTTTTGTTTGAACGAAAAGGGCATAAATCAATGGAAATAGCAAAGTTCACAAAAATAACAGAAGAAACAATTGAACAAAGAACGGAGATAATCAAAAACTACAGTAAGGACTACTGTTTACCTCGTTTACCGCGAAAGACGTAACCGGATTGACGTGAATACGAATAATATTCTCTAATTTAATGAGGCTGCAGCTAAATGTTGCTTTTATTAACACTCGTTTAGTGCGAAGTTTGCACTACTAGCGGTTTGTCAAACGATTTACATATTTGAACAGTTGAAACATTCTTGTAGCTCTTTTGTAATCATTTATTGTTCTTAAAACGGTTGATTAGTAGATTTTGCTCTGACGTTATTCTCTTTTCGGTTTATTTTGTTCCAATGTAAACGACAAACAGCTGAATGCTGATGTTATTGTCCTTGTGCACAAAACTAAATCGTCCCGCAGCAGAACTGCTTACTATGCGGATTGTTTCAATACTGAAGCAATTTTTGTGGAGCGTTTTTCTGTTTACGTGATCTCGTTTGTAGCTTTTGGGTAAATGGGCAGTTCTAACGGCTAGAAAAATTGCATAGTTTTGCATAAAGCAAAGCCTTGGTATTACATTCCTGTATTGGATTTTTTCCTTCTGTTTCAACAGACTTCGCAGCCGATTTAGAGTGTACATAACCTTTGCATGGCTGGTGCTACGATTCTACTGACACTACGAATCCATCCAGGGTGGGGCTCAAACATACGACAACTATGTCATACAACTGAAAATTTTATCATAGAATGCTGATCATATTTCCGATGGCATGTAGCAAAAGTTATGTAGATACGTTAGATACAACATGAGATATTCACGACCAAAAACTTATCACTCTCCCTGAAAGTAAATTATGAAACGGCGCCCCATAGTAAAGTAAGACGTATTCACCTCTAAACTAGAACAAATACAAACGAAAACAAAACAAAATTAGTGAAAAGGCTAAGGTGGAAACGACAAGACAGTACAGAGCAAATAAACAATTAACGCAGGAAGACGTACGTACAGACCAGAAAAGACAGAAGAGAAGTCAAAGATAAAATGCTCAAAGTGCCCAAAAGACGGAGACTATACGTAAAAAAGAAGCGATGGTTAAGAAAGAAAATACAAATGCTATGAAGATAAACATGGAGTTTACAAAAAGAGATGCATAGATATAATCGAAAGAACAACTAGGGCTCCACTGAAAACTCGAATAAATAACTATAATTAATCCATCTAAGGGCTGCCATTGTCATATTGCTGACATTTTGATGAAATTATTAAGAGATATTTAAAAAACTTTGTATTGAAAAAAAACTTTGTATGAAATGATATAAAAAAATTCATTAAGGCTTAATTTTGCACAAGTTTTTCAATTTGTGAACAGTGTTGAGCCCAAATTTCTAAGATTTATTTCGTTTTTCGCATCAGCGACGGTTTGAAAGGTTAATCTCTCATCGCCTTGTAAATCCGAAACCGGAAGTCGGATCAGGAAAAAATTCACGAGTTTTGTATGCGAACATGATACTTTGCTGTAGAATAACGAAACTAACGTACACAGAAAAGCCAATGAAATAAAAGTGCAAACACAAAATGAAAGAAGAATGAAAGGACAAAGGTGGAATACACAAACTCTAGGAAGAGAAAAATATGAAAGATGTTGGTAGAAACAACAAAGTTAAAAGTTACAATAGTAAAAAGATACTAGGATCGAAAAGACAAAGACTGCAAAGGCAAATATAGGAGTATCGGAATCAGAAACGATGGAAACCAAAATGAAAAAAACCTGTTTTAATCCACCTAGTGGTGTAATGATGCCTTTCTCATGTACATATAATATTGTGGTATTCTATTTGTACTTCCGGAACCGGATACCGGTAACCAGGATAGCCGGAATCGTTTGTTTAGTTGCCTACTGATAATGACTATCGATTTGTGTAGTTTTGAGACCAGTTTAGGAAATTTTTTACGTTTTTTGTATCGCCGGGTTAAGTGACGGTGTACAATATTGAACACACTTTACCCTATAACTCCGGAACCGGAAGTCGGATCCGGATGAAATTCAGGAATTCCGTATGGGACCACGAGACCTTTCATTTGAATCTAAGTTTGTCTAAATCGGTTGAGATACAAACACACACACAGACATTGCTCAGCTCGATGAACTGATTCGAATGGTATATGACACTTGGCCCTCCGGGCTAGTTCACTAGTCGGTTTTTCAAGTGATTGCATAACCTTTCTATATGAGAAAGGCAAAAAGAATGGAAAGACAAATGTATCTGGGACAAATATAAAAAGTGAGAACATACTATAAACAAAGACAAAGACAACACAGAATAGATAACTACAGAAAAAAATCAAGGCAAATACGAAGATAGTTAAGAAAATCAAGAAATGATAAAAAAGGGCCATTGTAGAAAAGACAGAGATAGTCATGACAACAATAGAAAAGGTAATGACTGAAAAGATAAAATCAAGAAACGACAAAGATTCACAAAAACGGTTATGTGCCCTAGCACAAAATTTGGCTAACCCCTAAATGACCATACCTGCATCGGCCAGAAATAGTCGAAAACACGTTTTCGTTCGGCACGTCAGAAAAGACATTGCACTTCGTTGCAAAACAAAAAGTGTTCTGTAAATAGCAGAAACTTTACGTCTGCTTAGCGGTTCAAATTGAACTGCCGAGTTTAGCACTAAGCAGTTCAATTTGAACTGCTCTGCACTGATGAGTCAAAGACGAAACGTAAAAATAATGAAAGATTCACAAGACCAAGACAGAAAGGACTGAAATAGAAAGTATGAAGACAGGGAAAAGATTGAAAAAAAAAAACAAATACAAGAAAACTAAAGATTCGCCAATAGCAATAGTCAAATTCTGAGAAGACAAACACAAAAAACGCGAGCACAGAAAAGACAAACACAGAACGAAGAAGTACTGAAGAGGAGGAAAACAAATAAAGAAGAAAAAATCAATATGAAGTGTACAACCAAATAAATGAATATAGAGGCCAAAACAAGAAAAACGAAAAAGACAAATACAAAAACGAAAAACATAGGAAACATTAAGATAGGAAGTCTCTTTTAAAGATTCTTTACTTATTCTACGTTGTCACTTATATATTGGTTAACCCTGAATTCTGTTATTCCTGGCACCGGAAGTCCGGATGAAATCTGGCAACTGGTGGAATCATAAAATCTATCGTTTTGATTGAGGTTCTTGAAAATCAGTCCTTCTTTTAGAAATGGAGGTGAGCTCCATTTTGAAATATTTTACAACGAAACCTCATAATTATTCTACCAAATTGGAATCAATTTGTTCACTCGCGTAGATGCCTATTTCGGAACCAGATCGAGCCTCTGGCGATAACCTTTCGATGGTAAGCATTGTGAAGTTCACAAGGAAAAAAAATTACCCAGCCATGATACTTTCATGTAGCATCAACCGGTGAAAAGTCGGTAGGTCAAGGCCATCTCAAGTTGGCATTTTTGTATGTTCATGATTGAATCTCGTCATATTGATTGTCAAATGCATTTCCTTGGGTTTCAATTCATTGACGTTGACAGTTGATGCGTAAATAGTAATAGTTGTGAGAGTGAGACGACAATGTACCGTTTCGTAAAAGTGTACCGCACACGGCTGTGTTGATGGCCGTCTACTGGTACGTATTAGGGTCGTGTGCAAATACTTCCAGCTACTTCGGAGGGAACCACGGAAAATTTATTCATTCCTGCGATAATTCATTTGACAATTTAGGTATCTTTTATTGCATTTGAAGTGTAAGCAAAATTGTAGCTTTATATCCAAAAAATAATACAAATATACATTATTTTTACCAATGCCGAATTTTGTTCCAGCATGCAGGTTCTCTTTTTGTTTATTCAAATCTTCCCGGTTCATTTGTCTTTGACCATAACGTGACCGTTTAATATACACAAGAAATTACTTAATATTATATAATATTTTATTTTTATATCTGGATCTCATTATTATTTTCTTCCTTGGAGAAGAGGCGCTCTTATTGGTATCCAAAGAATGAACTGAGAGCAGTGGTTCGCTATTTACGCCTTCGTCCAAGCTTTTGGTGTCAAGTTTGTTTGCGGGAACATCGTTATAGCATTTGCCCAGGAGTTGCGATCGTTGTTAGCTAAAGCTGACGTACCTTGTTTTACATTGATTGCATATGATGGTTCCGTTGATGTGAGTTGTTTATTGTATTTTATGGCCACCTCAGATGTATCAGAGTTATTTGGGTCCGATGTAAAGGAAGTACCGTTGTCTTTTGGTGTTGATGTCGTTTTGTCTTGTTTATTAAAGGTCTTAACGTAGTGAACAGCGTTTGGACAATATTGACAAAAGTGATTCTTTGTATTTGACATATAACTCTGTTCACGATGTTCCGCAAAAGAGAAGGTATTTTTTTTGTCGTGAATACGACTTATTTTACAATTGGACGCCTTTCAAAATTTACCCTATACAAGAAAGGTTAGAACTTAATCGTGAATATCTCTTATTGTATTGGTAGCAACATAGTTTTTTATTTATAGTATCGGAAATATGTTCAGCAAATTATGATAAAATTTTCAATAGTATGAGACAATCACAAGTAACTCAAAATAGAAGATTTCTAAATTGTTAAGAATGAACAAGCATTAAGGTGAAATTCAGTATCTAAATACGACGCACCCGCTTTTTTATATTGAAAGGATTTTTATTCGAAAGAACCGAAACTGTCGTATTCTGCGTACAATTAAAAAGTCGAAAACATTTGTCGAGAAGTTGAAAACTAGAACAATGTTCAGAAAATAGGTCAAATGATATTGGTGAGGTTAAACTGTAAAGAAAATTCATATCAATCTCAACTCGTTGTTTCCAAGAAGCCAAACTAGCATTCGGTAGGTTCGAGTGAAGCGTGTCTGTGCGAGAAACAGTATCGATTTCGTTCAGTATGCTGTCAAACATCCGGCAAAACAAATGAAGTAGTACCTCTCTCAGAGCGGGAATTTGGTTAGCACGAGCTTTTCTCGCAGAATTTGAATGTAACAAAAAAGTTCGATCTTCATTAGAGTGGAAGAGTTGTCTGGACTTTATAGTATAAATTAGGTTCTTGAAGAAGACAATTGTTGTACTGAAATCTTTTCCTGTGATAGCTGCAAACCTCTAAATTAGAAGTTGCTAGAATCGAAATTATAAAACACCTCTGCAAATGCGGTATGTTTTCAAAGACCAGACATCCAAGTTCCTTCAAAAATTCTGTGTAAAGGCCGAAGAGTGTGATTTCCATTTTTCAATGCTGTTTTAAGGAATTTGTTCTTGGGATTGGTTTAAAAAATTTTACTACATCAAGGGTACCTTAGTCCTACTGCGATAAATAATTTTTTTTTGTAAATCATTTGGTTTTCAAAGTATTTACCATGCAGCATGTGCAAACGAGCCGTTTTTTGCGCAGTGAAACAAATCTTGCGTAATCTTAATATGTACGTTTACTGGTGCAAGAAGGGAAAGAACACAATGAAGTCAACGAAATAGTTTTACTCTAATGATTGCATGAAATCCCTCGGATGGTGATAAGTCTGAGGCAAAGTGTTTTCGATCCGGTTTCAGCCGGTGCAGTTTTGAGCTCAGATCTGCGTAGAAAGGAAACTACTTCAGTCTAGACAGAAACCAACCAGATAGATAGACAGAAGAGAGACAAGTGCCAAAGTATGAAGTATTCGCGATAAGGCGATACGCTCAACTAGCTGACACTGTAATACTTTTTGTTTGAGAGGATGGCGGTGGGTGTATTTAGAGTGTAGAGTGCTTGTAAAAACTAGTAGGTCTACTTGATATTTGTATTATTTATAGCTTTGTAAACTGCGCACAGTGAGATATAACATTAACCGATTCTCCCATGAGCTATTCCAGGAAATAGTAGGACTAATATTGATTTTTGAGGATTTTGCCCAGAGTCAAAATTGAGTCAAAATTCAGTTCATCGGCTAAAACGAATCGTGAAACTTTCCATTTAACTATTCTGATTCTAACTGAATAGAAACATTACTTTGGCACAGAACTTGTTGATGAACGATTGAAAATTCAAGATATTTTTTCGCTATACTTCACGATTTCATATCATGGAAGCTTTCAACAGAAGCGGTCGAACGATTTTTCATCAAATTGTAAAATTAATGTTCAATGAATAGAATCAGGAAAGTTTTTTCGGACGTAATCTAGCAAAATCTACAAATCCTGTTTACCCTGTAGTTATGCAACCGGAAGTAGTACCCACAATAAATCCAGGTATGAAACTGTACGACTTATCCTTTGAATCTATAAGTTTGTGAAAATAGATTTGGCTGTCTTGATAAAAATTTGCGAGAGATCCTCCAATACTTCCGAAACCGGATTCCGAGTACCGGAATAGCCGAAGTTGGTTCGTATGGCAAGCAACAATTATGATCTACACATTGGAAAACTGTTGAAAAGAATTTTTCCGAAACGCAATTAAAAACAAATTTTTGCACAATAGGTTCGTAAAAATCGGCCAAATCATCTCGGAGAAAATAGATTGAGCTTCATTTTGGCGAATTTGAACATTATTTTCGCTGCCTTTGGAATCGTAAATCGGGAACCAGGAGGCCGTTTCCTAACAATGACTAACGATTGTAATAATTTCGAGCCCAGCTTAGTAATCTCTTTTCGCTTTTTGCTTCGCAGCTTTAAGTGACGATATAAAAATTTTTAACCTTCTTCTCCCTGTAATTCCGGAACCGAAAGTCGGATACGGATGAAATTCGACAGTAACCTTAAAAACAATATGAGCGCTATTTCAAAGATTTGTGGAAATCGGTTCAAGCATTGCTGAGAAATCGGAGTGAGTTTTCCTTTCGGAATTTTTCTTCACTATTTTCGGTGCTTCCGTAATAGGAAGATCAGTAGTGCCGAATTAAGTTTATGTACCTATGAACTAACAAGTTCTGCTAATTAGAAGAATTTATCGGTCAGTTTTATGGGATTTGTATCTGTTTGTGGGATTTGTACCTTGTTTGTAAAAATGTCTGAAAAATAGAAAATTTGTCCACTTATCGCGCTTTAGTTACAGAACTAGAAGTCGGATCCGGATAAAATGTCCCAGAAATGTTTTCGAACCACTATAAGACTTTCCATTTGAATCTTAGTTTGTGAAAATCAGTTAATCAGTTTCCGAGAAAATTGAGTTAACATATTTTCCTAAATTTTCACATATAACAATGTAACTCCAGAACCGAAAGTCGGATCCAAATGAAATTCAATAGGAGGCTATGGGACCAAAAGGAATTTCAATTGAATCCGAGTTTGTGAAAATGTGTTCAGCCATCTTTGAGAATAGTGAGTGACAATTCAGTTTGTAATTCAGGAACCGGAAGTTGGATCGGGATAAAATTCAATTGCGATCTATGGGACCATAAGACCATTCTTTTGAATCTAAATTTATGAAAATCGTTTCAGGCATCTCTGAGAAAATCGAGTGACATTATTTGTCATATACACACACAAACAGCTCGCTATTGAGTTTTATCTTTATCCAACTTCCGGAATTACAAGACAATATGTGTGAATCTATGAGAAAATGCGCACTCAATTTTCTCGGAAACTTCTTAACCGAACTTAGATGCAAATAAAAGGTCTTGAAATTCTTTAAAAAGTCCTCGAGAATTTGATCTAGATTCGACTTCTGGTTCCGGTATTACAGCACAATAAGTGAAAAATTTTCAATTTCATGAGGATTTTTTCAAAAGCGATGCGAAACGGAGGTGCTAATTTTTATAATTCATTTAGTTGGCAGACCTTGTTAGTTAGTGGATATATAAATCTACTTTGGGTCTACTAGTCCTCGATTTCCGTTTCCGATAGCATTGAAGAAAAGTCACAAAAACCGAACTCACTTTCATGTCTCAGCAACGGTAAAACCGACGACACGACCAGGCACTCAGAAGAAAAATCAGCATTAAAACTGTTCGCTAACCGCCAGTTACCACAAATCAAGCGACCCCTTGTAAATGATAAAAATAATCTTCTCGAGCAACACTGTTTAAGTTGCTATGTACTGGTTACCAAGGAACCCCAAAACAAATAAACATGTTTTGAAAGCGGTGGAATATTAGTGTTAAACTTTGTCCAAATTTAGCAGAAATGCATTTTCGGAATTTAATCGAAACTATGGATAAAACCAACGAACGAGGACAATGATCTACTTCCAGCGATTCATCCGTACACTTCCACTGCTAGCTTTTCTGGGCAGTAGGATTCGGTGTAATATGCCGGTGTCAAAATTGTTTTGTGTCGGTTGATTGCGCAGCAGTGAAAACAGTATTTCTCCTTGTTGGCCACTATTCGAGGATTACGAGTGGAATTCCACAAAGAAATCATTTTACCGTACGTTATGCAGGTACCGCAGAGCACAAGCCTCGCTCAGCTCGTTGTCGGTCATTTCCATGTCTTCTTTCTCACACAACGGTTTCAAGTCAAGACCTGAATTTTGAACTTGGCTTTATAAAAGACATAACTCATACTCCTAAATTTTTACATTCCGCTCGAGTCAGGTAAATCCATTAAAATGTTCCGTAATATAATAACCGATCTGAAATTTATTTTGTTTACATATATCTTGCCTTCGATATGCAGTAACCAAGGTTATGGTGACTGTTATTCAAAATCAATAAATAAATCAACTTGTGCTGTCAGTTTAAAAAAATTCACTAACGTTTCCGATTTGACATTTCCAGTTACTGAGGGGTAGTTAAATTTACGATACAGTTTTGATAGACGAGTGGCAGGTCGTGTCGTCGGTAAAACCAATTTTCACAAAACATGATTCAAATTAAAGCTTCAATCTGAACTGCTCTGCACTGACGAGTCTAAGACGAAACGTAAAAAAGTACTTGAGCCATGCTTTTCTAACCCAACCATAATAATCTCAATGTATTTGCATGGGATATTATGGTTGGAAGAGGGTCTTTTATTCCTGCGGAATACGAGTAAGTGACTCTGCTTACACATCCGCCCAACCCATTTTGTTCGTTTTTCGGTAAAACCTGTAGTAAGAAGGTGAATGTATGAGTCATATCGGGGCTACTGTAAGTCTACCCGCATTCGCTGGCAAGTCGTTGAACTGATGGTGGCTTCACTTCACATCACATCACATCACTATTTTCTGGGTTTCCGGAACCAGATATTAAAAACTAATGTGTCTAATGGGACATTGGTTGATCATCAATCATCAAGGCTTGCGAATATAATCAGTTTTATATATACTCAGATCCGATTTAGCACTGTCACTACTCAAATCGGCAATTATTATGTTTAGATTTGTATGACAAAACCCCCAATGAATTTAGTAATAACTGCATTTATAACAAATTAACGATTTACATAGGGGACGGGTATAGCGTGATGGGTAAGTCGATGCCTTTCACGCCGCCCGCCTGGGTTCGATTCCCAACCCCGCATATAGGGTCAGAAAGTTTTTCTGTCCCGAAGAGGCGAATGACATTAATGTTAAAGCCTCTATAATTGAAACAGAAAAAAAAAACAATTTACATATGTTGTTGTTAGAATTTTGTTATCACATAGGCCAAATCAAGATATAATATCCGTTATTTTGACTTTTAATAATACCAATTCAGTTAGAAATACAGTTTTATCAGCGTTTTGTCTTCTCTTGTTTTCAGGGCATTATCCCATATGTATGTATGTATGTATGTATGTATGTATGTGTGTATGTGTGAAGCCACCATCAGTTCAAGGCATTACCAGTATATGCGGGTAGACTTACAGTAGATCCGAATTTGATTATCAGATAGCTTTCATATAAGTGCTGTTAAGAAGGTAAAAATGGGTTTTGAGGACCCGGCCCCTTCCAGCAAGAACATCCGGCCATATAATAAAGAATTTCGCTATATCAGCTTAAACCCGCCTGATGGTGTTAGAAGGGTGCGTCTTACTCATTTCAGACCTTCAGGGAGAAACACAAAGCTAATATCATACAATACAATGTATTTAATACAATACAGAGACATCCAAGCTAGTACAACCTTTTTAATAAGCTGTGTAAAGTATACATGTGAAAATCCATTACAAATCACCGTTTCATACGACTTTCCCCGCATGAATGTCTGTTGGATATCTGTTCTCTGTGATATAACATAATATAATATAATATAATATAATATAATATAATATAATATAATATAATATAATATAATATAATATAATATAATGTTACATAATATAATATAATATAACATAACAAAATATAATATAAGGCGATAATATATGAAGTAATATGCTATGATACAATATATAACAGTTGATGTCGCTGTGATAACTTACACTCTTATATGCTCTTCCTTCTTCGCAGTACTGCAGGAAATATAATATTTCTTCGTTAATAATAACAACAATAATAATCATAAAAACAACAATATATAATACAATGTAATATAATTCAATTCAATATATAACAAATAATGCAAAAAACAAGGGAACCACATGTTGCAATATACTATGATAAATATTGCACTATTCAGGGGGATGAACGTGAGTCGCGATTTCATTCGTGTTATGTCGCGGCTCATGTCAAATCACTACACCTTCAACGCACATCTCCGGCGTGTTGGGCTGGCGGAGAGCGGTCTCTGCACCTGTGGTGACGGTTATCAGGACATCGAGCATGTCGTGTGGTCGTGCGTAGAGTATCGCGACGCAAGGTCGAAGCTGCTGGAATCCCTTAGGGCCCGAGGTAGACCGCCTGAGGTTCCGGTTCGGGATGTGTTGGCGAGTCGGGATAGTTTATATATGCTTCTCATATACCAGTACCTTAAACACATTGATGTACAAGTGAAATGTATTATTCCTCGCTCAGAAAGTATAATCTCTACCCACAGGTTCGACACTAACATCTGCCCGATTCTCTCGATCCCCGTCCCTGGTCACCATCTTCATTGGAACTAACAAGATCTTTTTTTTTGTCACTAACTTTTTCGCTCCCCCTTCCCTGTTTCTTCACCATCTCGATGGCAACTAATTAGATCTCTCTCGTTTTCAGACATTTTGTTCCCACATCCCCGTTTTACCCCGGCACCCAGTCGACACCGTTCTATCGACCAAATGTAATCATAGACGCTGGGGGAGGCATGAGATAGGAGGACTTAGTTATCTCACCATTTGGCGACCTATCCCATATGACTTCCTTATAACTAAAAAACAATTAAGTCGTACATGATTTAAAGAGCTCCTGATAGATGTGACTTTGGTTTGAAAAAATTCTTGTAACTCTGTTAAAGGATTCAGCAATTCGTGAGCCTTTCTGTTTGAAGTAAAAGATATTTTTATCTGAGCGCCTAAAGTATTTCAAGAATCCGGCATCTCCAGACTTCAGACACTTTTCAAACAGTCTCAACACAATCGACGTCGGAAACACATTCTTATCAATGACAATTGTAACTGCCACAACTGTCTATGTTTACCCTTGGAAAGGAGGAAGGGGGATGTAGATCCTAGTAGTCGGACTGTTGTTTACTGATCAAACGTGATAGAGGAAGCAGAAGTATGACGTTTAAGTAAGCATTTCTCTTGGGCTGATACAGTTCTGATGGCTTACGGCGCAGTTAATGGGTCTCCCAGTGGGGAATTTGTTATTAGTACTCCTGTGTGATGTCTATATTGCCATAACAGTTCTATTCGCAAAACTGATCATCACAATGGGAAAAAATTGTTCCTGATTTATTTCTGTGCGGAAGAAAAAAATTTACATGAGACTCTCGTAGTGTGAGTTAACGATCCGCGAAATGATCGAAAGTTTCAGGATCTGGATTACAGAGAATTGCCAGCCATTGTCAAGAGTCAGTAAATGTTCGCCTGCTACGATGATTCTCATTAAAGCGTTCCGATCTGAGCATGTGATCGGAGATGGATTGCCATGTGCAAGTGCATGCGTAATTACGCTGCAACTGAGCATTGCCGGTGCTGTCAGCTCTACATGATTTGATTTGCGCGCCATTCGCCATTCGTTTTGAGTTTGAATGATTTTGCAGTTTCTGTTTTTCGCGTGGCTGCTCTGCGGTGATTCCCTCGACTGCCGCCGCCAGTTCGAAAGAGTTCAACGAATAGCCGCGCTCCGGAATGAGCCGGATTTTGTTTAGGTTTTGCAATGCTATCAGGATTTCGCTCGTGCTCATTCGGTGTTTATTTTTAATTGTACATACAGGGAGCTTCATGTGTGGAGTGCTTTTCCCGCTTATCAGGTCTCCGCCGTGTACGAGATTGCCTTTTCGTGGGGATCTTCCTGCGTTCTGTGGGCTCGTTTTACATTAACGAAGTACTAGAGTGTCCATCGTCAACTCTGAATCATTCATTTGTGACTTTACATCCCGATTACAGCGATAAGTTGTGGTCCGATTCGAAAGATTTTTTCACCGTTTGATGTGAAATTTTCGTGCAATCCCTTCTGGATATTTCATCATCCGTGAAGCCAATTTTATCGTTGGCCTATGGCCCATTGCACCGATAAGGTGTCGAGTGCCGCCAGACCACGATGTTTTCAAATGTTACGAATGATTGGATAGGGGCTATTTTGCGTTTGTATGTGGCACATGTAGATGGACAGTGCTGATTTTCTGTCTATCAAAATTGTTCTTGGGTATTTTCCGTAGATGAAAAAATTCGGGATGTTTATTTTTTTTTGGTGAGATTAACTACTTTCCAGTGACGTTACCGGAGACCCGTAAGAGATAGTCTTACACTTAACTGACCTTGGTCCGATACCAAATCATCGCATTTATTTTAAGATTTCCTTAATTAATGAAAAGAATCGTATGATCGTGAGGTCGAAATCTCATTTAATAAATTTTTTTTGTTGATTGGCAGGAGTGCTTGGATTCAGAGTATGCTTGGTAACAGGTAAAATTTTAATGTAATGCAAACACTTAATATTTTTCTTAGCCTAATGCTCGATATTTTATACGAAATTGCATTTTTTCGAGATACATTTTGTAATTGTTCGATCGATTATGTAATAGTGAAATGAAGAAAATATTTGAGCATACTCGCTGTCAAGTATTATCTCTGGACCTCTCAAAATTGTAGTAAACATTTTTTCAAATGAAGATTGTAATACTCGAATTTGGTTGCATCATGTGTAAATTTCCGGTTTATCAAGTTCATGAATTTTTTTGGTTCGATGCTGTTGAATAAATGTGAAATAAACATCAGTTGAATAGAAAATTAGACCGTCATCGAAGTAATACTAAATCAGAATACATTAAGTTTTTCAATAAATAAAAAATTCTCCCATGTGCATGAAAATTGATTTAAATTTACAGTAAATCAGCCTAACTGTACACAAAAGCAGAGTAATCTGCAAACATCTTTCCGAAGCATACTGTTTCGTAAAAGGTATACCCTCTAGTGAACGTAATTTCATTCAAAGTGTGCGATAGAGTCCATGGTACTTTGATCCCTTGCGCTCTGGAATTTATAGTTGACTGATGGCGTTACCGGACTTTACACCCTTTGCTGAACTACGCGTAGTCTAGGAGTGATGGAGCAAAACGGAAAGAAAACCTTTTACGCTGGCATTTGTCGAGCATCGGAAGATTGCCTGGCGTCTGGACCTCTGAGGTGCTGTGAAGCGAAACGTTTGTACACAATCGAATGGGAATCCACATTGAGCGGATCTGATAAGCATGTAGTGGTCGAGTAGAAGTTGCTTTTCAACTGTATGTTGCACTAATTTTTTTGTGTCTTTTGTTTTTATTAAATTATTTAACAATTTTCATGAATGATTTATTCAAGTTTGTTGTGAAGATCACAGATCAGTATCTATTATCAGTACCGAACGAAAAAACAGACTAGAAATGGTTGACGCAATGAGATCGTAGAAGTGAAAATTTGCGAAAACATACCAAAAACGACCAAACGCATTGTCAGTGCCTAGCCGGGCGAACAGGATAAATTTAGGTTCAATATATGGATTTCATGTTTGGAATAATTCCTTAATTGAATAATTGCTTTTTGAACTGCCGTCTCTCTTGTTTCTGTTTTCTGTGCTGTACTTCATAAACAGCGTAACAGACAATGCTACGGGTTCGAATTCCGTCTTCAAGGTAGTTTTTTCGCTAAAAAATAAAAAATCAAACGTAGCTAACACGTCTGATTTGAAACTTTTGCCAAACAATATCGAATGCATTGTCGGCAGTGTTGGTGATTGCCGATAATTTGACAGAAGCTGCTCGATATGTTCTCTACATTGTATACAACATTTTCAATCCGGTAGAAGACGGTACAAGAACTCGTGTCTCTCAATGCATGAAACGTGAGAGAATTTTTCTACATTTCTTAGCTTCATTCTATACTCTGAGTATTTCCCGGTCCGTAAAAAATGTATAGTCTGGTAATGATCCGTGCTGTGTGGAAGTTGACAATTATCGCAGAAAATCGAATTGATGATTCGACTTGATGATTCTCATACTAGATTGCAATATTTCAAAACCTTTGTGTGGTTTCACATACATTTTCATAGACACAACTTATACAAAGGTTATATGAACATAGTTTGAATAAGCGGCAATAGTAAAATGATTCTATCGCAATTATCATTTGCCCATATAGAATCGGATCGCGAAATGAGAATAAGCGACCGTTCGTTGCTTCAGAGAAAATCCCCACAGCATCGTGCTAACTCGTGATGCTCAGACTAGTCATCGAGAGAAATTCGCTCTCGCACTGGTGTCCATTCTATGTTAAATGAACCATGCCTGTTTTTTGTTGCTGAGATGACATTCATCTTACTTTGATGGCACTGATTGAATCGTTTGAAGAGTTGTTAAAGAGCGTTCTTTGATACGATAAAAGCCATCCTTGACTGTCGGTATCTTGAAGTGCAACTTCAGTGGTTATACTAGAAAGTGTGTTTAGTTCCCGTACAACCAGAAGTTTCACAATTACTTTAAACATCAGTTTTCTTGCTGTTTAAAAGTACAAGCGGAACTTGAAAGAATAGAGCAAGATCTGTGTGAGCTTCCTCGCTGCATAGAAGCTGAACAATGTATTCTAGAAACAGCTAAGAGTTCATTCGTTTGTGTTGTGCGAACTTTCAAGTAAGGATAACTTTCAAGTGTGGATAAGAAACACGCCTCTTAATTTTGCATACACATACATTTGCTCAGTTCATCGAGCTGAACCGATTGGTATATTACACTCGACCCTCCGGGCCTTAGAAATATTTTCCAAAGTTTGAGCGCATGCTATACCTATGTCTGTCAGCCATTTTTGCAGGAATTCTGCCAGAATGCCGGCAAAAGTCTGGCAACAATGCAACAACCATTTCCGGCAGAGAATTTTTCCTAGCGGTTATTAACGGTTCTGTTTCTGTCAGATTCTTGCCATACAAGACTGGCAGAACCGTTTTGAATCGATTCTACATTTTTAGCGTCTTGGTTTTATTTTTTCAATAAAAAGTACATATGATAGGCAATAAGTTATTGCCCTTCATATATACTAATTATGAAAAATGTTATTGCCAATAACATTGCTTCTCACTACCAAACTATCAAAGTCGAAAATCAAAAAAGAAGGAGAGAAATAAACAAGACACGTGCGGCGAGATAATGATGCAATTTCGCCTGGACAATTTTGACAGCAGCCGGAATGCAGCCAGCCTTCTGACGGTTGCCAGAATTCCTCACAAGCAGGTATTAGATTAAATGTAAATAACTCAAAACCACTTCCCAACCTTTTCATATCGCAGCTCACAGAATGGGAACAGATGCTCTGTGATAGACAACATTTTCGGTAAAAATATATAAAACCGAACTCATAATTCATGACATAAACTCCTGACGATTGCCCTAGATTTATTGACAGTAATAGAAGAGCTAAACGAATGGAAAATATACGTTTCAATTCAAATGACGTATCTGTGGGTTTTATTGGAATGCGTGGAATAATAACTTTTCACCTTTAAATTTACCAGTCAAAATTGTTCCCTTAAGGGCTGAGGCTAGTGTGTTTTAGGGCGTTTTAGAGGGCTATTTTCACGCTCCAAATCTAATTTTCTCAGAAATGGTGATGAATATCAAAAAACCCAACTGACAATCTCTTGGAAAATTAGTTTAGATTATTCTGTGAAAATTTCACAATGATTAATTGACATTAGAGGTCGGGAAAGTCTTTTTTTTTCTGAAGGAAGAATTGCATAGCTGAAAATGCCGTCTTTCAGCTTGTTCATTGAATATCTCGCCTTCAAAAGCATGGATCAAAAATATCAGGTGTACAACTTTGTTTCCGCCGTTTTTTTCCAAAATTAAAAGCTTTATTGCGAAAAAGTGCTTACAGATGTATTAATCAAAGTATTGTCCGTCGCTAGCGGCAACTTTTTCCCATCTTTCCGGCTCGTAGTAAATCACACCGAGCTGATCCTACCAAATACAAATCATAACCTTGGCGCCGTGAATATTCGGTTTTGCCTTCGACGAAGTAGCATACCCGGGCTTTCCCCATGATTTTCTGCGTTTAGGATTATCGTATCGAACCCACTTTTCATCACCGGTTGCGATTCGATGTAAAAACCCCTAACGATTTTGTCTTTGAACCAGTTGCTCACATACAAATAGACGGCGCTCGATGTCCCTCGGTTTCAACTCGTACGGCACCCAGTTTCCTTTTTTCTGAATCATGCCCAGGGCCTTGAGACGTTTTGAAATGGCTTGCTGACTCACTCCCAACGATTCGGCAAGCTCTTCTTGGGTTTGGTAAGAATCTTCATCAATCAATGCTTCTAGTTGTTCATCTTTGATGATTTTTTCTCTTCCACCACCATGTTTGTCTTCGACATCGAAATCACTATTTTTAAAAGGTTGAAACCACTCCCGACACGTTCTTTAACTCAGAGCAGCATCACCGTAAGTTTCTGAGAGCATTCGATGCACTTCAGCTTTTTTTTCGAATTGTAACGGAAAATCGGCTCAACAACGCTGCCAAACAAGCGGTAGCTTTATTGGAAATTATGTGATGTAGTCAAACTTGTAACCGAAAATATCAAAACTTTCTTGGCCACCCGGCAACATCGATAGTCGTTTTGCACATTTGCGAGAGAGCATGGAGTGAAATGTAATACGCACAGCGAGCCACGTGGTTTTACGCGACCTACTGGCCTCAGCCCATATCATTTGCTCTTTTTAACTTTGAACTTTTTTTATGCATTAGCTTCTGTACTTTCTGTACTTATTGCTGTACTTTCTGCACCTGTTCCTGCAGTTTCTGCACTTGTTCCTATACTTTCTACTCTTGCTCCCCTTTTTTGTACCAGCAGTCCCAGCGATCGACCAATTGATTTAACTCGACGAACTGAGCAAATGCCTGTGGCTGTGTGTGTCTGTATGTGTGTACAGAAGAAAAAGGAGTAGATCTCAGCGATGGCTGGGCCGATTTTGGTTGGACTATTAGCAAATGAAAGGGCTTTTTGTCAGCCAGAACATTGCCATTGTTTTCGTTGTTTGATTGTTTATTTTTTGAATTATAAAAAGTTTTGAATTATAAAAAAAAAATTTACAACACCTTTCTACAATTGACCTCAAAAACAAAGCAGATTTCTAAATTTAGATACCTCGTTCTAATATCTTTCAAACAAGCCATAGTTTATTGAAATCTATCCATTTTCAACGGAGATATTGGCATTTTTGTGAAAGTGACTTTTCCTCTCCATCACACTAAAAGGAAATTTGAGCGTTCATGATAATGCGATGTTTGGAAGCAAAGTGAAACACGATTTTTAATACGCCATTGGAAAACTGTTTACAGACTGTATACATCATCCATTTTCATGACATTTTGTGCAGTGAGATCAAACCTTTTGCCTTCTTATATATAAAAGTAATGCAATCACCGAGAAAATAAAATTTCGAATCGATCGTCATATACCATTCGAATCAGTGTTTTAAGATTACCAAATGTCAGTTTGCAGGTGTATATGTGTATGTGTACATGCAACATGAAGTCACTTTTCTCGAAGTTGGCTGGAGAATTTTCTCAAACTTAGATTCAAATGGAAGATCTCTTGGTCTTATAACCTGCTATTGAGTTTCACCTGCATTAAACTTAAATTAAATTCAAATGAAAGTCCCATCTACAAACCTAGAAATTAAAATAATGACACTCATTAGTCACTTGGATGGCTGAACCAATTTTCTCCATCTAATATTCAAATGAAAGATCTTAAAATTCCACAAAGCTTCTTGTTTTTTAATCAAATCAGACTTCCAGTTCAGTAGATACAGGATGATTAGTGGAAAATGTCCACTTCACATTAATCAATCGAGTCTATCGAGTTTGCGGATTTTGATAGTCGATGATCAAATAAATTTATTTCAGTTTTAATGGTATTCGGTTTTCGATCGTGGAAGTAATTAAAAAATTTAACTTGGAACGTACTACGATTTCTCAAAGATGGCTACCGTGATTTCAAAAAATTTCGAATCAAATGAAATGGTTTGAAATCCTTAGGTGAATTCAACTGACTTCGGATCCGAAAGTATCGAGAACAGAGGAGCTGAATCGTTTTCCCGAAGAAGGCCAAATCAAATTTGGCATGAACAAAAATTCAAATTAGAAGACATATAAAATTGGTGAATTATATTCGATTACGACCTCCGATTAAAGTCATAGAAGATGACGATACCCAAGTAATTTTCCAAGTTGGGCTCATTTTTCAACTATTCAATTTTATTCATCATAATAATTCATCGTCATACAAACCCGTTTGGGTCATCCCTGAATTCCTGTTCTGGAAGTATCGAAAATAATGACCAAAAACTCTAAACTCTCCTTTCGACATTTCATGGAATGGTCGATCGATTGTTACACGTTCAGATTCAAAGGAATTATACAATTTCTCTTTTCGATCCGACTTGCAGTTCCGAAATTACAGGGTTCAAACTCTCATTTTAAACGACGGTCAATAAAATAATGGATTAAGCAGGTTTTTTCAGTCTTTACCTTGGGGCAAAACGAGGAGAAATTATCATCTTCGTTCACAGTATGAATACTGTATTGAAAGATTATCGAATTTTGCCCCAATTATATTTTTACTTTTGATTTATCGATCTCAAAAAGTAAATTTTCGAGGTTATTTTTTCCTTTAATATATAGAAAAATATTAGGCTATTCACATTACCTTGATTTCCCCTATTGTTAGTGTAATTATTATTATTATTTTTATTATTATTATTATTATTATTATTATTATTACCATTATTAATATTATTATTATTATTATTATTATTATTATTATTATTATTATTATTATTATTGAGTGAAAATTTCTGAAGTGTTCCCCCCATTTTCACGAGGTAACAGATTTTTCGCTAAGTGCTATTGTTTTGTAGTATTAGTATCTATAAACATGTTCGTGAAATATTTCGTTAATATTCGATTTTTTTAATATTTTTAGTTACATCAGTTTTTATATACCTTTTCATTGTAATGCTTCCTGAAACTTAAGTTCTTTTTCGTATTACACGAAATTTGGCAAATAGATAAACAACTATTTTTGACATAGAATGAAAAAAAAATGGTTAGAAAATGTTAAATTTTACTAAACTTTTTATTTTAATTTTCCAAAGAAATCGAAATTAAAAAACCTTCTTCACAAGTTTTTTTTTGTTTCTTTTAAATGTTAAAATGCTGCATATATTATTGGTACACACATATCGCTCTGCACAGATATGGCATAGCCTTTCAATATGAGAAAGGCAAAAATAGAAAAAAAATAAAGATTAAAAAGACTTCTTCAATTCACGGCGGACTATTTGAATTAGAGCAAATATATGAAACAAAAAACATTTTTTTTTACTTTGATTTCGATTATAATTTATTTTGGTTCAAGGAAATATGTACCAGCTATTTTTGCCTTTGTCATATAGAAAGGCTATACAATCACTGCAAAAACCGACTTTTGATGTGTGGTGTGTGTGTGTGTGTGTGTGTGTGTGTGTGTGTGTGTGTGTGTGTGTGTGTGTGTGTGTGTGTGTGTGTGTGTGTGTGTGTGTGTGTGTGTGTGTGTGTGTGTGTGTGTGTGTGTGTGTGTGTGTCTCACTTTTCTGGGAGATGGCTAAATCGATTTTCACAAACTTAGATTCAAATGAAAGGTCTCATAGTTCCATACAAAGTTCCTGAATATCATTTAGATCCGACTTTCGCTTCCGGAATAACAGGGTGATATGCACTAAAAATGTGAAAATAATGCATTAAAAATGTGAAAATAATGTCACTAACTTTTCTCGGAGATGGAAGTTCTTAAGATGTCATACGAATATCCTAATTTTTATTCGGAGTTTCGGAGAAAGGGTGCTCAGTATGAAAACGTCAATTTCAGGTATACTTTGTTCATAAGCTACCTTTTTATATTGGGTAGTGATTTTCTCTAATTTACAGACCATGAGACTCTGTAACCAAATAAACCATTGATAGTCCAATAAATGATTTGATAAATTTTATCCAAGTCCGACTACCGATACATTTTTTCCCACATTCAAAACGTCATAGAGAACCGTAAATAATTTCGGTTTTTTAACGATTCGGTTTTTTAACGATATCAAACTAACTGGAGATTATAAGAGGAGAAAGAATATGAAATCATAGAGCCATAGTACTCAAGGAAGAGCAAGGATGTGAAGATTCTTTCTCCTCTTATAATCTCCAGTTAGTTTGATATCGTTAAAAAAACCGAAAAAAGTTAAAATTTCTGACTGACCAGAAGTCATAAATAAAAAAGTAAAAAGTAAAAATTTGATGGGATTCCATCACACACAGCGATGAATGGAGCGCTGTCCGTGCGCCGCTTGCACCCTGGGACGCATAGCCATACGCTACAACTCCAGGCACTCAAGCAATAGTTTCGGACAAATCTTCCATTCCGGTGTTATAACAAACTGTATGAGAAAATATCAACACAATGAAACACATTGTGTGAGAAACCGTCGTGAGCAGAATGTGACAACTTCTCGTAACTTTACTTTTGCCGGTTGGGACAGTAAATGGCAAACGACCTTTGTCTTTACTTTCTGACATATCAGAGACTCGGATGACTCGTATCGCTAAGATGCCTAAGTTCGACTCCTCTGGTAGAAGGTAAAAGTTTAGATACGAGAAGCCTTCTGCTTACTTAAAATGACCCTTGCCACGTCTCACTTTTCCGCACTTTATTCTTCACATCCTTGCTCTTCATTGAGTACTATGGCTCTATGATTTCATATTCTTTCTCCTCTTATAATCTCCAGTTAGTTTGATATCGTTAAAAAACCGAAAAAAGTAAAAATTACTGACTGACCAGAAGTCATAAATAAAAAAGTAAAAAGGCAATAATAATTAAATATCATAAAATGTAGTTCACTTTACTTTCTCACATATGATTGAATTGATTTTCACTCACTTAAATTCAAATGTAGTGTATCAATGTAGTAGTATTATGCAACAGAAATCTTAAAAACTATTTTCTATACTTTTTTAAATTGTAGTATTTCGGAGGATTTCTGCTGTAATATACAGAAGAAAATGATAATGAGAAAGGCATCATTACACCACTAGGTGGATTAAAACAGGTTTTTGAAATGATATCGCGTAAATTACGGGGATATGATGGCGATTTTACATCGCATGTTTGAGATGAGTTCTGATTCTTGGCGTATCGGCGTATAGCTTGGATTTTAAATAATCCCACAAAACAGTCTGGTGGCGTCAAATCGGGTGATCTTGGGGGCCAGTCAAAATCACCATTTTTCGATATGATTCGGCCAGGGAACAATGGTCGTAACAAATCGATTGTTAGTCGTGCTGTATGGCATGTTGCACCGTCCTTTTGAAACCAGTAGCCATTAAAACCATTTTCACGAACATTGGGTATCACAAAATCATTAACAGTCATTAACAGCCATTAACAGTTTTTGTTGCTCCATCATCGTCTTGGAAAATATAGGGACCAATCACCATATCCGCACAAACACTACACCCAACTGTAATTTTTTAATCATATTAATTGAGGGTTTTTAGTGGCATAGAGTTATTTTAAATGTAAAGCGGAATAATTTCAGCACGTTCTTTTGGTGTGTGTTGTTTCATGGAAAAATTGTCTTGAAATGACGCTTCCAATGCGGTATGTCAGGTTGCTCGATGCTTCCAGTTTAAGTGACCCACCCTGTATTATATTTTTTAATTTAAGCTCTCGAAGTAAATTTTAAATGACGTAAGTAGAGTAAATTTTAATATAGAAATCTTATTCGAAGAGCCAGGATACCATAATAATATTTTACAATACTGGGATTACATTAAGCACAGAAGTAACAATGAGTCAGTATTGAAATATTACTATCAGTTTTTTTTTAATAAGCACAAGTTTCCTTTTCTGATTCAATTTTTCAATATGATTCAGTATGCGTATATAAACACGTGATTTCGGAGATAGCTTCTTGTTATCAATTGAACCATCTTTATTGCATGCGACTGGTTACTTAACATCAAAATGTTTTCCAAACTAAAAAGATTTTTCGAAGAAAATTTCTAAAATATTATTATTATGGTACAAGTAATAATGTATAGGACAGCTTATCACTAACGAACCCACAGGCAGCTCTTATCAGTCCTGGCAGGCTGGTGAGCGCTTATAAGCTGTTAATATATGACACTCCGAACGTCTAGCGGAACTTATAATGAGAACTCCCAGAACGAGTAACTTTTAGTCATATTTTTGATTTCACGCGGTACAGTTCATCATGTTAAGGTGATAGCTATCACAACCCTGTTAGTAGTGTTAGAATATTAAAGTTTGAAACTATTTCAAAACAAACACAAAACCGCGTGTGTCCAAATACAGCAGAGGATATGTTAATCAACAAGGAAACTTTTCCCTACAGAATGGGATTATCGCCACTGTACTTCCTGCCACCTCCGCCAGTGAACGTGACAAATGATCGGCTTGGATACTTTCCAATAACTCCACCGTACCATCAGCCGTACGATTACGTACTTCCCGCAATGCAATCGCCCCAGCATCAGCATCCGACTGCAGCTTCATCCTCGTCATCGTCTGGAATCCCGTCTGGTCCGGCCGGGATGAACAACGGGCAGTCGATATATTTTTACATGAATGCAGCTGGAAAGGAGGAAATTACATCGGTGCCATTATCGCCACCGCACACACCGCCACTTTTGTACGCAACCAATAGTCTCAACAGTAACGGCAACAACAGCAGCAACTGCATCCGGTCCGGAAATGGCACTAGTGACAACGGCAGCAACAGCAACAGCAGCACTGTGCTGGCCATCGATGTGACCGCCAATCAATACGGATTATCCGATCGGCAAACAGTACTCGGTGGCGATGCTAATAGCGACGACCATTCCGGCGGCACTAATGGCCACAATGATAATAACAGTAGCTATTCCGGCGACGATGGCACTTTCCGGGCTCGAAATTCCGTCATCATGAAGGTGGAGAATCAGCAGGTGATTCCGCTGCTCGGCCAGGATGGCGGGCCACGGCCGCGGGAGCAGTTTGTCTGCCGATGGGAGAATTGCTACTGGTGAGTGGGTTTTGCTTTATACTATATTCCGATTTTATTGTTGTGTGTGATTTTGGTGTGCTTTTATTTTCGTTTTGTGCAGGGAAAATGTTCGAGTGTGGTGTGTTTTATTGCTGTCATTTTTTTCCACTTTCTGTTACGATGAGAGTAAATCATTTGCAAATTTTTACTAGTGACGATGCAATTGCATCCATTAGTTCGATCAGTCATGTCAAACGTAAAATTTTTCTACGTATATTTTTCAAACATGTAGCTCGAGTGTCTTTTATCACCATTAAACAAAATTTGTGTTTCGTTCAAGTGAATTGTCTTGAATTTCTTGGGTGATGGCGGAATGTTAGATTTATAAACACGTAAAAATAAATTTGGTGTTTGTTTTCGATGTCAATTCCAGCTAAATCAGCTGTAAGTTTGATGATATGATTCATTCCTGCATGCTTTGGATTGTGAATTTAAGTGAATTGAGACGCTCCTTTTATGTGCATCCGTAGAGACGTAAATTTACATGATTTTTTCGTAGTGTGTAGCACAACGAAACATATTTGATTGTTCCGTTTGATTACATCTATTTTGTGTGTATTTTACAAGTAGAGTAGTTTGTTTGGCCCAACGATCTCCTGGGATAAAGCAAATTAGGGGTTCGGGTCCGGTAACTTTTTTCCAAATTTTCATTTCTACTTTTTCATTCGTGAATATTTTTCCGATCTGCCTTAAGAAAACTAAAAAAAAAATCTTTAAAAGGTGTTGGTTACTACTTTCTACCAATTTGTTGGTCTGTTTCCGTTATTGTCATATATTTTCGCAATGCTGTACCGGCTTTTTCTAGGTATATTTCAGGAGTCTTACGATTTTTTACGAGAATTTTCAAAGTTACGGGTTTTTTTTACGAGGATTTCCGAAGTTACATGGCTTTTTTACGCGGATTTCTAAAGCCTCCAGGTTTTCTTGATTTTACTTAGAAATGCATGAAACGTCGAGATTTGGTATTATCCCGAAATTTGAAATTTGATTTTTTTTAGTCAACTTTTTGAAACTAAGTACATTTTCATTTTAAGAGAATTTGGCCTTTCTCATATACGTTATGCAATCACTGTGAAAACCGACTTTTGAACCATTCGACTCAGTCCGCCGAGCACGCAAATGTCTGTGTGTGTATGCGTGTGTGTATATGTGTGTATGGGCGTATGTGTGTATGTAACGTTTTTTCCACTAACTTTTCTCAGAGATGGCTAAACCGATTTCCACAAACTTAGATTCAAATGAAAGGTCTTATGGTCCCATACTAAATTCCTGAATATCGTTTGGATCCGACTTCAGGTTCCGGAGTTATGGGGTAAAATGTGCAAAAAAATGAAAATATGTGTTCTAACTTTCCTCATAGATGGCGCAACCGATTTTCACAAACTTAGGTTCAAATGAAAGGTGTGATTTCATACATAATTCCTGAATTTCATCCGGATCCGGAAATATAGGGTAAAATGTGTTAAAAATTTTATACCATAACTGAAAAGGGCGAATACCCGTAAAAAGTTTTCTAAATCGACCTCAAATCTTCTCCAATTGATAGTTTTTATCAGTAGACGATCAAACAAACCGATTTCGGTTATTCTTTTAAGAATCGAAGAAAATTATTTTAAAAAATATCACAGTATTATATATGATAATATGATTGATATGAGAAAGGCATCATTACACCATTATGTGGATTAAAACAGGTTTTTTTTCTCTAGAATACATCAGATCTCAACGTTTCAAATATTTCTAATACATTTGGCGTAAAAAAATGTTAGATTTAGGAAATCTCAAAATTTTTGTAATACCAATTAGGATTTTTTTCAAAAAAAATTGTTGTTGGACTATACCATATCTCGATGTTCCATGCATTTCTAAGAAATTGGAATTAAAAAAAAATCGATTTTAGAGATCTCAAAATTCCCAAAGTCGATTATTTTCAAAAAAAAATATTTTTTTTTGGAATTGCACCAGATCTTGACGTTTCATGCATTTCTAAGATATTTGGCATAAAAAAATTTCTTTAGTTTTGTGTTTTTACGCGGTTTTCCGAAGTTATGCGGTTTTTTACTCGAATTTCCGAAGTTGCGCGGATTTCCGAAGTTAGGCGGTTTGTTTTACGCGAATTTCCGAAGTTACGTGGTACGTATCCTCGTATAAAAAGAGACCTCAGTGTATCTGATTTTGCCACAATGTTTGAATGATGTTCAACTTATATTAGACATTATTTTTATACCCAAAATATACGTAACGAAACACAATTTCCAAATGTCTTTATGAGGTGAACGATAGAAATGAAAACTGAGCGGTATTTGAGTACAGGATTTATTACTTTCAAGTGATTTGTGCAGTAGTTTTTGTTAAGACGTAGAGCCGTCTTGAGCTAATTTTAAATATGATCAGTATCTAACGGGGAAAACAGATTGGAAAATTGACGTTCGAATGCAATTATGTAATAAAAACCGCGAAAATATTACCGCAGAGACGCGACTCGAACCCGCTAACTACCTCCTAACCGTGGAAATTTTTTTACCAATCGAACTACCCTGCATATGAAAACACATGAAGAGATAGCCCAATTGATTAGAAGAAACCAAGCATGCTTCGATGTACTTGGTCACCATAGCAGTGTTTTATCTACGGAAACAAAGTCAGCAGAACATTTACGCGGTTTTCATTACAAAATAGCATTCGCATGTCAATTTTCCAATCTGTTTTTCCCCCGTTAGATACTGATCATATTCAATACTTTTTAGGTTAAGTGAAATTTGCATTAAGAAAAATTTCCTCGCCGCCATTTTTATGTTCAACCGTAGCATTTATTGACATCAAATAATTTAGGCGATTAGTGAAAAGTCTTATTTTTATCCCTAAATTCTCAATTCATTGAAAATATTATCAAAATGACAGTTTATTTATTAGGGAATTTGTTGCATCTAAAGAAATTCAGAGTTGATCGTGAAGCCGGCTTTAAAACTCTCTTGAATTTTTAATCATTTTGAAATAGATTTAACGCAGGTTTATGCTGATTCTTTATTGGGCTTTGTAAAGCTTATGAAGTATGCTCCACTTGGCTGAAATGTAATCTTATAGTAGTTTTCAGTAGGAGTTTGAAATTTTAATGCTTAATTTATAATGAAAACTGCTACAAGTATATAATCAAATTAAAAATGTTACTTGGCTAAGCTTTAGTTTTATGTAAGCTAACTAAGTAAATACAGCTTCAGGCACAAATCTCCAAATATCAAGAGGAACGTGCCATTTGAGCCAATTTGTTCTGATGCCTGAAGTCAATACTGAGGAACTATCTTCTTTTAACTTTTCTGTCTTTCTCATATGGAAAGGCTATACAATCACTGCAAAACCCGACTTTTGAACCAAGGCCCGGAGGACCGAATGTCATATACCATTCGACTCAGCTCGACGAGCTGAGCAAATGTATGTGTGTGTATGTGTGTGTTTGACAAATATTGTCACTCACTTTTCTCGGAGACGGCTTAACCGATTTTCACAAACTTAGATTCAAATGAAAGGTCTCATGGCCCCATACAAAGTTCCTGAATTTCATTCGGATCCGACTTCCGGTTCCGGAATTACAGGGTGATATGCACCAAAATTGTGAAAATAATGTCACTCACTTTTCTCGGAGATTGCTAAACCGATTTTCACACTTAGATTCAAATTAAAGGTCTTATGATCTCGTACAAAGTTCCACAATTTCAATTCGATTCAACTTCCGGCTCTGGAATTACAGGAATTAAAAATGTGGATAGATTCGTCACACACTTTTCTCGGAGAGGGCTAAATCAATTTTAACAAATTTATATTAGAATATATATAATATAATTATGAAGGTCCTTTCTTACCCATACAAAGTTACGGTCTTTCATTTTTAATCCGATTTCTGGTTACAGAATTACAGGGTGATATGCAACAAAAATGTGAAAATAATGCACCGAAACTGTGAAAATAATTTCACTAACTTTTCTCGGAGAAGGCATTACCGAATTTCACAAACTTATATTCAATTGAAACGTCCAATTGTTCCATACAAAGTTCCTGAATTTCATTTGGTTCCGACTCCGGAGTTACAGGGTGATATGCATCAAATTTGTGAAAACAATATCATTCACTTTTCTCGAAAATGACTGAACCTACATTGACAAACTTAAATTCAAATGAAAGGTCCTAAGATACCATAAGAATATTCAAATTTTCATTCGGCTTAAGCCTCTGCTTCCGGAGATAGAGTGTTAGTGTAAAAATGTCAGTTTCAAAAAAAATTTTTTTTTTCATTAGCTCTTTAATATTTGCTAGTTAATTTTTCTAGTTTGCCGACCATGTGAGACTGATAATTTGATAATCCCATAAAAGATCTGCTGAATTTCATTCAAGTCCGACTACCAGTACATTTTTTTTTCAAATCTTCATAGAGAATCGTAAATAAATTTTGTAAGTCATATTTGTGTATGGTTGAATGCACCGAATGTCACTATGCCGATATCCAGCTTTTGGTTGCGTAAGTAGCAACAATAGTAATACAATGTAATAGAGTAACAGGTATTTTGGCCACTTCATATATTTTGGCCCACCTAACAAACTTTATGGATTTAATCGATGTTAAGTAACCCATGTTGCATCAATTTGAAGCTAAATTAAATTACATTAAATTAACTATTGTGGAAGGGGTTTTCGGAGATATTACAACATTTGATGGATATTTTTACAAGATGGGCCAAAATAAAATCAATCCTAAAGTGGGCCAAAATACCTCTGTTACTCTAAAATGTAGCTCACTTCACTTTCTCAAATATGATTGAATAGTTTTTCACTAACTTAAATTCAAGCTATGAATGTAGCTGTATTACCAGAGATTAAGATGGACCAAAATAATAGATTTTGTTATTTTTTTAATTTAATTTTCTATTGGAATGCACTGTATGAAGATTTTTCCGTAAATTTAGTCCTAAAGATCGCTTCAGTTATTTGCGTTTTCCGCTGATCAGTCCATATATCTCTTTAGTCATGGTCTTCTTTGATTCAATCTATATTTAGCAGTGCTTAAACCTGTTTTAGGTAAAGAAGTACGATTTACTTCAGTTGATAAGCAAAATTTCGTAAACATCGATGTAAAATAATCTCGCATCAACCCACCTCATTGAGTGTTGTGGATCAACCGGTTCATCCCTAATCAATAATTCGCGTCCCGGATCTTGCATTTACGTAGGGTCATAAAAATACCCCCTAACCTAACGAAAGCTTGGCAAACGTATCATGACGAATTACGCTGATAAGCGATTTCTAGATATATGCGGTTTTCCTTTCTGATACGCCTATCATCACACCATTTCATTCACATGTTCGCTCATGGCAGGTTTGTCGGAGTGACCTTCGGGGTTTGTTGGGAGCATGGCGGCGGGAAACCGATTGTGATTGTGATTTAGCCCACCTGCAGGCTCTTATCTTGCTTCCGTTCGAGACGAACACGAATTGTTTTGTGTGTGTGTGCGTCTTTTTGTGTCCGTGTTTGATGGGAATGGAAGCGCGGTATCATGCAGTACGATAACATTCTAATCAGAGATGATTTCCTCTTCACGCAGCGTGTTCTTCCAGCTGGAGGACTTGGCAACGCACGTTACGCAAAAGCACGCGGTTGTTGGCCTTGGGGGTTTATACTACTGCCGATGGGAGGACTGTCTGCGACAGGAGCGCGGCTTTAACGCACGATACAAGATGCTGGTACATGTTCGGACTCACACCAAGGAGAAGCCACACCGTTGCGGCAAGTGTGGAAAGTGTTTTTCGCGGGCCGAAAACCTGAAAATCCACCTGCGCTCACACTCGGGGGAAAAACCGTACGTTTGTCCTGTGGAGGTGAGTACCTACAGTTTCGAAAATAGAGATAATAATTCGATTTGAGCTCGCACTAACGATGTAATTTATTCCCTTCGCAACAGGGCTGCAACAAGGCGTATTCGAATTCGTCAGATCGCTTCAAGCACACCCGCACGCACTCGACCGATAAGCCGTACGTGTGCAAAGTTCCCGGCTGTCTGAAGCGCTATACCGATCCGTCATCGTTGCGCAAGCACGTGAAAACCTTCAAGCACCAGAATCTGCAGGTACCATCGATGATAGTGGAGTCCGATTATCATCATGACCTCCACCTGGCCACGACATCCTATCGCTCCCGCTATGGCAACGGTACCGGCAGCGGCAGCGGTTTGGGTAGTCCCGGCAAGATGGCAAGTGATAATTCATACACCGACGATAGCCGAGCCTCGAGCAGTAGTCATGCCACAACCACGGCCAGCAGTCCCGAGCTTGGCGGCGAAGATAATAATGTGCTAATTGATGTCGTCAGCGTCGACAAGTGTGATGAAAAATTAATCTTCTCAGACTATCACTTCTATCGGGATCGGAGGCCCGTGTCTGGCTGGCCAACGGTACGTCATCGAAGTTTGACGACGCCTTCGCCCCGGCCGGATACGCACCGGTCGCTGCAATCGGACGAGGGTAGTGGCGACGAGTGTGAGCTCGGTTTTCTTATTGAACCAGAACGAGATTATTGCCGGTCGTATGGCAACTTTCACCAGCATTTCGATCAAACGGCCATTCCCGCCAGCCTAGATGAGTTGGCGCGGTACGGCAAGGATGACACCAGCTTCCTCCCGACGGTGATAGAGGATGATGATCTGTGCAGTGCCATTCGGCAGCTGAACGGTGCCCGGCCGGGGAAACCGGTTGTCATGGAAGTGGACGGCCCACTGGATCTCAGCGTTCATCATCGGTAGAGTTCGGTTCAGTTCGGTGCAGCTATGTTGTGTTCTGTAAACATTTATTTTAGATGTTCAACAAATCCGTAGTTTGTAGTTTTAATGTTTGTGGTCTTTTTTTTACATTTTAACGACGTGATTTTACTGTGAACTTAAAATATTTTCTTGATTTTCAAGATCTTCTGCGTACTAAAAGAATGTAATTCAGTTACTGTTTACTGTGTGCATTGTTTGCTATGTTTGTTTCTATTGAAAATAAACACGATTATTATGGTTATTGCTTTGTTCATTATCATACTTATTATTTGACAAAAGTCTTTGAGAAAGGTTTACCCGTAGTTAAAAATAAAGGGATTATGTTAGGGGAACCTTGGACGAAAATGGTTCCTTTGGGTTCACGCATAAAATAGATCAGAAAATAATATTTTCACTCAGAATATTATACATCATTTGAAAGCTACAATGCGCAAATGGTAAGAGGAACATATCCTCTTCTATTTGATCTCAATCTTGTTTTGACCTCTTACGTTTCGACCCCGGAAACATTCAAACATGACGAAATATTGTGTGCACACTAAGATTTGATTTCGTTGTTCGGTAATTTTCTTGACGAAAACTAAACAATAGAAATAACCGATATTTCGGTACATGAATTTTATTTGACAAAAATTATGCAAATTTTTAGCGGACGATCAGTTTTACGCAAGTTTTCATTACAGAATTCTGTAAACAGATAAACAATTCACTCGGTAAATCTGAATAGTCAGCGAGTGCGGTAAAAACCATGCCGTCAATATAATAAAATTATGAACTAGGGTAAGGGCTCCTTATTTCATCTCAGCTCCAATTTCCATCTCATTCCTTCACCTCATAACTTTGAACATTAATCATATCTTTAAACGTACCTGAAAACTAAACTGTGGAACGTTTTAAAACATTTATTCTAGGTTTTGCCACACTTTCCAATTGAAAAAAATAGTTAAAAAACCTTCAACGATCGCTTTTTTCATTTAAAATAAACTCAGTTTTTGATTTAGGAATCACTTTCGTCTGAAGTTTTACAATTCATCATGTTTCTGAATATTTACTAATCGATTCGTCTCAAAACATGATCACTATTTCACATATTTACACCACTATTCAATGTTGGATGACTTTATAGTTAGTAATGTTCACTTTCCACTTGTTTGTTCAACGATGGAAGACTTCTGAAATTACCTGATAAGCAATAAAAGCAATGAAAAATGTGAGATGAAAATTTGCACTTAATTCACTTGATTGCGCTTTGTTTTCATCTCATTTCGTATCACAAGGTTGCCAAGTTTTCTCATAATGTTGAATAAAAAATTTTTTTTCTTCATCTTCAAATTATCATCAACAAGTATTTTTTGATATCTGTGACAATAGTTTGATTATATTATTGATATTTATATATAAATAAAACTGTTTCGGATTCTAATATTACCAAATAGAGCGTGTTAAATACTAATCAAATAACCATTGTGGCAAATCTAGTAGCACTGGTTTCTTTCCGCTATACGTCACCATAACACTGTTTAATGTGTGTGTTTCATCGGCTGTGCACAGAGATGCCAGATATTTTCATAGAAAAAATGTATCTGCTCTATCTGTTTTCACTAATAAAATGGATGAAATTCAAATTCAAATCAAATTCAAATTGGTTTTAAATTTTAATTTAAATGTTTATCAGTGTTTATCATCAAACATTTGCACAATTTCTATTTTCACATGTGATTTGTCCTTTGATTAATAAACTTTTAAAGAAGTACTGTAATCAAATACTTATAGATACTTAGAGAGAAAAGTCTAACGTTTTACTTCTCACTTTTTATGAACCTTTACAAATCTGTATTAAATTTAGAAAATCTGTGAACTGATTTAACGAACGCGAACGCAAAAATCTATACAATACAGATAAATCTGTATGAATGGCATCTCTGGTTCTACATTTTGTTTTTAGAAGGAATATGAATCAATTCCCAATGTGGAGCAAGGCGAATTAAGCAGAAATATGAAAAAATCGTAGTGATTTTGGTGGCTAAATCAGGTTTTTAAGGTAACGTCCTTACAAATGAGATGAAATAGGGAGCCCTTACCTATCAGTAAGTGTCTTTTTATCAACCAAACGAAACAATCTTGAAGGGTTTCTCGAATGGATTGTGGTACAGGTGCAGTAAAGTTTTTAAAACATTAGAACTACTCAAATCTTTTTGATAATTTATAGACAGAAAATAATTTCATATCACTACGTCCACTTGCTGATAATTTGTTGACTCGTCGGATTGTGCAGGTGTCTCTGGAAGACGCTTATAATTCCGGTCAACCGGGAAGTGAAGTTGCATTTTTTCTAGACCTTTTTTCGTGAACATATAGTTCAACAGAACCGTAGCCACGACAGGTTCGAATTTTCTTCACTCGTTTCAGTGAAAAATATTCAAATCCGAGAAATCTAATCGCAGGTGGAAAATTTGTGTTGTTTTTTTTAAATCCGAAAATCCATTCAAACCCAAAGTTTTAACCAGAAGAAAACAAACACCGAGCCATTTGTTAGTTCCATTTGGTTTACAGTTTACGCTGGTTGTTTGACAATGTAGCAAAAAAATTATTACCAAACAATCGTAAGTGAATTCAACTACCGAGGCTGTTGAAAGTTTAGTAAAAAATTACCGAGTTCTGTGAAATTTTCTAAGTTTGTGTAAATGGAATTTTTATGCTTTATCCGTATCTTACATACCAAATCATTTTTACGGATGTCGGTAATATTTTACTGACCTTCAAACAGCTGAACATTCAGTAATCAATTTAGCAGAAGTTTCATTTACTGAGCGATTGGTAGAGTTGTTCTGAACATCTTCCTGTCATAATTATATTGACTTATTACCGACGTTCAGTAAAATTTACAAAGGCTATAGCAGGATAAGCATGTGAAATCTGCCCCCAAAGGGAGTTCATATTGTTATACCACATTCGAAAGGTCATAGACTGGAAACAATTTTCTCAAAGTTTCAACCCTTTAACTGCCATATTGACGGAGTTAGGGTGGTTCTATTGATTTTTATTTTATTTGATTTTTGAAGAAACTGCTCTTTCGAAAAATTTGAAAAAAATCAGGCATGTTTAAGACATTATGGGAAAGGTTTAAAAATTATTTCAAAAATTTTGAATATGTATTTCTTCCATTAAAAAATACTAGAAAATTTTGAAACATATTTTTTCCCTTTTCCAATTTTTGCACCACCCTGAATTTTTAGTGATTAATAAAGAATTTTTGGACATTTTATAGTGGTATGTTTTTAAATTTTTTTAAAAGTGTGGACTACCAAAATATTTGATTTTTTTAAAATAAATAACAGTCGACCATGCGTCCCCATCAAATTCTGAGCGAAGGAAACGCATGGTGCTTTGTTCTAGTAGTTTATGCAACTCAAGCGTAGGGCTTAGAAATCAAAGTAACGAAAAGGAGCAAATGAGTTTCAACCTTTGCATAATACATACACGATCATACTTCGGGTACAACTGAGAAAGTTACAAAGCAAGAACTTACTGGCATGTGGTTCATATATGAATGGTAGTAATATATGAACGTCGCGAGTATCCCACACATGAAATTCGGTTACGGTAGTCAATAACTAGAGCTGGTGTCAGTTTTTTTCGTGTTGCTGATGGATGTAATGAAAGAAAATTTCATTACAGTGTCACAAGTTATCATAAAGATATGTTATCGAGGGATGTGCATAGTTTTCTGGAAAAAAGTATGATAAAGATAAAGTTAGAGATTTGTGTTTGAAAACGTCAATCGAATATCTTTATGATGGTTTTCATGGTTTTTAGACTGAGAGCGCTATATATTTTTATATTTATTCTAAAATTTAAAACAACAACAGATATAAAAAAATAATGATACGTTATTTTTCGTTTTTGAGTTATAACCTTTGCATAATTGCAAGTCAAGCATTTATCGACCATGTCTATTAAAAAGCTTGATTAGCTGAATCGTTTTCCTTAATTTTTGGATATATTGTGTAGAAAGCTCCGTACTTTTCAGAAAATATCTGAGAATACATAATTAACTCAGTAAGTGATTTTCACTCTCAGAGGAACGCTTTCAGGTTTCCTATTTAAATGAAATATACAGTCAATAATTCAAAGAAATTTTTTCGTGACCTTTCTAACACGAAACTTCTTAATCATGTAATCTTCTTCCATAAAGACAATTGAAGTTTTAATTTAATAATTGACCCTTTTGAGCCTTAGTTCTGACTCCTACTGCGTTCATTAGTTCATCCAATTGCAAAATTTTATTAAAAATGATGTGCTGATTTTTTTTTTTATCAAATAGATTATGAAATCAACAACAAAATGTATAAAAATTTCAGCTTTTTTATAATTTATAGCAGTTAATCGTTTGGTTCAAATAATACGATATTTGAAAAATAAGAGGAATATGCTTTATTAAACTCAAATTGTTGTGACTATATTAGTATTATATTAGGATAAGCATTCTATGTAAAAGTGATGCTACGGCGAAGAACATCTTATGTAAATTGCCTTAAGAAATAAACGTATTTATGGAAAAATAATTCTAAGAAATCGTGTATGTATTATGCAAAGGTTGAAACTCATTTCCTCCTTTTCGTTACTTTGATTTCTTAGCCCTGCGCTTGAGTTGCATAAACTAATAGAACAAAGCACCATGCGTTTCCTTCTCTCAGAATTTGATGGGGACGCATGGTCGACTTTTAATTAATTTTGTAGAAAAAATCAAATATTTTGGTCGTCCAAATTTTTAAAAAATATGAAAAGATACCACTTTAACATGTCCAAAAATTCTTTATTTATCACTAAAAAAAATCCAGGGTGGTGCAAAAATTGGAAGAGGGCAAAAATATGATTCAAAATGTTCTAGTATTTTTAATAAAAGGAATACATATTCAAAAATTTTGAAAAGAAATATAAAGCTGCCCCATAATGCCTTAAACATGCTTGATTTTTTTCAAATTTTTCGGAAGAGCAGTTTCTTCAAAAATCAAATAAAATGAAAATCAAAAGAACCACCCTAGCTCCGTTAATATGGCAGTTAAAAGGTTGAAACTTTGAGAAATTTGTTTCCAGTCTATGACCTTTCGAATGTGGTATAACAATATGAATTTTTTTTGGGGGCAGATTTCACATGCTTATCTTTCTATAGCCTTCACAATATACACAATGCGTCCATTTTTTTTCACAAAAGGAATGTACTACAATGGCTTTGAAGTTAATATGTAACTATTCAAATTTTTTAAACACTGTCCCAGAAAGTATGGACGCAACCAAAAACCGCTGCCATTTCGTAATGGTTCAGAATTTGTCAATTTTTATGTCTGCGTCCTGTTGTTTACACTCTTCTCCAACCACTTGTGCAGTAGTTTATTCGTTTTCATTAGTTTGTTTCGAAATGCGTGGATTTTCAGCAGAACAATGTCGAAAAATTGTGTACAAATGGTGCACAGAACGCGGACTGTCACTGAGAAAGATAGCAGAAATGGAAGGAGTAAGTGAAAAAGCCGTGTAAAATCTAATCAGGAAGTTCGGTGAGG